>NW_019154102.1:34512751-34824633 GCF_002288905.1 Enhydra lutris kenyoni | reverse complement strand
ATTTGTCAGAGAGAGAGAGAGAGAGAGGGAGAGAGAGCAAGCACAGGCAGACAGAATGGCAGGCAGAGGCAGAGGGAGAAACAGGCTCCCTGATGAGCAAGGAGCCCGATGTGGGACTCGATCCCAGGACGCTGGGATCATGACCCGAGCTGAAGGCAGCTGCTTAACCAACTGAGCCACCCAGGCGTCCCGAATAACAGCCTTTAAAAGGGTGACTTCTATGGTATGTGAGCAATTTCTCAATCTTAAAAATCTTAAAAATGCAAGCCATAAGTCCTATCCATCCTAGCATGTTTGTTTCTACAGTCAGTAGACAACAAAGTAAACACAAGGTTAAAGAACAAAAAAGCAGAGGCCAAGCTGGAAGACAGAGGTCATCTGGAATTTACTAACTGAACTTCTACAACCCAACCTTGAAATTCATGGTATTTTCAAATCTCAGCAACTTAAATGTCTGAAATTTGGTTCTGCTGTCAATTCTCCAAGACCCTACACTTTTTGGTCTTTAAGTTTATAAAGGACAGATTCTAGTAGTGGAAGGTCAATTAATTAACATTGAGAGTTCTCAGTATGCCCCAAGGAAAAATAATTTCTACAATGTATTTGGAAGTATAAGAAAAGTATAATGGAATAATCTGAAAGAGAACCCTGGGAAAGCCCTGTTCAAAGAGAAAGATCCCACTAATGCATTTTCAAATGGATTTAGTGGAAAGCGGCCAAAGGTAAAAACAGGTTTAGAAATCACTATAACAATCAAACTGAGTGAGACCAAATCTCTAAGTCCTAAAGGGAGAGTTCTAATGTTCTTCTGATTTCTCTGTCTGAAAACAAAACCTGCTTCTAGAAGAAACTTTCTGTGAAAGAAATCTAAATGGATTCATTTCCTAGAAATAAAGCTGGGGAATTACTAACAGCCTTCTCTGCCATAACTAAACTAGATGTGAGGTAAATGTTAGAATCCTAGTTGGCCACAGTGGTGGTCACTTTTTACCCAGGATGAAGTCCTGTGCCAATGGTGTCTTTTTTTTTTTTTTTTTTTCCTTAAGAGGAAGAGAGAGAGCAAAAGAGAGTGGGGTGGTGGTGGAGCATCCCAAACAGGCTCCATGCCCAGCATGGAACCCAACATAGGGCTGGATCTCACAACCCTGAGATCATGACTGAGAACATTACCTGAGTTGAAACTAAGAGTCTGAGCCACCCAGGAACCCCCAGCTGTGTCTTTCAATGCAATAAACCTCCCTAGACTCATGACCTATCATACATGACCATGAAAGGAGTAGTTCTGAGGCAGTACTCATCCGTACAGTGACCACATGTACTTTTCAAGTTGTTTTTTTTTTTTTTTAATTATTTATTGATTTATTTATTTAAGAGCGAGAGAGCGTGAGTGAGAGCACAAGTCAGGGGAAGAGGCAGAGGGAGAAGCAAACTCCGGCTGAGCAGGGAGTCCACTGCAGGGTTCAATGCCAGGATTCTGGGATCATGACCTGGACAAAGGCAGATGCTTAACCGACTGAGACACCCAGGTGCCCCAAAGATTGTGGGTGGTTTTTTTGTTGTTGTTGTTGTTGTTGTTTTAAAGATTTTATTTATTTATTTGACAGAGAGATCACAAGTAGACAGAGAGGCAGGCAGAGAGCGAGAGAGAGGGAAGCAGGCTCCCCGCCGAGCAGAGAGCCCGATGCGGGACTCGATCCCAGGACCCTGAGATCATGACCTGAGCCGAAGGCAGTGGCTTAACCCACTGAGCCACCCAGGCGCCCTGTTGTTGTTGTTTTTTAAGAGTAGTTTTAGGTTTACAACAAAACTGAGGGAGGTGCAGAGATTCCCCATATACCTACTACCCCCTCACAACAAGCACAGCCTCTCCCATTATCAATATCACCCCCCAGAATGGTACTTTTTTTTTTTTTTTTTTAAACCAAGGATGAGCCTACACTTACACATCATTTATCACCCAAAGTCTGTAGTTACCTGAGAGTTCACCCTTGGTGCTACACCATGGATTCTGACAAATGGGTAACAAACAGCATATATCACTATAGTATCTTACAGAGTCTTGTCACAGCCCTAAAAATCCTCTGTGCTCTCTCTATCCATCTTTCTCCTCCACCTCACCCCCCAAAACCACCGATCCTTTTGTCTCCATAGTTCTGTCTTCCTCAGAATGCTGTATAGTCAGAATCCTATAGCATGTAGCATTTTCAGATTGGCTTTTTTCATTTGAGTTAACTCCTAAACCATTTTTTAGAGAGCCCAGCTAACACTTCAAGCTCTGCCCTTGAGCTTCGCTGCCTAGCCATTTCAGGATCTATGTCCATTAGTTTCAAAGAAACAATAAATCGTTTATTTCCATAGCATCCTGGACTTCTCTATCAGAGTTTCACACTTGATTACAAATATTTATCACCCTCATGAAATTACTTGAAGACAGGCAATATGACTGTTTAATCTTCAGTGTTTAGGCTCCACGCCCAATGTGGGGCTTGACCTCACGACCCCCAGATCGAGAGTCACGTGCTCTACTGACTGAGCCACCCAAGGGTCCCTAGTAAATTTCATATTCTCATTTTCAAGCCCAGCACTGGAAACTCTGGCACTACCAACACCCTGAACCAATACCCTCTGACTGCCAGCAGTTTCACACTCAGCAGCTCACTGATCTTCTACGCCCTTCCAGGATATCTCATGTGTACTACACAAAGCATTATGGCCTAAATTTTTCAAATACCAAATAAATAATACACACACACGCACACACACCAATGTCCAAATAAAACACACTCATAGAATAGAGTCCCCCCAGTTATGAGTTACTTCCCTTTCCCAAATAGTGACCATTTCCTTCCCTCAAAAACCTTAAATATATAGGTAAAGACTGGGGGAAGAAATTTAACAGGCTTGTGTTTTGAGCAGTTTCTGTGTTTGTAAAACAAAACTATGCCAAGATGTGTTAAAAAAAAAAATGAAATACATTTCAACTTTAGTACATAATGTGTTTCTATAAAATTATACCCCAAGTCAGAATGTAGGAAGATAGAACAAACTTACACAATATAAGGAGTGCCCAATTCCCACACAGGGAAAAAATTACAAAATTCCTAATCATACCTTGGTTTTATAAATAACTTTTCAATACAGCTGTATCATTTTGTACATTCGTTCAATTATTTTCCTTTATAATCACATGGCTTAAGACAACCATATGTCCAATTATGTGACAAGATCTACTAACCATTTTGGCTCATCTAACATAATCGAGACAAAGATATTAAGACTGAAAACGATGTTCTCATCCTTACTCAGTGTTCGCATTTGCAATTTCATTTGCCACTAATTTTTAGGCTATCAGAAGGGAAGAAAACCCTCAAATAATTGTATGCACTATTAAAGAAAGATAATACTGCTCAAACTAAACAGCTGGTTGGTAGGCAGTACTATAATGGTGTAGCTTGATACATCTGCTCATGGACAGATAATCAAAAGTTCTAACCTGGCCTGTAAGAGGCAGTTTAAACATGTCAATTACACCATGAGTACACGCTGCCTAAGAGTCAACCACATGAGAGATGAGACCCCTATAATTAAGAAAACTCTATAAAAAACGGGAGGCACAACACAGGAAGGTGATTACCATGATGATTATTATTCAGATGTCCAAACTGGCTGAAAACATCACCACCTAGGCCTAGAATATTCTGGTAGAAGCAAAGAGTAGCATTCCCTAGAAATCACTAAGACCTGACTTAACAATCTTATGAATATCATGGAGGCAGAAAAAATTTTAAATATCGAAGCTTACAAATATTACACATATTGCACTTGAGTTCTTTTGCATTATTAAAAGTTAACTCCACTTCATAAAATGGACAGAGATCTTAAATTTGGAATTAAGTAGAAAACAAAATGGCATGCAAGTTTTGAAGTGAAAGCAAAAAAATCCATTTAGTAAACATAATCCTAACTATACCTAAATGAAAACCAAGGCCTCCTAGAGCTATATCCAGAATTCATTCTAGATTAATTCCTTAAAAAAAAAAAAAAAAGTTAAAATAGAAAAAGTCAAAGGAAGGCTGTAAGGGGAAAAAGAATTCTACATTATCCCACTCTTTCTAAGAGGGGGAGAGCTAGAGGGAGAGAGAGAATCTTAAGCAGGCTCCCCAGCCCCCACCTTAACCAGACACAGGGCTTAATTTCACCATGCTGAGATCAGGACCTGAGCTGAAATCAAGAGTCGGACACGTAACCGACTGAGCCACCCTGGCTCCCTTATCCCACTCTTACATTTTTATAAATTTTATTATTTTTATTTTTTTTAATATTTTAAAAGTAGGCAGAGAGAGGAGGAAGCAAGCTCCCTGCTGAGCAAACAGCCAAATGTGGGGCTCGATCCCAGGACCCTGAGATCATGACCTGAGCCGAAGGCAGAGGCCTCAACCCACTGAGCCACCCAGGCGCCCCAAATTTTATTATTTTAAAATAAATAAAATGAGACTAGACAAAGACAAAACAGGGGCAAAAAGACTAAAGTCAAAAGGAAAGGAGAACCATGATTTAGAGTCAGGTTACTGAGAGCTGAATGCCTCTGTCGGCAGTGTTCAGGGTACAGATCAAGTATGTTAGACAGATTAAGAAATTCAGGATGGGAATAAAAGAAGACAAAGAATAAAAGGGTCTAAGACTGATTCTAAAGAAGTTACTGGCAAGGTGAACACGGAAAAGACTGCAAAACATTAAAATAGAAAAACTTGAAACTTGAAAAGGTAAGGTTCGTATTAAAAAATAATAATAAAAGGACTCTCTCATACTGTGAGTGGCAAATTAAATTGTGGCCTGTTGGAGTTTGGGGCTTCTTAGGAGCTACTTCAGCACCTAGGACACAGCAGCTGCTCAACAGAGATTCACTTAGAGGAGGAAGCAAAAGGCACAAATACAACGCACTCGTTTTTTTCTAGGGGCAGTAGTAAATCACTGAAAACAAAACAAACTCTTTTCAGTATATTAACAGGTGCTAAATCTACAAAGCACAATATTTTGGGGGTAACCCGTGACCTTCCAGAACAGAATGCAGATTCAGACAGGTGTGTTCCGATCCACTGCACCAAATCACAGCCTAGGGTGCTGCAAAACCAACCATAAGGGGAAAAAAGAAAGAAAGTTTCTATTTAAAAGCTCAATTACATGGTACAGACTAATAGTGCTCCTAGAGCAGAGAGCTAGACCAAAATGACTGGCACAGGGAAGAAAGGGAAGGCTTCAAAAATACACGATGAGACAAGAACTGAGAGAGATGACAGAAGAAAAAGAGGACACATAGCACCAGCTTTCGAATGTCTGCTAGACAGTCCCACTTTAGAGAGCCTATTCATTCCCTTCAAATTCAAAATATAGAGAATTAATCTCGAGCTATCTCCTTCTGTATCTCTGAAATGAATGGCTGAATCAGGTAAGGTTTCTTTTAGTCTTTAAATGTAAATTTCAGACTTACAAATCAAACTCAGATTTCTACCTTCTCCTCTCATAAACTTATTTTCTTCCTGGTTCTGTAATTGTCTACCTGTCACTCATGCTCAAACCTTAGATTAAGCTTTGATTTTTCTGATGCTTCTCTCCCATCCTGCCAGACTACATCCACACACCACGTCCTGGTAACTCCTTCCCTCCGGAGATCCCATGCATGGGTCCCTGTACATTTCTACCACCACTACCCAAAGACAGGTCCCTCTTTCATCAAGTCTAAGTTGACACTTAACTAGTCATCTTGCCTCTAGACAAACTGCACTCCCAACTCTAATCAACCTAAATGCTGCTAACTGGCCTCAAGATAATGTCCCTGTCCAGTCCCTGTTCAAAATGTACTCCCCACCCAAGTCATTCCACATCTTCCCAGTCTACTATTTTCCCTGTGACTCTATAAACCCTGATTCCAATTTAATTTTAATTCTTCCATCCTACTTCTCTCTGGTCTGGTCCTTCCCTCCTCCCAGAATGCCTCCTGTATTCTCACTCCTCTGCACCTTTGTTCTTGCCAACCACCACTGCTGGCACCCCATCTTATCTTCCTACTGTCCGCATTCAATCTCTGTTACTGAAACATGACAGGTTAGAGGGCTCTGTCTCAAATCCCACCCCTTCTTGCCTGTACCACTCAGTCAGCATTGGCCCTATCTATATGGCCTTCCATTACCAGGCACTGTTGCTTAAAAACACACCAATGGCATCTCCCTAACTGGACAGAAAGTTATTAGAGCATGAGAACGATTGCCTGCCCTTTGTTAACTCCCACAAGATTATGCCTAGTTCTACATTTAATTGGCAATTAATAACTATTGACCAAGTGCTCTTAAGTTCAACTGAAATCACACACACACACACACACACACACACACACACACACACACACACCCTCAGCAGTTCTTTCTAAGGAAGGGATTCTTCTTTCCTATTTCCCTGAACTGTTAGTATTTGTACCAACCAGAAGCACTGCTATTTATACTGTGCCATGGCCATGGCTTTTTCCCCCTCCCAAATATAAAAGTCTGGTCTCATTATCCAACTAAAGTTTCTTGAAGACTGTATTTATGTCTTTGGAATATTCCCTATGGTATTAGGCAGACCACAGGGCACAGAATGGTAACTAACATACACCAGTATAAAAGATACCTAACAGTCAAAAGTGTTTCCATAGTGCTTAACTGCTGCTTAAAGGCACAGACTTTAAAAAAAAATAAAAACAAAAAAGACAAAGACATTAAAAATAACAAATATACCTTGTTTTCAGATTTTAAAGCCAGTTTCCATCTACTACTTACTGATTTCATTCCCGTAATTCTGTGATATAAATTCCAAGTTTATTGAAGAGGAAAGAGGTTAAACAAGATTACAGAACAAGTAAAGTGGCAGAGCAAGGACTCAAACTCAGATCTCCTGAGCTCAAGGACAAAATTTTGTGGTCTTCTCTCCAAGTGGGAGACTCACCTTCTTATCTCCCTAACTAGTTTCCATGTTCCTGAAGGGCTGAAGTCATGTATAATGTTTCTTTTAAGACATTCCTTACCTCCTCCTGAATACCTTCATGTAATCGATAGTGAGATATTAAATCTAGATGGATCCCACAGATATAGCAAACTCATCAAAGAAAATACACAGCCAGATGCTGTAACACAAAATGAGAAGAAAGTATTCAGGCTCAATCTTAAGTGTTAAAGACTTTGCAGTATAGCTTTATGGACTTCCAGAACAATGTTCTTTAAGAACCATTCTGAGCTAAGTCATAAAAATCACCAAACCCAAATAAGGTGACAGTGTTATTTCTAAAAGTCTCAAGTCCTGCTGCAGATTCTGGTGTCTGTTCTCTGAGGGATTAAACTAGCATCTAATCTAAAAGACCAGGCATTTCTGCCATTCTACAAACTCTTGAAGTTTTCAAAACAATGCCCAGTTTAGAGAGCATCATGTCCCTGATATCTATCAACTTCTAGGGATTACCTGGAGCACAACGGGACTCCAGTATGTAGCTCAGGACCAGAGCCCTCTATAATTCTCCCCTATATCACATTTTGGAGTCACTTTCAAAGATTTTATAGCTGAAGAAGCAGGACCCCAAATAAAACAAGTCAGTTTTAACATCCCAAGTGAATAGTTTACCAAAACATGATTTTCACTATCCTAACAACTAAGAGACTAAGACTGGAAAGAAGGGAAATTTCTTTAAATACCCTAGTATTATATCATAGAAGTGTTGGCAAGTTTCTCCCTCACCAATACTATTATCCAGAGTTAGAAACTATGTAAAAGATAAAATAACCTTAGTAAAATGATTTTACTATGCCAAGCACACAAGCAACTTCAAGTAACTTCCCAAAGGTAACATGAACCAAACTGTATTTTTTTAAGTCTCCAAATCAAGTTGCACTCACAACTCATTATTTGAATCATATGAATGTTGTAGTTAGGAGGCTAGGCAAAAACTGAGAAATAAAGTTTGGGATGGTCAAGAAAACATCTCAAAGGGGCACCTGGGTGGCTCAGTGGGTTAAAGCCTCTGCCTTCAGCTCAGGTCATGATCCCAGGGTCCTGGGATGGAGCCCCACATCAGTCTCTCTGCTCAGCAGGGAGCCTGCTTCCTCCTCTCTCTCTGCCTGCCTCTCTGCCTACTTGTGATCTCTCTCTCTCTCTCTGTCAAATAAATAAATAAAATCTTTAAAAAAAGAAGAAAGAAAGAAAGAAAACACCTCAAAGAACATTGTTTTGGTGTAACTTGTAGCTGCTCAATTATAATAGACATCTATCACTTTCGTCTGGGTACAAGTTTTCCTTTCTAGAACTCTCTCCTCTCTATGATCACATGGCCGTACATCTCCTGACATGGCCAAAGCATGTAGCCCCAAGGAAGCCAATGGACTCCATGCCCTGACCTCAGTTACTGATTCAGGGAGAGGATTATGACCCCAAACCAAGACAGCACAGAATACTCCCTGGTAATTTTATGTTTGACAATGCAGAAAAAAAGGTATGTTCCTGTCTTTGGGATCACTAGCAATATAAGAATGATAATGAACTCCCCTGGCCATCTTAGTTCCATGTGGAAAAAGCTCCTCCAAGAATGAACCAACCATGGAAAGCACAGTTGAGTGAGGAAGAGAAAAAGATCAGTCCTTATAACATCCTCTCTGCTTCTGGAGCCGGCTGGCCTTACCTCAGCCTATTTAGTAGTGAATCAATGAAGTCCATTTTAATTAAAACTATTCTGCCACCTGCAATCAAAAGAATCCCGAGTAATACACTAGTCTGAATGAATAAGATGCCAAATAACAAAAATTTGCCTCCTAAAAGAGCCTAGAAAGGAATGGCTGACAAAGCTAAATCAGTTTCTAAACCTAACTGGAAATGCACACACTAACCTATTTTTCTCACCATCTAAAACAGCCCAAGTAGCTTGCTAACTCGTCTATTCTTCTCTTGGAGTATTTCAACAATGACTACTGTTATCCACCCGAACTTTTCTGACCTACTACTTATCTGCTACTTTCCAGACTAGATGTTAAATGTAGATACCAAATTTTATTCAATTCAAAATTTAAAGTCTTTCTTCTTTCTAAAACTAATGATGTACTATCCAGTGGCTAACATAATAATAATAGTAAAAAGTAAAATAAATAAATAAGTCCTTCTTTTCTCTCTCAATAGTGTCTTGTTAATATTTAGCAGAAAGTTGCATTGGCAACTGAGACACCAGATATTGAAGCCTACTCCAACTACACCGAACAATAAGGTTGAATAAGCAAACCACTGGTCTACCAAACCCTGATCTTTTAATATTCATTAAAGGATGAATAGACATTCAAGCCTGGTAGGCTGTGAAAAGAACAAGGACTCATATATATAAATAAGCATACTTTTCACTAAGTATATATAATATATACAACTCAAATTCTATAATGAAGAGTTATACATACCATATGACTCTGAATCTCTGTTTTCTGTCTACTAATAAAAACCATACCACAAAAATTAATTTAAAACGTGGCCACAATTTGCTTTCTCTTCCATGCTTAATTGCCTATTTACCTTGTCATTTGTTACCTTCAAATTTTAAAAACTGGAAGCAGTTGTGCAACGAGTAACTAAATTCTCCTTGATTCACCAAAGAAAGATGGAGGATTATGGTTTAAATGAGTTTTACAACTGGCAGTCAGACCACAAACACACACAAAAAACGGAGTTTTGGAAGCTAATGCATGTGTTGACCACTCCTACAAATTAAGCTGTCTTTACCAACTTGTAAATTGCAATAATACTAAACCTAAATCGAAGTAAGTAGAACTACATGTCCAATGCCTCAAAGTAAAAATGAATAATGAGAAATTATTATTTACCTGATTTTTCTTAAAAAATTTCCTGGAAGCTAGCATCTGTGTGAAGTGGACAACTAGGTGGCCCATAAATAAGAAAGAGTAAAAGGGAGACTTCTTACTGGGTATCCTTTTTCTGTCATTTTAATTTATACCATCTGAACGAATTATCTACTCGAAACAAAATTTAAATTTACAAAATTCATTTTTAAAAAGTCACTGAGAATCATTTTCAGAAACTACAATACAGGGGAACCAGTGGCTCAGTCAGTTAAGCATCTGCCTTTGGCTCAGGTCATGATCCCAGGGTCCTAGGATCAAGCCCCGCATCAGGGAGCCCTGCACTGCTTCTCCCTCTCCCTCTGCCTGCCCCTCCCCCTGCATGCACACTCTCTCACTCACTCTCTCTCTGTCAAATAAAGTCTTTAAAAAAATACAATACTACTCCCTATAATAGCCTAAAAATAAATTTTTTAAAAGGAGGCTCCATACCCAGCATGGGCCTTGAACTCACCACCCTGAGATCAAGACCTGAGCTGAGATCAAGAGTTGGATACTTAACTAACTGAGCCACCCAGGGGCCCTTAGCCTAGAAATCACATTTTTTTTTCTTTTTTAAAAATTATTCTTATTAACATGTAATGTATTATTTGCCCCAGGGGTACAGGTCTGTGAATCGTTAGGCTTACACATTTCACAGCACTCATCACATCATATACCCTCCCCATGTCCATAACCCAACCACCCTCTCCCTACTCCCTTTCGCCTACAATCCTCAGTTTGTTTTGTGAGATTAAGAGTATATTATGGTTTGTCTCCCTCCCGATCCCATCTTGCTTCTTTTTTTCCTTCCCTACCCCCAAACCCCCACCCTGCCTCTCAAATTCCTTGTATCACGGAAATCACATGATAACTGTCTTGCTCTGATTGACTTATTTCACTCCACATAATATCCTCTAGTTCCATCCACATGGTTGCAAATGGCAAGATTTCAGAGAAATCACTTTTACAAAATACTGCATACCCTTGACTCCTACAAAAATTGTAATTTTCCCAGTACTCGTCAAACATGTCATAAATGCTACTCTTTCAGTCTAATCTCCATTTACCAAATGTTAAATTAGAGTATCAGCAATACGTGATATATAGTTCTTTTCTATTCTCCCTCCCACCACAGAGGTGCTAATGAGAAATATATTTGCCAATAGGAAAAAAAATGCTAAAAAGCATATAAACAATCACAAGTCAAATCAGGAACATTTATCCATACTATCTGCCTGTTAAGTGAGGGTTACCCAAGGTGTGGTTCCCACAACACTGATGTGAATAGTGATTTTAGCTGTATGTGAAATAATATTTTAATAGTTATGAATTTGCTTTTAATAGTTTATTATACCTAATACACCAAACTTACGATTTCACAAATATCAGTGCCTATCATAAGGATAAATCTACTTAAGTGAAATCATGAATCCATCTGAAAAAATAAGAGCACACATGCATGAGTGAAATCTGAGAAGCACTAGCGCCTTACCCAAATTGATCAAGGGCACACCAGCAATGATCACCAAACAGCATCAACCATATAGAATCTTAAATCAGACCAAACTTCATGTGCACATGGAAACTCACTGAAAAGCTGGTACAACTAAGTGACAACAGTGCTCTCCTCCTTCCTAAGAGTTGAGAAAATTAAGTGAACCTGAAATTTAATCAGAGCAACTAAAGGTAAGACTCAGAGCTTGGTACAATCCTTGAATTTCTGGCAAATTAAGCTTAAAAATGGCATCCCTCTCCCAGCCCAAACACCTGAGCACAGACCTTTCATAAACTGTGGACAGTCATCTCCAATCCCTTTTACCTCAGATCAGGCTCCAGATCACTCTCCCATCATCCAATCTACCACCCTAAGGTTTCCCAGGCAAACCTTAGGCCTTAAAGACCTTAAACCTCCGACCTGAAGAAAGCCGTTAAGTCAGCCTCCAGAAGAGGAATGAATCAGGCTTCCACAGAACTTCTGTTTAGTATTTTCTGTGATTCTTTACTGCCCCTTTGCTCTGCTTCACTGCCCCTTTATCACCAAACCTCCATGCCTGGCTATAACTTAGTCAAAGCCTGCATTCTCCCAAAGGTATTTGAATTAAGAAAAATGCATTTTTAATGAAATAATTAGGGAAAGTTTATATGAAAGAATTTCAGGCTACATAGAGGCAACTCAGAACAGATGAAAGAAATGTTAGGGCTCACTACAGGACTACTTCCAGGCCAGTTGCCAGGCGAGCCCCCTTTGAGCACTTTCACAATCTGGAATAAAAGTAGTTAGAGTGGAAATGGGTTGTCAACAGGCTTACCAATTAATCTTCATTTACATATGATGTTTCCACCACAAACTATTCTAACTGTCCTCATTTAGTATAGTCCTTCACTCGCTTTAGAAAAAAGATACTTCGGGCGCCTGGGTTGCTCAGTCGTTAAGCAACTGCCTTCAGCTCAGGTCATGATCCCAGGGTCCTAGGATTGAGCCCCGCATCGGGCTCAGCGGGAAGCCTGCTTCTCCCTCTCCCACTCCCCCTGCTTGTGTACTCCCCGCCCGCCTCTGCTAAATAAGTAAAATCTTAAAAAAAAAAAATAGAAAAGAGATATTTAAACATAAGAAAACGTAAATCATCCCCCAAAACTGATCTCCTGACCCTAGCTAAAAAGATACTTCTGAATCAGGCAGTTACTCACCATCAGTATGATGCCATGTTGGAGAGCTATACAATTCCCAAGATTCTACTTTATTCACATCACATTCTTACAAGACTATTACCACAAATAACCCCAGAGAATGAGATCCAAAGCCCTGACAGATGGTCCCAATTGGAGCCCCTCTCTCAAGTCATAGGAGCCCACAAGATCAATTGCCCAAACAAGTACATTCAAACTTGAAAATGGAGCTCCAAACTCAGATTTCAGGAGACACAACTTTAGGAAGGGTATATTTAAAATACAAATGTAATACCCACCACATTGCTGGCAAAGAACATTAGAAATTATCCGCTTTGAAAATTACCATAACCTAGATAACAAACCATGATGTTTGCCTCCACACATAAGAACCCCGTAAGAGAAAAGAATTTACTTGGGAAACTAGACCTGGCACTTCTGGTATTTATTTTTCTTTCACGTTTCATAACTGCCTTTAGTCACTTAATCCTATTATTTAAGAATTAAAGAAAATCAAAGAAATACCAATATCAAACTGCAATCTGGTAGACCAGAAGGTAAAAAATAGGAGGCTGAGAAAGAAACATATGCAATTCACCAAGTCAGATCATTTGAATAGCATGACATTATGTGTGGCTAATACCCTCACACCATATATTCCTTGCAAAGTTCCCCGATACCGAGCAAAAACAATTTGTCTAAAGCAAACTCATGCTTCAGCAATTTCTTGCAATTATTTTATCCATCGGAGATGAGCCCCAAATTCCCTAAAATGAGGCTTGCAATCACACTTTCCCCCATCAACTAATACCCCCTGCTCTCTTATAAGAAGGTATTTTACTTTCCATCTTCTCTCATATTCTGCCTATCCAACGCCTCAATCTCTGACCTGGTCCCTAAAAAGGATATGCTCCTTCCACCTCTTCAAGTCTAGACCCTTCACTCATTCTTTTCCTTTCAGCCTTGAACAAGATACAGATTTCCTGGAACGGAAAGGTGGGTGGACAGGCAGGAAGAGACAGAGGGACAGAGACACACACCCAACCACGCACACACATTCCCCACACACATACACACACCTCCTACCCCTGTACTTAAACAGCCTTGTGCCTCCTTACACTTCAGTTTGCATATTTTTCTTAATTCCCACTAACCGAGTTTATTTTAACTCCATGAAGCTGTAAGCAGAAGGTCACTGACTCCAACCAGCTAACCAACTTCTCTTTTCCTAAGCTCCTGCCTTTTCTGTTTCCGCTGGTTCCTCCATGGCCCTCCACTCTCCAAGAGGAGGTTCGAGGTGTGGTTAGACCCTACGTTGTTCCCTCCCTACAGCCTATGGGATCTCCTTCACTCTCCTCAGTAGAAATTATACTAGGAAACCATCTGAGACCTTACTTCTCCCCCAAATTCAAACTGCATCTTTAGCCACCAGTACACATAGCCCTTCAGCTTTATCTTGCATGCCCCAAAACCAAATTCACCAGAACGTTCCCAAGATTCCCATCCAACTCCACCTCCGCTTCCCCTTCACAGGCAGCCATCCAGGTCTGCTTATTTTTCCATATTAATATTCTAACTCCTATTCCCACTACGGTTGCAGGCTTGCTTCTTCCCCAGAGCTCAAAAGTGACTGCCATGTTCAGAATAGTATGTTTTAAGACTCCCTTATTGCCGGCTAGCACTTATTCCCCACTGAAAGGCGTGTGGAAAGAAAGGCGTGTAGGAGGAGAAAGAGAAGAGGGGAGAAGCTCCAATGAGGCCCTGCCTTCACCTCACCTGCCCAAGTAACCGCATTTCACCCCAGCTACCAAACTTTCCTTTCCATAAACTGCTGTTCAGCCTAGGAGCTTGATAAGGCTTCCCCAACTTGAACAAATCCATTAAATAAAGTCTTTTCTTTCTTGATCAGGAGGAATCACCACTATGAATACGTTAATCTGAGGATACCAGACCTTCAAATGTTACTAAAAAAACAAAACCAAAACCCCTTCCCAACCAGCTTCCACAAGATAACCTCAGCAGAGCATCTGCCCCCAGGTCCTCGGGCAATCATGAAATAATCTAGGTAAAGCACCTTGTATAAAAAATCTGTCTCCTGAAAGGAAAACAAGTAAAAACTTGGCCAGGTAAGGCAAATAACTAATTACTTGTGCCACAATTTGCTTCAGGAAAGTTGCCTGTTCTTCCTCAGGCTACACCAGGAGAGCTCAACATTTCGATTCAGCTGGTTTCCTAGGAATCATGTCTGTGCGGCTGCGGAGTTGAGGAAGAGCTGCTTCCACAGAGAAGTCAAATCGTGAAGTTGCAGCAGCGGCTGTTCTGTTAACCCACAGCTAAGAATAACACTCGACTTTCTAATTTAAAAAAAGAACGGAAAGAAGAAAAAAGAAAGAAAGACTTGGAAAGTCAGTCCCCGGGCCAAGGATCTGGGGCAGGAGAGAAAGAAAGGGGCTTCCTGCACTGACCCTCTTATCGCCCAGATCCTCCGGTCCAACGCAATCAGCGCACCTTCAGCCCGTAGGGACCAGAAAGCACCGGACCGGGCGGGGGCGAGGGGCGCCCACCCCGGGGCGGCGGCAGTTTGCAGGTGCCACCGACCGGCCCCCACGCACGTTTAACCCGGCTGGAACCCGTGGTTCCGGGCTCGGTTTCCGGGTGGATCGCGCTCACTCTTAATCGACAACGAAGTAGGTACAGGTTCGAGGCAAATCGGGAGGGGGAAAAGTCACAGGGGGCTGGGGCGGGGGAGGGGGTCTCCGCACCTCGGCGGAGACGCGGGGACACTCCTGCTGGCTCGCCGTGGCCCGAGGGGCCGGGCCCTGCCCCGCGCGCCCACCCGGGCCGCCCTACCGTGGCTCTGCAGGATCTCGTGCTTGAGGCCGCCCGTATAGTCGATGAGCTCCTCCAGGCCGCGCTCGCACAGCTGCCCGTAGCCCGAGAACTTGTGCAGCACCTTCTCCAGCTCGCGCTCCACCGTCACGCACTGATCCATCCCGGAGGCGGCGGCGGCGGCGGCGGCGCTCGGCTCCCTGGTGTCCGGGTGTCCGCAGCCGTTCGGCCCGGGCCCGGCCGAGGCCGCGTCCTGCTCCTCGTCCCCCAGGCGGGCGGCGCGGGTGGCTGAGGCGGCCGAGACAGCGGGCGCGCTAGCCGCGGCGCCGGGGGAGCCCCGCGCAGCCCGTGCCCGCCTGCCCCATGCCCCCCCGGCCCCCGGACACTGGCCGCCGCTCCCGCTCGCTCTCCCCACCCGGTCCCGCGCCCCTGGTCCTCACACGCCGCGTTCGACTGCCCGCGGCGGCGCCGCCGATTGTTTTTGTTTTCACGGGAACCGACAGATGACCTGGTTCTCCCGGGCGGCACCAAGCGCCGCCGACCCGGGGGGGGGGCAGCCACCCCAGCAGGGGAAAGAGGCGGCGCGGGCCGTACCAAGCGCGCCCTCGAGGGGGAGCAGCCTGGCGAGAGCGGGCGGAGGAACGCGACCGCCGTGCGAGCGCGCCTCCGCTCTTAAGGTGTGGGCAGTACCACGCGGGAAGCGTGCAAGGGAGAGGGCGAGGGTGGAGCAAGAACCCAATTGGTCCGAGGAGCTAAATAGGGAACTTTAGAGACAGCCCCGGCGCTCAGAGAGCGCTACAACTACGCTCTCCGTAAACAAGAGGGTGGAAACCGTCCCTAACCACTCCGCCCAGAAACGGCGGGAAAGAACCAATGGGCGCGGGGAATACGTAAGGAACCAACGTTCTCCAATCCCTGACCGAGGCGTAAACCTTCAGCCAATCGAAGTCTAGGGGCCAAACCAACTGTCTCGCTGTTGGAGGGGGTGACTTAGAGTGCATACTGGGAAACAAGTTATTTCTGGAAAGCCGTGAGGGAAAACAAGGCAGAGATTAAAAGGTGTGTTGTCTATAGGAGTTCGCCCTGGTCATAACTGATGTCATTGCCCCATTACTCCTGAGACTAGTGTCATTCCGAAGTTTTGAAAGACGGACTCGCCGCCCCAGACGAAAAACCAAGCCCGGCGAGGCGGATAGTGCCCCGGGAGGGGGTCGCTGACGAGAATTCCAGGCGGGGGAGATCCTGGAGGGTGCGGGAGGAGGGCTGCTCCCAGCGGCGCGGGGCCCGGGCAGGGACGGGCCCGGTGCGAAGGTCCGTGTCCCCGGGACGCTGGCGCCGCGGGGAGGTCACACTCCCCATCGGCCGCGGGCCTCAAGCCCCTAGGCTCCGGGGCTTGGAACCTCTCTCGACCGGTAGCTCCTCTCTGCGCCATGTGCGGGCAGCTTCACGCAATGGAAACCCGCGTGGGAGAGCGGCACAACCTGCTTCCTGCTCTCGGGAGCCTTATTCCATTGATCCGAATTAAGTTACCTCCTTTGCGTAAACTCTTCCCGGACTGCCGTGGCGCCTCCAACCTTGGCCATATCCCCTTGCTCACTAAGCTTCAATTACGCTAATGTTAGCTTTCCTGCAAAGGCCACATCAATAATTGCCTCAGGGCCTCTGCACTTAGCCTTTCGTGAGCCTGGAAAACCCATCCACCTTTCTCATCCTGAAGTTCTGAGCTCACTAGTCCCCTCAGAGGGCCCTCCCCTGACCACACTAACAGAGCCTCTATCTTCCCGCACTCCTCCAGTGTCGTGTCAAATTTATTATAATAACCATATCACCAGTTTTCTTATTTTCACACCATTTATTAAAAACTGAAGTGATCTGGTTCATTTATTCGTTTACTTTTCTGTAAATCTCCATAAATCTTTGCCTGTCTCATTCCGTCCCCGAGAGTGGTGCCTGGCGACATAGTAGCCTTTTTTTTTTTTTTTTTTTTTTTTAATTAAGGCTAAATCTTTTTGAGTCTCAATTTCCTTTTTTATAATTTGGAAATATATTCCAAGTTTATAATTTGGAAATAATTGCGAATAATAATACTTCATTGGATTCTTGGGAAATTAAGTGAGATAATATATGTTAACATTCATAGTAAGCAGGGAATAGTCACATGATAAAGGATGGTGGCTGTTGCTAGTATTGTCTGTTCCCAGAAGTAAATCAGAGATGGCTGCCTAAAGTGAAATCGCGTTGGTCTAGTCCCCAATCCTTTCATTCACGTGATTGTCAAGGGCTGCCCTAGCTGTTGGTGTGATAAATCTCCTTTCTCCTCTTTCTCGGCAGATGGCCCTAATTGCTTTTTCACTGAGAAGATTAAAAAAATCCAGTTCCAGCATCCTCCACCACTCTTAAAGTATTTCTGTCCCTACCATCCATTTTCATGAACTGTTGTCAAGTACCTAAAGGAACAAGAGTCTCTTCCCCCTTCTAAGTTGCCAACCCTTGGCTTGCTGGCTTCATGTCACCTCCCTCCAGACCACCTGGGGGGGAGATGATCTTTATTTATCCCTTCTCAAGCTGTTTCCCTTTTTCTTTCAGTCCCTTTACTGCCAGACTGCCCAAATTTTTTATATTTTTTCCTCCCTGATCTCCTTGATAAACTCATTCTTTTCTCAGTCTTGGTTTTTTTTTTTTTTTACCTTGACCTTACTGCCACAGGAGAAAATTCTGACTCATTTTCATCTGTACAATTCTTCCTTGACATTGCCTTAGTATAGTTCAGCCACCCCTTCTCCCTTGCTGGCTCTTCTTATTAAGCCCTCTATGTGAGTGGGCATTTGCTCCAGGTTTTATCCTCAACCTCTCTTTTCCCTTTACCTGCTGTCCTGGGACAGCACTTTACAATCACACGTCTCCAGCCTTGATCTGCCTCATAAGCTCTAGTTTCCCATTCTGTCTTACTAGTAAGACATTATCATACAGAGAGACTCATTACCTCTAGTCACCATGTCAAAAAAAAAGTTCACATTTCCTTTCAAAATTGACTTTCCTCCCTTTGACTCCTTTATTTTTGTCAGCACTACCTTAACTCCCAGCTACAGCTGCCACTTTTCCATCCTTATCTTTTTTAAGATTTTATTTTTGAGTAATCTCTACACCCAACATGGGGCTCAAACTCACAACCCTAAGATCAAAAATCACATGCTCCATCAACTAAAGCTGGATGCTCCTCCATACTCATCTTTAACTTACCTAAAGGACTCTCAAAAAGCCTTTATCAAATTCCTCAATTCTAACTTGTTTCCATTGCCACCCATCTACATCCTTCCTAAGATCCCTTTGCTAATTCAACTGCCTTCATTCACCCCAGAATCATTGGTGTTCCCCAGGATTTTGTCCTCAGCAGTATCCCTAGGGATGCAGATTGTCTTGTCCCTTTTTCATTCATCCTCCACATGAAGTCAGACATCAAGTTCTATTGAGTCTGACTTCCTCATGTCCTAATGAGGCTTTTTAACTTCTACATCGTCATCATCAGTACCTTGAGATATTTCCAGGATTATAATTGCTTCTCTTACCCCTACCATGGCACCAAATAAATCTTCATTCCCTTCAAAATATTGTTATAATTAGATGAGATAATCCATCTAAAGCACTCAACATAATGCCTGACACATGGTAAGAGCTATTATTATCCACTGATCAGAAATAATCATGCAAATATCAAATCATGTTGTACATCTGACACTAACGTAATGTTATATACCAATTATACCTCAGTTAAGAAAAAACTAATTACTCCCCGTTATAAACAGCTTCAAATCATAACTCTCAGCTACATGGTCTCCCCAGTGTAGCAACCCATCATAATCCCCCATCCAAACTCCAGACACTTTCACATTTTCAGGGTGAAGTGAGCAGAGTTCATATGTGCTTTTTCCTCTCCTAGAATGCCTTTCTTTGTCCAAAGCCATTCAAATCCTCCCCTTTCTTCAAGTAACAAGACAAGTCCTACTTTTTTGATACCTTCTAGATCTTGGCCTGCATTCTTCAATATGGTAAGTCACCAACTCTATGTAGCCTTTTAAATTAAATAAAATTAAAAATTAAAATCCTCAGTTGTACAGACCACATTTCAAGTACTCATTAACCACATGTGACTAGTGGCTACTATGCTAAACAATCACTGAGAAGTTAATAACAGTTCAGTTACCAGCCATTCCTTGACCTGCTATAGGACTTCTCTGCATTAAGTCATTTAATTCAGAAGTGCATAGTGCTCTCTTGGTTAACTTTTCTAGTTTGTTTACTCAATTAGATTGTTAGCTCCTAGGTCTGGGGTGACTGTTCTTTTTCTCTCAGGGGATTTAACCAGCATAGAAAAACTACCGTAGGTAATTGTTAAAGGAAAGAGCATAATAATAGAAGAGACTTCAGAACACCTGACTGGCTCAGTAGTTAGAATGGGGGACTCTTGATCTCAAGGTTATGAGTTCGAGCCCCATGTTGAGTTTAGAGATTACTTAAAATCTTAAAAAGAGAGAGAGAAGAGGGTTTCAATTTAACAGAGTAGAGAAAACTAGTGCTTGTTAGGGCAGAGATCTTTATATTCCCTCTTTAGTTTGTATTGGCCCTGCCTATCTAGTGCACGATTGCTCTAAGCTCCTACCTTGATTTCCCAGAGGAGGGTCTCTAGAAGCAAAAGGGAGGAAAAATCAGTTTTCAGAACAACCACAAATTATTGTATTTTCACTATACAACAAAAAATTCACACACAAACACAGAACCACACTCCAGTATCAAATGGACTCCCCCATATTCTGTTCAATCTGGAGAACCTCTCAATTTGTAATCATTCTGGACTTTGCTCTGGTCCTTCCCTTAACTTTAAGTTCGATTCTTTGTAACATTTAACCAATATTAATCGGAAGAAAGGAAAGAGGAAACCCTTTGTCTTCTGACTAAAATGCACATTCATCATAAGGCAATTAGAAAAAAGGGATGCCTGGGTGGCTCAGTCAGTTAAGCCTCTGCCTTCAGCTCAGTTCATGATCCCAGGGTCCTGGGATGGAGTCCCACATCGGGCTCCTTGTCCAGCAGGGAGCCTGCTTCCCTCTCTGCCTCTGCCTGCTACTCTGCCTGCTTGTGCTCTCTCTTTGACAAATAAATAAGTAAAATCTTTTAAAAAAAAAAAGAAAAAAGAAACAGTACATAAAGAAGTAAAAATCTCATGAAATCCCAGAAGCCAGAAAAAATGGATTTTAACATTTGGGGTGAATTTCCAGAGTTTTTCTTGTGTATACACATATACCCATATGTGCATTTTCATAAAAGATAGCTCTTTTTATGTACATTTTGTAAACTTTTTTTGTTCTCTAACAACAACAAAAAAAAGTCTTTAGAACTGTTTTTTTTTTTTTAAGTAATCTCTACACCCAGTGTGGGGCTCGAACTCACAACCCCAAAATCAGGAAGCACATGCTTTTCTGACTGAGCCAACCAGGCACCCCTAGAACTGCTTTGGACATCCTTTGAAATGCTTGATAGCTGTTGCACATTACTAGAACTTAGCACTCACCCTTATCCAACATATTGCATATTTATACTTTTTGCTTTCATTTATTCTTAGAAATCTGAAACTACACAGAGGGAAGATAGAAAAACTCAAAATTTCTTCTTTCAGATTTGATAGTCAATTTTTAAAAACGGCCTTAAAAATGTACTTTTATGCAAAATATACTCTTGATAAGGCTAAAAAAGACTTTATTAAAAAAGACCTTGTGGAAAAGAGCTTATTAATTTACGACTGTTCTAGCTCACAGCTAATATAAAATAAGAGTGAACTGAAAAAATGTGTAGTGAAATACTAGATTACAAAATATATTCCTTCTCATCACTTAAAAAAGTCAGTTTTCATCATTTTCAAACAAAACAAAATCTCCATACTTTTCAGGAAATTGTTACTAAGACTGGTTTAACAAATGAGGAAAAGTACAACTACAAGCAAGAAATATTGTCGTGAATGTTTTCCCCTTCATTTATGTCTCCTGTGTGGTTTGGGGCAGACTGCACCTAAATGCAGAGTGCAATCTGAATTTAAGTGGCCATCAAGCTACCCCCTTAGAGATTTCTATGAGGATGATACGCAGACATTGCTGTCATATATAACACCCAACCTGTAGGGAAGTATTTATACCTTTTGGGCCTGTTCCCCACCTCCCCAGGTTTTATGGACCCAAATCTTTTCCTTTCTGGAATCTGGGGTGTCTTTCTATAGTTTATTTCCTGCTCACTCTTTTGTGTGCTTTACTAGGTGCAGCAAGAAGGGTGGTAATACTGAAGTAATTCTTTCAACCCTTCCCAACCCAAGTTTCCTTGTCTATAAAATGAGAAGCTTGAAATAGATGATCTTTTAGGTTCTTCCAGTTTTAAAATGATAGAGATGCCAATGTTTATTAAGCAACATGTGAGGTGTGACACAACCAAACAGGAATGAACAGATGCACCCTCTCTGCTTTTGAAAGCTTTGAGTCTGAATCATTATTTCCTCATGGAAATGCAGTGTTGTTTTTGGTTAGGGGTTTTGTTTTGTTTTGTTTTGCTTTATTTATCCCTAATTATAATAATAGCTACTTGTATTTATTGAGTCCTTACAATATGCCAGGTGTTTTGCTTTAAATGTGTGATTATCCAAAGCAACCTTTTGAAGTAAATAGTTGTTCCCATTTTATAGATGAAGAAGCTGAGGTATTGAGGGGTTAAGTAATTTCTCCAAGATTACACAAATAAGGCATGGTGGAGCTAGAATTTGAATTTGAATCTGACTCTCTAACTCACAAGCCACTAACCCTCAAAAAGGCAAAATTATGTTTTGTGATTACTTGTTAAGCATAGGCTTTCTACTAGAACAGAAGGTTATTTACCCTAGGTAGTGTGGTTTGGTATCAGGAGCTCAGGGCTAAGATTCACAAAAATTATAACACTTCTACTTACCAGCTTTTCAACCTTAGGCAAGAACCTTAACCAAACAGACTTTATTTTTTTTTTAAGATTTTATTTATTTATTTGACAGACAGAGATCTCAAGTAGGCAGAGAGGCAGGCAGAGAGAGAGGAGGAAGCAGGCTCCCTGCCGAGCAGTGAGCCCCATGCGGGGCTAGATCCCAGGACCCTGGGATCATGACCTGAGCTGAAGGCAGAGGCTTTAACCCACTGAGCCACCCAGGTAACCCAGACTTTATTTTTTTTAAATAACATTATCTGATCCACCTACCTTGCAACATTGTTGAGAGTAATATATACATATATATTTATAAAGTAATATGAATATGCTATATATAATAAATGTGTATATTTAATTAGTAAATATATAAGAGCATTGTGTATATACATTATATATGCAAAGTGCTCTGTAAACCATTAAGCCCTATAAAAACTTAGGGTGCTCTTACTTCCTCTTACTAGGTATGCATTTGAGTTATTTGTTTATGGATCTTTCTGTGCATCTGTTCAGTGCAGAGTCTAGGTTGTAAATTGCTAAAATACAAGATTCAAGACTTTTGACAACCTGGGGAGATTCCAGGTAGTAAACTAAACTAATGTTTAAAAATGGCCTTTTAAGGACACTTCCAGTTCAACTAAGATGAAGTAATCCCATTCTTTTAGGTTGTCCCTAAAAAGCCCTAGACATAGTACAAAAAACAAGCATAGTAATACTTTGGAAGAAGGAAAGAAGTTGGGCTACATAGGAATCTGGAGACTTGAGTGACATGATGGTAAATTTCCAGGTTTCCTTATTTCTTCTCATATCTCAGGGCAATGCCAAATCCTCCAACCCACCAGTACAAACAGGCATAGATAATAAAAGCTCGAAGAAAAGTCTGCTTTTCCTACCCAAAGGATGGAAAAAAGAATGACCCAACAATGGAAAGCTTATTGGCAATTCTGTTCTACTCCAGCCAACTACAGAAAAACTGCACCCTCTAATCACAGCATGGTTTCAGCAGAGCTGAGCAAGGAGTTAATGTTCCATTCAACCTTCCCTAATCCATGGACATGAGAGGCAGCATTCCAATTCCCCTGCAGAATGGTTTTGGCAGGGCTGGAGTAGGGAGCTGACCTTCTATCTTCTGCCTGGTAAAAGCAGGTGGTGCTCCAGTTCCCCCAGCAGGTGGTATTAGCAGATTGAGAGAGGAACTGAGTTTATACCCTCACTCAGATGCAACAAGACAGAGGGAGTTGGCAGCCCACTTTCACTGTGAAGTTGTAAGTGGAGTAAGGGGGGAGCTGGACTTCCACCACACCCATTTGCAACAAGGCAGGGTGAGTCACTGCTCCACTTTTGCCAGGTGGTGTTGGCAGGGCCCAGAGAGAAGTTAAACATACATATCCAGCAGCCCATGTGCTAAATCTCAACAGGAGACTTCCTGCTTTAAAAATAAATAAATGATTGATTGATGGATTGATTGATTAAATAGGATCCAAAGCTTCATAATCTAATATCTAAAATGTCCAAGATGCCAAATAATTACTAATCCAAGAACCAAGAAAATCACAACATGCATGAGAAAAGATAATCAACAGATTCCAATAATGAGATGAATCAAATGTTGGAATTGTCTGATAATTGTGTTAAAGCAGCAATCATAAATCATTTCATCAATCATTTACAAATACTCTTGAAACAAATTGGAAATAAATACTTCAGGAAAGAAATAGAAATTATGAAAAAAACTAAATGTAAATTATAGAACTGAAAAATACATAAGTAAAATTAAAAACTTACCCTAAGGGCTCAATAATAGAGTGAAGATAACAGATGATAGAATCATTGAACTTGAGGAACAGACAGTGGAACTTACTCAAGTTGAACAACTGGAGAAAATTGTCTGAAATAAAATGAATGGAATCTCAGAGACTATAGGATATTAAAAAAAAAAAAAAGTAACAATCACATCACTATAGTCACCGGAAGAGAATGACAGAAGAACTGAAAAAATATTGAAAGAAATAATAGCTGAAAACTTCCCTAACTTGGCAAAAGACATACACCTGCAAATTCAAGAAATTAAATCGCAAAAAAGACAAGCCCAAAGAAACCCACTCCAAAATATACAACAATTAAATTTCTGAAAACTAATCACAAAGAAAGTATTTTGAAAGCAGCTAGTGAGAAATGACAGTACTTATAGGGGAACACCAATATGAATCACCTAATATCCTGTGTAGACCAAAAGGAAGTAACACAATATTTTTCAAGTATTAAAAGAATTGTCAACCAAGAATCCTATGTCCAGTGAAATATTCTTCAATGGTAAAAAGGAAATCAAGAAATTCTCAGATGAAGGAAAACCAAGGGAATTTGTCACACCAAAAAGCATTTTTTTTAAGTGGACTCCACACCCAGCTTTTTTTTTTTTTTTAAGTTGACTCTATGGGGCTTGAACTCATAAACCCTGAGATCAAGACTTGAGCTGAGATCAAGAGTGAAACACTTAACCAGCTGAGCCACACAGGTACCCCAAGCATATTTTCTAAACAGAAAGAAAATGATTAAAAAAAGGAAACTTGGAACATCAGGAAGAAAGAAAGAACACAATAAGCAAAAATATTGGTATATACAACAGACTCTTTCTCTTCTTGAGTTTTATAAATTTCTAAAATGATAGTTGAAGCAAAAATTATAACACTATATTTTTCTAAATGTGTGTAAATATTTAAGACAATTATACTACAAACAGAGAGGAGAGAGACATAAAGGAAGTTAAAGTTTCTATATTTAATGTGCACTGGTAAAACAATGATACTACTGTAGTAGACTATGATATATATATTCATAATGTAATACCTAGAGCAACCAAAAAAAAAACTATACAACAGGTAAAATTTAAAAGTACCACAGATAAGGGGGAAGTGGGGAATTATTCTTTAAGTGGTACAGCATTTCTGTTTGAGGTGAAAGATTCCAGAAATGGATAGCTATGATGTTTACACAACATTGTGAATGCACTTAATGCTCCTGAATTATACACTTAGAAATGTTTAAAAATGGTAAATTTTATGTTATGCTTATTTTACCAAAATGGAAAAAAATATGTAAGTTAAAAAAAATAGAAATGGTAATCAATTTTGCAATATGTAATTGTATCAAATCAAACAATTATACACCTTAAACTTACACAATGTTATATGTCAATTGAATCTCAATAAAGTTGGGGGGAAACACTATAAATAAAATAGAATTTTCAAAACAATTTTCAAAAATCTTCAAGTAACTCACAGGATGGCAGGAAAAAGAAACTACAGATGGAAAACAAAGAGTACACAGAGAAAATAAATAAAATAGCACACTGAAGTTCTAACATACCAATAGTTACATAAAATATTAACAGCCTAAATATGCCACTTAAAAGTTAAAATTGCCAGAAAGAATTTAAAACCATGGCCTAATTATATGATGTCTACAATAAGCTCATTTCAAATATAATGATATAGGCAATGAAAAGGATTTAAGAAGATCTAGCACACAAACATTAATTAAAGGAAAACATGAGTGGCTGATATTATATTAATTTTACATATGTAAGATCTAAGAGCAAAGAAAATTATCAAAGATAGAGATGGCCACATTGTGATAAAAATGTCAGTCCACCAAGATGGCATGGCAATTCAAAATAGGTATGCACCAGACAAGAGAGCTGCAAACAAAATGTGAAACGAAAACTGAAAGAACTAGAAGAAATAGACAAATCCACAATAATAGTTGGAGACTTCAACACCCCTTTCTCAGCAACTGATGGAACAACTAGCCAAAAAATCAGCAAGGATATAAAAGAGCTCAACGCCAACAACCAGCAGGATCTTGTCTGTATCTATTGAATACTTGACCCAATAACAGCAAAATACACATGCTTATCAAGTGCTCATGGACATATACCAAGATAGATAATTTCCTGAGCCATAAAGCAATTCTCACTTAAACAAATCATACTGAGTATGTCATCCAAGCACAATGGAATCAAACTAGAAATAAATAACAGAAAGGTAATAGGAAAATATCCAAACACTTGGAATTAAACAACACATTTCTGAAGAATGCATGGGTCAAAGAGAAAGTCTCACCTCAAGAGACTCAGAAAATGAGTGCAAAACAGACTCAAAGCAAGCAGAGTAAAGAAATAATAAATATAAAAGAAGAGAGCAATAAAATTGAAAATAGGAAAACAACAGAGAAAATCTGTAAAAGAAAATTAACTCTATCAAGACTGACAAAGTATAAAAGAAGATACTAATTAGAAATACCAGGAATGAAACAGGGAATATCACAATAGACCCTGCAGACATCAAAAAGATAACAAGGACATACTACTACAATTCTGTACATATAAATTCAACAAGTTATATGAACTGGTTTCCAAAAAAACACCCAACTACTACAACTCGCTCAATATGAAATAGGTTATTTGAAAGGTCCTAAGGCTATTAAGGAAATTGAATTCATAATTTTGAAGCTCTCAAAAAAGAAATCTCTAGACTCACATAGTTTCACTGGAGATTCTGCCAAACCTTTCAGGACCAATTAACACCAATTCTGTACAGTCTCTTCCAGTTTAAAATATGAGAGACTACTTTCCAATTCATTCTCTGAAGCTAGTCTTACCCTGACACCAAAACCAGATAATGATGGTAAGCCAAAAGAAAACTATGGGTCAATCTATCTCATGAACTTAGTTGCAAAAATACAGAATCATAAACTGATTCCAGCAATATAAAAAAAGATTTATATATCATAATGTAGAGGGTTTTATTTCAGGAATACATGGCTGGTTCAATGTTCAAAAGCAAAATGTAATCGATCATATCAACAGGCTAAAGGAGAAAAATCATATGAACATATCAATTGTTGCAGAAAAGGCATTTGATAACATCCATTCATGATTAAAAGCCTTAGTAAGCTAGGAATAAGGGAGTACTCCTCAACTTGTTAAAGAATATCTACAAAAACCTACAGTTAACTTCATAAATACTGGTGCCATCCTAATTGCTTTTCCCTATCATGTCCTGGAGTGTCTACTCTCACTACCTCTCTCCCTACTTGTGATCTCTGTCTGTCAAATAAATAAATAAAATCTTTAAAAAAAAAAAAAACTGGTACAGTCATACCAGAGAGTACTACTCAGCAATAAAAAGGAATGAAGTACTAATACACAGTGCCCTGGATGAATCTTAGGGGAATTACATTGAGTGGAAGAAAAAAGCCAGTCTCAAAACTTTCCATTTATATCACATTCTTGAATAATGAAATTATAGAGATGAAAAAGAGATTGAAAATTGCCAGGGATTGGGGATAGTAGCAGGGACAGGCTGGCTGTGGCTGCAAAAGAGTAACATGAGGGATCTTTGTGATGGAACTCTTCTGCATCTTGATTGTGGTGGCCATGCAATTCTGATATGTAATAAAATTGCATCAAAGTTTGTGTGAACACACACACAAGTGCGTGTGGAACTGGTGAAAACAATAAATTCAATGAAGTGTACCAATGTTAATTTTCTTGGTGCAATATTGCACTATGCAGGATCTCTCTGCGTGTGAATCTCCAGTTGTCTCAAAAAGTGTTTTTTTTTTTCAAGATTTTATTTATTTATTTATTTGTTTATTTGTCAGAGAGAGAGCACAAGCAGGCAGAGAGGCAGGGAGAGGCAGAGAAAGCAGGCTCCTCACCAAGCAAGGAGCCTGATGCAGGACTCGATCCCAGAATCCTGGGATCATGACCTGAGCCGAAGGCAGCCGGCTTAACCAACTGAGCCACCCAGGCATCCCAAAAAGGTTTTTATTTTTTTTTAATTGGCCTTTTGAGGATAATTATGATAATGAAGGGGGGAAGGCAATCACTCCTTCTATGTCCATAATTATTATAGCTACAGTCACTTCTCTTGGTTTTTAGGGTTACCTGGTTTACTTTTTCTAGTGGTTAATTCTAACTTATGTTTAATCCCCCTTTTTCTCTCCTCTCCATTTTTCTTGTCAAATAATCAATAGGTTATTTTGGTCTGATGCAAGATTATTTAGAGTTACATTTCAGTATAGAGATTTGTGTTTCTCAAACCTACGACTGGTCTTCCCCATCATCCCAAGGGCAGGGAGAGCATTATGGATTTTGGATACTCTCGGTGGACAGCACATAAAATGTGTGTAAGGAGCATGCTTTTGTTGCTTCAAAAGACAAATGCCCCCATTACAAATCCTCTAAATCACCTTGTATGTTGAAATGAGTGGGGAGATTTTTCTGCTCAACTCATTCATAGCTGCCTTTGCCCTTGGTTGAGAATTAGGCATTACTCTTTTCTAAAAAGAGTTGTGGCTTATTAGAATTCAGAGAGTATGGTGTTTACCAATAGAAATAAAGGTCAGAATATGAAGAAGACCACATAACTGATTACAAACATCTGAAAGGAATAGTAGCATATGTCTTTGGCAAGTACAATGTTGTTTTGTAGCACCCACACCTTAGCATATGCTATTCCATCTGTCTGGAGTGCCTTCTTTCCATGTTTCAAATTTTGCTTAGGTGTCTGTGAATCCTTCAGAGCTCTTTATCCTACAGATAAATAATAATACGCTATGCTGTACTATTTCTTTTTTTTTTTAAGATTTTATTTATTTACTTGACACACAGAGAGAGAAATCACAAGTAGGCAGAGAGGCAGGCAGAGAGAGAGGGGGAAGCAGGCCAGGCTCTCTGCTGAGCAGAGAGCCCGATGCGGGATTTGATCCCAGGACCCTGGGATCATGACCTGAGTCAAAGGCAGAGGCTTAACCCACTGAGCCACCCAGGCACCCTGCTGTACTATTTCTATGAAGAGTATATAATTCTATTATGGTATATAAGATGGAAAGAAACAGTACAATATAGTGATTAAGAACTTAAACTCTTAAAAAAAAAAAAAAAAGGAAAGAACTTGAACTCTGACACTAAACTGAGTTTGAATCCCAGCTCCACTGGCTGTGTGACAGTGAGAAAATTATTTAATCTCTTGTTCCTTCAATTTCCTCATCTGTAAAATGGTAATAGTAATAATACTTCATAGATTTATTGTAAGGATTAAATTAATATATGTAAAGTGCTTGGAAAGATACATGGCATATAATAAGCACTACGTAAGTATTAACTCTTTATTTTTAGGTTTATTTCACTTAATTAGACCATAAACTACTTAAGGGCAGTATAAATTATCTATTGCTATATTTGAATTATTACAAAATTAATGACTAAAACAGCAAACATTATCTCCTGGTTTTTGTGGATCAAAAATCCAGGATCACTTAGTTGAGTCCTCTGGTTCAGGGTTTCTTACAAGACTGCAATCCGGGTGTTA
Organism: Enhydra lutris kenyoni; assembly: GCF_002288905.1. Lineage (NCBI taxonomy): Eukaryota > Metazoa > Chordata > Mammalia > Carnivora > Mustelidae > Enhydra > Enhydra lutris. The sequence goes on along the minus strand of NW_019154102.1, from coordinate 34,794,878 downwards.
CCTAGGCTAGTTATCTGAAGGCTCAGCTAAGGAAGGATCACACGGTTGCCGGCAGGATTAAATTCCTCATGGATTGTTGGACTGAGACCCCAGTTGCTCAGAGACTACCCTCAGTTTCTTGCCAGTGGGCCTCTCCATAAGGTAGCTCACAACATGGCAGCTGGCTTCCCTCGAATGAACAAGCAGGAGGTTGAGCAGGACAGAAGTCACCCTATTTTAATAACCTCACTTCATCCCTCACCTTTCCTGCATTCTGTTTGTTAGAAATGAGTCACTAGGTCCAGCCCACAGTAAAGGCGAAGGGATTATATAAGAGCAAGAATAAGAGGAGGCAGGATCATTAGGAGCCATGTAAGAGGCTGCCTCCCAATTATTCCTATTATTCTCATTCCTCCCACATGCAAAATATACTCATTAGCTCCCAAAGTTCCCAAAAGTCTCATCTCAGTATAGGTAGGGACTATATCTTTCTTTCTTTTTTTTTTTTTTTTAAGATTATTTATTTATTTGACAGAGAGACACAGTGAGAGAGGGAACATAAGCAGGGGGAGTAGGAGAGGGGGAAGCAGGTCTCCTGCTGAGCAGGAAGCCCAACGCAGGGCTCAGTCCCAGGACTCTGGGTCGACCTGAGCCGAAGGTAGAAACTTAATGACTGAGCCACCCAGGTGCCCCAGGCAGGGACTATATCTTATTCATATTTGTAACTACAGCCACTTTTTTTTTACTGATTTGATCAAAGGAAAAAGGGTAATACGCTTCTTTGTAAGGAAAGAAGAGAATCTTATGTCACTAAAACTTAAGCTATACAAATAAAATTCTATAAATAAAAATGTAATAAAGAACAAGATTTTGGGGGCGTCTGGGTGACTCAGTTGGTTAAGTGTCTGACTCTTGATTTTGGCTTGGGTCTTGATCTCATGGGTGATGAGATTGAGCCCTGCATCAGGCTCCATGCTCAATGGGGCATCTTATTGAGATTCTTTCTCTCCCTCTCCCCCCGCCCCTCCCCCTGACTCACTCTCTTTCTTTCTCTCTCTTTCAAATAAATAAATAAATCTTTAAAAAAAAATAAAGAACAAGATTTCTCTTACCTATTATTTTGAATGCCCTGAAATTTTTGGAGAATTTAATAACTACACAGATTTTAAGGATTCATCATTTTATTTCATTTCCATGTTTGGTTTGAGTGTAAATATATTTCAAGAAATCAGAAGTCAAAACCTGATCTTGCATCTTAAATTTCTATAAGCTCATCCATATATTGTTTATCTTCTCTGTTTGCAGTTGGATTCATGATAGCAAGGAATATAGATATTTTAAGCTCCTTTTTTCAAATCAGCACCTAATTGGGGATGTCCAATAAGGTAAATACCAACTAAAACACAGCATTGCATTGAAATAGAACTTTTCTCATCCAGCCATATCTAGGGCACTTCTCCAATCTCTAACTATAGGTGCATTTTGGAAGGAACACAGTAGGTATATGCCATACCATGTGACTCTTTGTCTCTATCCCTCTTCTTATCATCCACATTTTTCTGAGGCATAAGCAAAAGCCACAGAACCAACTGCCTTGCCCTGGAGCCTTTCCTTCCACCCTCAGCAGCCTTTTGGAGCAGGACATTTGGAGAAGGGACAGGGGAAGGGGATTTTTTTATGAAGAGCTGGATTCAACGCCATAAGGAAAACCAAAGGAGTTGAACCTGGAGGCAACAAGGTGTATGTTCGGATGGCAAAATAATTAAAATCAATTTTCTTATTCCCAGTCCAGTGGGCCAGAAAACACATTTTTCTCTTTAAAAACTATGGGATTTTAACCTAAGTTTTTAGATTTAAATTATCTAAATAACAGGAGGTTTTCAAACTACTTCATTTATCAGGCTAAAGATCCTATTTATTTATTTATTTAAATTATTTATTTATAATATTATATTTATTATATAAATTTATATACATATAAATTTATTATATAAAATTATATTTATTTAAATTTAAATTACTTATTTAAAGATCCTGTTATTTATTCCTGCTCCCAAAATGTTATTTAAAAAAAAAAAACCTGTAAGGATCTTTAGGATACTAGTATTATTTTTCATGAGAAACTATGAAGGATATTATTCACAAAAAAAATCAAACAAGGTTTAAAGAAAAAATAGTCTGTCCCTGGGCCACCAATCTCCTGAAATAACATTTCTAGGGATCTCTTTGCATGGCCCACTTATTAAATCTAGTAACCTTTCTTATGCTGCTCACTACTGACCCATTTATTCTCAGAACTACTTTTTTTTTTTAAAGATTTTATTTATTTATTTGACAGAGAGAAATCACAAGTAGACGGAGAGGCAGGCAGAGAGAGAGAGAGAGGGAAGCAGGCTCCTGGCTGAGCAGAGAGCCCGATGCGGGACTCGATCCTAGGACCCTGAGATCATGACCTGAGCTGAAGGCAGCGGCCTAACCCACTGAGCCACCCAGGTACCCCTCAGAACTACTTTCTAAAATGAACTTTCAGTTCTAATCTAAATCAGTCTCCTCCTTTCCTCTGTTCACACTGTTTTTGCTCCTGTCCCCATCCCTCTTCTAATCTAATGCCCTTCTCTCAATCCCCTAAAGTCTGATCCTATGCCTCAGAGCCCAGATGATTTTTCTTCAAAGCACCCCCACATCATGAGAGCTGTCCTATAGACAGAATGTTCAGTGCTTAATTTGTTTCCTAACCAAATACCTCTTTTTAGTTAACATATAACCTTTTCATGAGTGAGCACCTATCATAAAGCTGTACCCTCAGGATATTTGTTATGCAATTTTAGACCTTTGGAGATGAATGGGTTATGAAGTATCAGTTATTCCCACAGATGCTGTACAGTGCTACCAAATGGTGGTAAACAGTGCTGCATATTCTTGACATTGAAAGGTCCAGGAGCCAAAGAATATGTTTTTCCTGAATTAAATAGTGGGTTTCTACATGACCTCATATCAAATCAGACTTTCAAATCAGAGTACCTAAATAAACTAAAACAACTTGCAATTACCTGTTGCCTAAAGGCGATAAATCTTTAGAGCATGTGTGTGTGATCTGTATGTTTGTATTTCATGATATATGTGGATTCTTTTCCTCATGGATTTTATTTCTAAACCTCTTTAACTTTCAGATTTTCCTGAACACTGACTAAAACTAAGTCCTTTTCTGGTCAGTTTGTCAAGTTTGCTACTTTTTCTGGCAAGAATTTTATGCAGCTACTCCTGAGGCTCGGAAGTTAACAGCTACGTGCTTCTGAACTAAATTGCACTAAGAGTGACAGGTTTTTTTCACCTTTCCTTGGGCGGCTTCTCACATAATTTTCCAATCTCTCTAACTTTGTTCTCCATCTATTTCTCCATATAAAATACACAGAACACTTTTATAGTCAGCAGCCAAAATTGCTTGTCTATTTTCCACCAAACAGAAGATAGTACTAAGCCACTTAGGAAAATCCATCTTAATTTTACCCTCTCCCATGGCCATCTCAGGCAGGGAGCCAATTTGGCAATTTTTATTTACTGACCTAAGTTACCAATTTAACAACTTTTGCCATTTTCACCTAGCAAATTAGTGTGTGTGTGTGTGTGTGTGTGTGTGTGTATCTTGGTTCAGTAGTTTGCTTCATATTAAATTTAAAGTGACAGTCTCCCTTTCAGAGGAAGAGAAAAATAGCTGGTTTTATCACATTCCATGACTAAATTGTAGGTTTCTCTTTAATTTTCTCTTTCCTGCACCTCTCCCAACTTAGCACAAGTGTTTAAGTAGTACAGTGGTACTGAACTAATATTCTGATTGTAATACAAAAATTGTAATATGTCAGAGTACTGACTATTACAAAAAGTTCTCGGGGCACCTGGCTGGCTCAGTTGGTAGAGCATGCAACTCTTGATCTCAGGGCTGTAAGTTCGGGCCCCACATTTGATATAGAGATTACTTTAAAAACAAAATCTTCTAAAAAAAAACTTTTTAGGTGTCTTCTTCTATATTAATTAATATTAACCATAATTTTATAAATTTCATTTGCTCTAAATGAAAATTTTAATTTTAAGACTTATGTATAATTAGCAATTTGACAAATTACATTTTAAATATCTGATAATGAGCATTCAAGACAGTGACAATCTAATTTTTAACACATTGCCCTATATGCACAAAAAAGGAGAAAAAAGCTGTCTCTAAGACAACCCATGTTCTTGCTATGATCTGAGCCCCAGTTCTTTCTTTAGACTTAATGGAGTGCCTAAAAATAAAAATTAATTAATGGAGTGCCTAAAATCCATGACTCAACATAGAATAGAAGAAGTGATAGAACATTGATCCAACAAGTCCCAAGACTGAAAACTCTTTAACAGTTTCTTGAGCTGGTCTTCCTCTCTCAATATCCAACCCTTTGAACCCAGAATTAGTTGAGAATAAATGTCATGATAGAGTTGTTATATTGGTTTTCTATTGCTGCATAGCAAATTATCCCCAAACTTAGCACCTTAAAACAACAAACATTAGTTATCTCGCATAGTTTCTGAGGTTTAGAAATCCAAGAGTGGCTTACCTGGGTTGTTCTTGCTCAGCATCTGAAAAACATGATTCTTTTAAATACATACATAGAATTGCAAACAAGGAGGGGTGCCTGAGTGGCTCAGTGGGTTAAGTGTCTGCCCTCACCTCAGGTCATGATTCCATGTTCCTGGGATCCAGGCGCTCATTGGGCTCCCTACTCAGTAGGGAACCTGCTTCTCCCTCTCCTTCTGGCTTGCACTCTCTCGCTATCTCTGCCTCTTTCTCTCAAATAAGTAAATAAAATCTTTAAAAAAAAAAATTGTAAACAAGAACACTTTATTTTACATGAATGTTACACCCAGTCAGAATGTATCATGTGTTTCATTGTCATTTCAATTGATTTCTGATCTTTTTAAATTGAAGTATAATTAACATACAATGTCATATTAGTTTCAGGTGTACAAAGTGTTGCTTCAACAATTCTATATCTTTTTCAGTGCTCACCATGATAAGTATAGTTGCTATCTGTCACTACACATTATTACAATATTATTAACTATATTCCCTTGGCTGTACTTTTCATCTCTGTGACATATTTATTTTATAACTGGAAGTTTGTACCTCTTACCTTCTTTATCTATCTCATCCTCTCCCCCCTCCACCTACTTCCCTTCTGACAAACACCAGTTTGTTCTCTGCATTTAAGATTTTGTGTTTGTTTGTTCATTTCTGTCTTTTAGATTTCACATAAAGTGAAATCTTATGGAATTTGGCTTTCTCTGACTTATTTCACTTAGTATAATACCTTCTAGGTCTATTCATGTTGTCACAAATGGTAAGATCTCATTCTTTTTTTTTTTTTTGGCTGAGTAATACTCCAGTGTATGTATATTACACATCTTTATCCATTCATCTATCAATGGACACTTGGGTTGCTTCTGTATCTTGACTGTTGTAAAGAATGTGGCAATAAACATAGGGGTGCATTTATCTTTTTGAATTTTTTTTTCATTTTCTTTGGGTAAATACCCAGTAAAGGAATTACTGGATTGTATAGTATTTCTATTTTTAATTTTTTGAGGAATCTGCATACTGTTTTCCACAGTGACTGCACCAATTTACATTCCCACCAACAGTGTATGAGAGTCCCTTATTCTCCACATCCTTCCCAACACTTGTTATTTCTTATCTTTTTGATAGTAGCCATGAAACCATCATCACAATGCACACAGTGAGTGCAGTCATCACCCCCAAAAGGTTCTTGTACCCCTTGATAATCTCTCTCTCCTACACTGCCCTACCTTCTGTCCATCTACATGATCTACCTTTTGCTATTATAAATTACTTTGCTATTCTAGAGCTTTATGTAGATGGAATTATATAGTATGTACTCTTTTGTCTGGCCTCTTAGCATAATTATTTTGAGATTAATCCATGTTAGAGCATATATGAATAGTTCATCCATTTTTATTGCTTAGTAGTGTTCCATTATATGGATATACCACAATTTGTTTATCCATCCACCCATTGATGGACATTTGGGTCATTTCTAGTTTGACACTATTAACAAATAAAGCTGTTATATTTGTGTGCAAGTTATTGTATGGAGGTATACTTTAATTTCTCCTGGGTAAATACCTAGAAATAAAATGGATGGGTTATATAGTAAGTAATATATATATATTTAAATTATATATATATAAGTTTTATATATATAAATTTTAAATATATATATTTAAATTTTAAGAAGGTGCCAAACTGTTTTTTGAAGTGGTTGTATCATTTTTTATTCCTAGCTCTACATCTTTCCTCCACATCCTTACCAACACTTGGTGTGAACACTTTTCTAAATTTAAAACATTCTATTGGGGTATAGCAGTGTCCTACTGTGGTTTTTAGTTTGCATTTCCTTAATGACCAATGATTTTGAGAATCTTTTCATATGCTTATTTGCCATCTGTGAATCTTTGGTGGTGAAGTATCTTCTTTTGCCCATTTCTATGTCAGATTGTCAGATCTTTTTTTTTAAGATTATGTATTTACTTGAGAGAGAGTACAAGTGGGAAGAGGAGAGGGAGAGGGAGAAGCAGAGTCCCTGCTGAGCAGGGAGCCCAACATGAGACTTGATCCAACTGAGCCATCCAGGCACTCCTCAGATTTTCAGATTTTTTAAAACTTTAATGGTTTTGAGAGTATTTATATATCCTAGACTCAAGTCCCTAGCAATTATAGTGCCTATATCATTTATTTCTTATCTCTCAGGGATCACTGCCCAAGGTACAGTGTTGAAAACTATTGTTTCAAATATTTTGTCTGATTCTGTTGTTTCAGGTAGGAGGATAAATCCATTTGCCATATCTCCATGTTGGCCAAAAGCTCAAGTCCATTAATCTTTTATAAAAGCAACACAAAAACCTTAGATAAGATTAAATTTTACAGAGAATTCTATGTGATTTTAAAATAATTAGTAATTTGATAGTACCAGTTTATATGAGGAAATGGTAAAAATTACCTTCAAAAGAATTCTCTTCAGGGAGAAAGTCCAGAAATAATAACGGAATATTTTTAACAATGAAAATCCTAGACAAAATATTTAATAGAGCAAAAAACAAATATAAGTATTGTTTAAAAAGCTTACATTGACCAAAAAAGAGAAAAGAAAAATGAAAAGAAAACTGAGAAGATATAGTAATAAATTTAACAGTACAAGTATAGTATTAGAAAGTGATAACTGGGGCACCTTGGTGGGCTCAGTGGGTTAAGCCTCTGCCTTTGGCTCAGGTCATGATCCCAGGGTCGTTACAGTCAAGCCCCGAGTCAGGCTCTCTGCTCAGCAGGGAGCGTTCTCCCTCTCCCTCTGCCTGCTGCTCCCCCTGCTTGTGCAGTCTCTCTCTCTCTTGCTCTGTCAAATAAATGAATAAATTTTTTTAAAAAAAGGAAAGTGATAACTTAGTATGAAAAATAAAACTCCAAATTAACTCTGATTAAAATGCAAGTAAACTTAGTATGAAATATAGAACTCCAAATTAACTCTGATTAAAATGCAAGTAAACCACCAGCCCAACTAATTTTTTTTAAGATTTTATTTATTTATTCATGAAAGAGAGAGAGAGAAAGGCAGAGGCAGAGGGAGAAGCAAGCCACCTGCAGAGCAGGGAGTCTGATAAGGGACTCCATCCCAGGGCCCTGGGATCATGACCTGAGCCAAAGGCAGACACTTAACCAACTGAGCCACCCAGGGGCCCCAGCCCAACTAATCTTTAGAAGGCACAGAAAGTACATAAATAAAGAAGACCCAAATGAGAAAGAAGATACTGCACTGATAAACATACATAAGGAAATGATGTAGCCAAAATATTACTTAATAGTTATCATTGGGGGATGGGATTATAGGTAACTTTTATTTATCTCTTTCTCTGAGGGGTGAATGTGTGTTTTATATTTTTTGCAAAGAACATATGCTACTTTGTATAGAAGCAGCGTTTGGAAAAAAATTATGCAACCAGATTTAGAAAACTTAAAGTGAAAGAAAGAAAGAAAAAAATGTAATGTATCCAGTTAATTGACCAAAGGAGAAATTGTAGTAGCCAATAAAAGGCTGAAAGAGATGTTCAGCCTCACTAGTAATAAGTAGAGCACAAAATAAAACAATGTAAGACCATTTTACATCCGGACGCCTGGGTGGCTCAGTTGGTTAAGCGGCTGCCTTCGGCTCAGGTCATGATCCCAGCGTCATGATCCCAGCGTCCTGGGATCGAGTCCTACATCGGGCTCCCTGCTCAGCAGGGAGCCTGCTTCTCCCTCTGCCTCTGCCTGCCACTCTGTCTGCCTGTGCTCACTCTCTCTGTCAAATAAATATATAAAATCTTAAAAAAAAAAGACCATTTTACATCTTTGCGTTTGCATAAGTTAGTAAACCTGATAATGCCATGTGTTGGCAAGGATATGAAAGCCTAGAATTCTCATATTCTGCTAGCAATAGTGTAAACTGGTAATGATATATCTTGATTCCCTAGGAAACAGGTTCTGAGACAGAAATCTGTATAAGGGGTTATTGGGGAGTGTGCTTGGGAAAAACTCTTGTAAAGAAGGAGAAAAGTAGCATTCATCAGAGGAAGAAGTTGAGCCACTATTCAATTGCAAAAGAGGCCTCAGCTAAAACCAATGGGGATTTTGGAAGCTAGAATGGCCCCAAGGCAAGGGGGCAGGACTTTGTATTTTTGTGTGGACCACTTATTAGATATGGGCTATTCCTGAAGAGGGGACATAATCCTGAGTGAGGTGGCTCTTTTCAGTCAGGGATAATTTCTAGAGAGAGACTCAACTATGAGCCATTAGCATGAAACTGTAGCTGAGGCAATGAGCACCTTGGTCCTCCAGGGGTTCTGGCAGAACTGCACAGAATCCACGATAGGTACTGTTGGGTCCATGGTCAAAGGAGCGAGACTGATACAAAGCGAAGGTCAAGCAAAGCTTTATTTCGAGCCAAGCATGGAGAATCAAACCGACCAGTCAGGGCCGTCTCTTGCAAAGAGGTGACCCCTCCCAGCCTCACAGACTAACTTTTATAGAGTAAAGGTCATGTGGTTGAGCCTGGCCACACACAGGTGGCCAATTGAATTACAATTCACCCCATAGTAGCTATTTGAACTAGCCTATCACTCTGGTCAAAATTGGCGCCCAAAAGGCAGGGCCCACATTCTTGGGTGGTTAGGGAGGTGCTTTCCTGATTGGATGTCTCCACCTGGCTTGACTCATCCTTGTATTCTGGGCTCTATTACCTCCCCCTGACCTGATATGTCCTGGTATATGGGCTCTGTTATCGGGGGCTTGTCAGTCATATTTTACTGGTTTCCCAGACTTGTTTCTAAGTAAGTTGCTCTTGGGGGACAGAGTCAATCTAAGTTTACTGCATAAACAACAAAATGGCTCGCTCTGGCTAAGTAGGCCCTTACAGTACTATGTTACCCTAGATACTAGCCTCCCAAATTTGTGCACACCCTAATCCCAGGAACCTGTGACTATAAACCTGTGAATATATTGCCTTATGTGGTAAAAAGGAATTTGCAGATGTGATTAATTTAAGGATTTTGAGATGGGGAGATTATACCAGATTATTTGAACAAGCCCTCTGTAATCATGAGGGCCCTTATCAGAAGAGGCCAGAGAATCAGGGTGAGTAGTAAGATACGTGACAATGGAAGCAAGAGGCTGTAGAGGTGTAAGGAAGGAGCCCCCAGCTGAGGAAAGCTAGCAACCTCTAAAAGCTGAAAAAGGCCAGGAAACATAGTCTCCCCTGAAGCCTCCAGAAGGAACACAGCCCTGCCAACACCTTGACTCCAGACTTCTGGCTTCCAATACTATAAGAGAATACATTTGTGTTTTAACCTACTTAGTTTGTCGTGATTTGTTACAGTGGCAATGGGAAAAAAATATCATTACCATCACTCAGACACCATTTTAGCAATATCTAATAGAGTTTGAACATATACATATTTTATGATCAGAAATCTTTTTTTTCCTTCTCCATTTCCCTTTCCTGCTCCATCCTTCAAAATGCCACCAAAAGTATATTGCTAAAATACATTTCATCCCTTTCTGCAAACAGCTTCTGTGCTTATCCACGTGCTGTATCACACCTGCGCTGGCATTTGATTCTGTCATTGTCTGCAACAAAACCCTTTTAGGCACTCTGTTCGGCAGCTATATCCTTGTAGTGCTCATTCCTGAATAGCACACTTTCATGATTTGAAGTCGTACCGGGACTTCAACACCACCTGAGAAGAACAGGAGGAGGAGAATACAGGGATAGGATTGGTGAAACCAAAGAAGCTGCTGTCCTGTGAGGGTGGCACACCAGGCATGTTTGTCAGTTGTCCTTGTCTGACATTGAGGCATTTCTGGATGAGAGTGTGGCCATGTACCAGGATTCAATCAAGCACATTAGTATGCAGGGCCTAAATCTAGTCCCAAATGAGACCTTCTGCTCAAAGCAGGAGCCTGGCTAAGACATAGGAGATGCTTTCTTTCCCTGAGCCCTTGAGCTAGCACTACATCCAGAGACTTCATCTCTTCTACCTCTCTGATCTCATCTTTTACCCTTACACCTTCTACCCTTACACCTTGCCCACCTTGCTGGCTTTCATGCACTGCCTCCAATATGCAATGTTTATTCCTGCCTCAGGACCTTGGCACTTGCCGTAGCCTCTGCCTAGAATGCTCTTCTCCTATATAATTTTATTTTATTTTATTTTTTTAAAAGATTTTATTTATTTATTTGACAGAGATCACAAGGAGGCAGAGAGGCAGGCAGAGAGAGAGAAAGGGAAGCAAGCTCCCTAGTGAGCAGGGAGCCTGAGGTGGGGCTCAATTCCAGGACCCTGAGATCATGACCTGAGCTGAAGGCAGAGGCTTTAACCCACTGAGCCACCCAGGCGCCCCTCCTATATAATTTTAAAATACACATAATATAAAAGTCACCATTTTTTAAAAGGTTTTATTTATTTATTTGACAGACAGAATTCACAAGTAGGCAGAGAGTCAGGCAGAGAGAGAGAAAGGGAAGCAGGCTCCCTACTGAGCAGAGAGCCCGACGCGGGGCTCGATCCCAGGACCCTGAGATCATGACCTGAGCCAAAGGCAGAGGCTTTAACCCACTGAGCCACCCAAGTACCCCCAAAAGTCACCATTTTAACAGCTTTAAAGTGTACAAATCAGGAGCATTTGGTACATTCACAATGTTGTACAATTCACCACTAGAAAATTCCAGACAATTTCCTCACTGTAAAAAGAAATCCTGTACTCACTAAGCAGCCATTCTCTATATCTCTTCTCCACAGATCCTGACAACCGTAAATATGCTTTCTGTCTCTATGGATTTTATTTCATATAAATGTAATCATACGATATATGGCCTTTTGTAAATGGCTTTGTTCACTTAACAAAACGTTTTCAGAGTTCATCTATGTTGTAACATGTATTAATACTTCATTCCTTTTGATGGCTGAATTATATTCTATTGTATAGATATATCACATTTTGTTTATTCATTCCTCAGTTGATGAATAGTTGAGTTGCCTCTATCTTTTGGCTATCATGAATAGTACTGCTATGAACATTCAGGTGCAAGTTTCTGAATGAACACCTATTTTCAGTTCTTTTGGGTATATACCCAGGAGTGGAATTTCTGGGTTGTATGGCAATTCTATTTTCAACTTATTGAAGAATTGTGAACTCTTTTTTTATAGCAGCTGCACCATTTTACATTCCACCAGCAATGTACAAGGATTCCACTTTACCTATATCCTTGGCCAACACTTGTTATTTTCCCAACACTTGTTATTTTCTTGTTGTTTTTTGTTGTTTCTTTTTTAAAATTATTGTTATAGCCATCCCACCATGTGTGAAGTGGTATCACATTGTGGTTTTAATTTGCATTTCCCTAATGACTAATGACATTAAGCATCGTTACATGTGCTTATTGGCCATTTGTATATCTTCTTTGGAAAAATGCCCATTCTGAAGTGTTTTTCAACACCATCAAACAATTTGATTCTCAGCAGATGCTCACAGAGTGTCCTACAAATTTAACTCAATTTTGACACTATCTACCTGGATAGAGCATCAGATCTCACAGGCTCAGTTGCACAAGACTGTTCCCCCCATCAGATACCAACTGTAAGTCCAGAGGTTCCCACGACCCCCACCTCCAGTTCAGTCGTTTGTTAGAACAGCTTGCAGAGCTCAGGGAAACATTAATTTGGGTTTATCAGCGTATTATAAGGATATTATAAAGGATAAAGATCAACAGCCAGATGAAGAGGTTCATAGAGCAAAGACCTGAGGGGTCCCATGCACAGGAGATTTTATCCCTGTGGACGTAGCATGTGCCACCCTCCAGCATGTGGATCCCTTCAGTAACAGAAGCTCATCAAATTATATGTTCAAGAGTTTTTATAGAGCTTTATCTGCAGATCCTCCACGCTCCACACTCCCATGCCCCCATGCTGTCCCTTCCCCAAGGTTGGTAGATGGAACTGAATGTTCCAACCTTCTAATCACTTCTGTCTTTCTGGTGATCAGTCCCATCCTAAGGCTATCTAGGGGCTCCACCCTTATTACCTCATTAGCATAAACTCCAGTGTGCTTTAAAGGGAAGCCTTATGAATAACAAAAGACACTCCTATTACACAGGAAATTCCCAGGGTTTTAGATGCTTTGTACCTGGAACCCAGAGTAAACTCCAGATATATTTCTTATGATATCACTATTTATGCATTTGCCCATTTTTTAATTGGGTTGGTTGTCTATTTTTTGTTAAGTTATAAGTGTTTATGTATTCTGGATACTAGATCTTTATCAGATATATGATTTGCAAATATTTTCTCCCTTTCTATGGGTTTGTTTTTTTTTTTTTTTGTGAAACCTACTTTATGAATTTTTTTCTTTTGTTGCTTGTGCCTTTGGTGTCATATCTAGAATCCATTGCCAAATTGAGGTCATGAAAATTTACCCCTATTTTCTTCTAATAGTTTTACAGGCTTATCTCTTATATTTAGGTCTTGGGTACATTTTGAGTTAGTTTTTTAAGGTATTGTGAGTAAAGTGTTCAACTTTTGCATGTGGATATCCAGTTTTCTCAGCACCATTTGTTGAAGATGATGCCGGCAGGCCGGGTCCAAGGACATGGTGGGAACAGAGAGGGTCCTTCAGGACCCTCCAATAGAGTCCTTGGCTTCGTGCAAGATGGAGATAAGATGTGAGCCAGCAGAAGGTGAATGCAGAGTTTATTGAAGATATAGAGAGGGAAGATAACATACAGAGCATCCAGGAGACTCGGAAAGGAAAGGAGCATGAGTCTTATCTTTGTTCAGGGTCTGGGGTTTTTAAAATTGAGAATGGTGATCTGGTGTGGTGATCTGGTGTACATGTCCACTCAGGCATCCAGGAACTGGTTAGAATGAAAAGACAGGGCCCAGGAGCCAGGAGGCCATGGCATCGAGTTGGCTAGCTCTGGTGGTCTAAAATGTGCATATGGTTTCTTCATCTAGTCATTCTCACATGGTCCTTCCTTAGATGTTATCTATTCTAGAGAAATCATTAATTCCTCGTCCCTTGTAATGCTATTTGCGTTAAAAAGGCATGTGTGGAGTGCAGTGGGATACAGGTCCTAGCAAGAATAGAATCAGGAAAAGGAGTAAAAAGATTTTTATGGTGTCCTTCAATTTCCCTGTCTTAAAGAGACTGTTCTTTTCCCGGTTGTGAATTGTCTTGTCACCTTCGTTGAAAATCAATTGACCGTAGATGTGTGGGTTTTTTGGTGTTGTTTTTTTTAAGATTTTATTTATTTGGCAGATGGAGATCACAAGCAGGTAGAGAGACAGGCAGAGAGAGAGGAGGAAGCAGGCTCCCCGTTGAGCAGAGAGCCCGATGCAGGGCTCGATCCCAGGACTCTGGGATCATGACCCGAACGGAAGGCAGAGGTTTTAGCCCACTGAGCCACCCAGGCGCCCCAGATGTGTGGGTTTTGACTAGAATTCTATGGTTGGAATAGTAGCCTCTAAAGTGAGTGTATGCACACCTAAAAGTATTCAAAATGATCTAGTAGGTTACAGAAGGAAATGATTTAAACTGTATTTTTAATATGTAATATATAATTATGTAATATGTAATTTGATTAAATATATATCCATAAACAACAAATTAAACTCCTCAATGTTTACCTTATCGTTTAACACTGTGATACACTTTTCTTTCTATATATCATGAACTATCACAGTGCATTTACTATAGGATATCATGAACATGATTAATTTTACTTAAAAAGTGTTAAAAGATAAGGCCTATACAATACTTTGTATTGATATGGGAAGACACAAGGCAACTTTTTGGTACCAGAGAGAGAGTTCACTAGCAGACTTTCTCAATCTTTTCTCTCTGGAGGAATTCTTGAAATAATTTTCAGGTCTCAGAGGACCTCTGTATAAAAATTATTTTACCAGCAGTTCATAGTACATTAGCATGATCAGTAAATTATGATATAAAGATTCAATGATAATATCCAGTGTTCTTCTAAGTAGAGAATGATCTATATATTTTTGAGGATCTGTTTATTTTGGTGAACTAATTAGCTTACACTTTTGTGTCGTTCCTCCTCCTGATAAAAGATATTAACTCATAATACCTGCTTGATTTTTTTAAACTTGTCTGTGTAGATCTGAAATTCTTATCACAAATTCCTACTAAATGTAAGTCTAATGAGGTTGGTATGTGGTATATGATGAATGCAAGAGGAGTTATTTTCCTTATTTACCATTAAAATATCTTTTTAACCATCTATTCTTGAAAAAGAATCAGATAGTTAAGATTACCTTAGCTTTCTTGACATTTATTTATTTATTGCCTTGTCATATAATTTAAAACTCACAAGGCAAATATAATACAGTTTTGTTAAGGAACTGCTTAAGGCAAAATGAAACTTAATTTTTTTAAAGGGAAGAGAAGTAGATTTAATTTACACAAAGGTTATAAATAGATTTTAATTAATGTTATTTACAATGTGAAATTTATTGACAATGTTGAAAAGAAAAGCTACTAAATCATAAAACAAGCAATATGAATAAAAATATGGCCTAAGACAGTTTTATTCAAGACCATGTAAAAGCATTTCCTTAATGACCTACATGATCAGGCTCCCGTTGCAAAATCGCAAAATTCCTATAGACATGTGTTACTTCTTGATCTCTTTTATCAGACTACTATAAAAGAATTTAAAGTATTCTTTTTGAAACTAAAACTAAAGAACGGAATTTACATTTTTATTAAAACCTATGCTTGTTTTTTTGTTGGTCCGACACAAAGATTTCATTTTTAACTGAAAAAGACAAATTCTGATGCTTGTTAAATAAGAAAAAAAACTTATTAACGTATTTTAAAAAGTTAAACTCTTCAGCAAAATGTCCGTTGCTTTCCCTTGAATAACAGGATCTCACTTTTGCATAGAAATTCAAAACTTGTCCAGAGGCAGATCAGTAAATCTCATTTTGGGACTGCAGCTCACAAAGTCCTTCTCTCAAAGCCCTATTTCCAGGCTGACCAGAAACTTCAGTGTCGTTATCCAAGTCACTACCTTGTGGTGACAGGGAGGGAACATACCATCACAGTGGTTCTGTGGTATTCAGTAAGATGTGAGATTTGAAAAAGCCCTTCTCACCTTAAAACTCAAACAACAGTGGAGACATGTCAGGATTTCCTTTTGCAACATAATCTAACAAAAGATTCCATTTCTTTTAAATCCAAGAATCTTGCCAGTTGAGGTCAAAACATTTTCTCTGAGCTTTTGGTTTATTTTTTTTTTAGTCCAAAACTCCTCCCGAGAATTCTTCCTCTGCTAAGCAAGCAGATTTCTCTTTGTAACAGATTTATGCACTCTTTAACCTGGGTGTTCACACCATTTAAAAAAAATTCTCCTGTGAATTGTTTAAAAAAAATTCTCCTGTGAATTGTTCTGTCCTTAATAAAGTTGACATTTTGGTCACATCATCTGGACTTTTAACATTTCTTCGTTAACAGGCTTCAACACCAGCACCTCTCTGTGAAGAAAACAGTGTGTTGTGAACAAAGTCAGATTTTCTTTGTTCATTAGAGGTAATGAATGGCTCTCCTGGAGCCAATTATTGGTGGGTCCTGTCAGTACAGATGTCCACAATCTTCCTCCAAGGACAGATCTTTTGATTTCCAATGAAGACTGAACATTAAATGTTATCTTGGTCTTAATTTGTTTGCACAGTTCTTTGCAACAGAAAAGCAAAAAAAAAAAAAAAAAAGTTCTCAATTTTCACAAATCTTAACAAATGTTATAAGACATTTAGTGGTAAATTCTGTTGAATTTAGCAACGTCAAATTCATCAACCTCAATAGAAAAGCAATTGTTCAACTTATTATACAAAACTTGTTTGGCATAATGTTACATGTCAATAGTATGTTGACTGATTGGGCTGCTAGCGAGTAACATTTTCATCATCATACTACATCTTATCCTACCATTTTACTCCTCTAATTTTACACACTGGCATTATTAGGTTCCCACCAACTGGGTGCCTTTTACTTTCTGGACAATAAATAAGTGCTAATAAATAGTTTGCTTCCTGACCCTTGTCACTGATTATGACTTTTTTAAAAATAAGAATTTTACTCTCACGTGTTGTGATGTGCACTGGGTGTTAATACATAACTAATGAATCATTGAACACCACATCAAAAACTAATGATGTACTATACAATGGCTAACTGAACATAATTTTAAAAAGATACATTTTTTACAATTTCCCTCTGAAACTATAAGACAATAAGTCTGTTGTTGTCTTAAAAAAAAAAGAACTTGGGACGCCTGGGTGGCTCAGTTGGTTAAGCAGCTGCCTTCGGCTCAGGCCATGATCCTAGCGTCCTGGGATAGAGTCCAACATCGGGCTCCCTGCTCGGCGGGGAACCTGCTTCTCCCTCTTCCTCTGCCTGCCATTCTGTCTGCCTGTGCTCGCTCGCTCGCTCTCCCTCTCTGACAAATAAATAAAATCTAAAAAAAAAAAAAAGAACTTACTCTGCTTTGAGAGCCATTTAAAAGCCATTTAAAATACTTGCCAAATGACTCTGATTTAGAGCTGTCTCTGCAATCTAGGGGGTGACATTGCTTAATGTGTAAGTTGTTTAATACACACAATGCATAAAGTAATAGAACAGCTTGGATTACCAGACTCCCTTGTCTCTGAGTGCAGTGAGGTACCTCAAAGGATTGGAACACTTCATCATTAACTGTATCAGAAGGATCTATAGATGTAAACCCAGTATTGTTCTCTTCCATTTCACCCCTTATCTTTAAAAATCACCATGTTGGGAGATTACATATATATATAACATTTTTTATATATATGGTGGAATATTATTCAGCCATCATAAAAGATGAGATCTTACCATTTACATTGATGTGGATGGAAATACAGGATATGGTATTATGTTGAGTGAAATAAGTCAATCAGAAAGATAATTACAATATGATCTCACTCATATGTGGAATTTAAGAAACAAACAGAGGATCATAGGGGAAGGGAGAGAAAAATAAAATAAAATGAAATCAGAGAAGGAGACAAACCATAAGAGACTCTTAACCATAGGAAACAAACTGAGGGTTACTGGAGGGGAGGTGGGTGAAGGAATGGGGTAATAAGGTGATGGACATTAAAGAGGGCATGTGATATAATGAGCACGGGTTATTATATACAACTGATGAATTACTAAACTCTACATATGAAATTAATTATATACTATATGTTAATTGATTTTTTAAAAAGATTTTATTTATTTATTTGACAGAGAGAGATCACAAGTAGGCAGACAGGCAGGCGGGGGAGGGGGGGGAAGCAGGCTCCCTGTTGAGCAGAGAGTTTGATGTGGGGCTCCATCCCAGGACCCTGAGATCATGACCTGAGCTGAAGGCAGAGGCTTAACCCACTGAGCCACGCAGGTGCCCCAAGCTAATTGAATTTAAATAAAATAAGTTAAAAAAATTTTTTTAATAAAAATGACCATGTTGGAAAACCACAAATGTTTAAAAACACAAACACTGGGGTACCTGGGTGGCTCGGTCAGTTAAACGTCTGACTTCAGCTTGGGTCATGATCTTGGGTTACTGGGATAGAGCCCCATGTTGGGCTCCCTGCTCAGTGGGGAGTCTGCTTGTCCCTCTCCCTTTGCCCCAACCCCTGCTTGTGCTCTCAATCTCTCTCAAATAAATAAATAAGTAGTCTTTTTAAAAAACCCCAAACTAATAAAACATAAAATGGTAGAACAATAAGTACATGAAAAGAAGGGCTATCCATTTTCATTTCACACGGGGCCTTGCAAATTATGGAGCTGGTCCTATTCCAGGGTAGGAAGAAAGAGCAAAATTCAAGTACAAACTGCTCTCACTCTTTCTTTTTAGGACACCTACAAGCTGCCAGAACTCTTACATGCTCCTAATGGGACTTGGTGGGGAGGAGTTCTCCATCTCCAATGAAAATGGGTTTTTGCCAGCTCTGGCAAATGGGGGATGAGCAAATTTTGTTTGATATTGGAACATTAAAGAGTATAACATTTCTTGCCATTCAGGTGTTACAGAGCAAATTCTTACCCCTTCCATGAAGATTTTACTACGTCAATCTTATGTTTAAAATTCTATAGTGAAGGGGCTCCTGGGTGGCTCTCTGAAGTTTCCCCAAATCTCACAAATCGCAATGGAAGATTATGTTCTTGGGAAATTAAACAGGCACTTTAAAATTAAACTGTAGGTACCCCTTGGTGGCTCAGTGGGTTAAAGCCTCTGCCTTCAGCTCAGGTCATGATCCTAGGCTCCCGGGATTGAGCCCCGCATCGGGCTCTGGGCTTGGCGGGGAGCCTGCTTCCTCCTCTCTCTCTGCCTGCCTCTCTGCTTACTTGTGATCTCTGTGGGTCAAATAAATAAATAAAATCTTTTAAAAAATTAAACTGTAATTAGCTGTTTAATAAGTCAGAAAGTGTCTTGGTTTTTATTCAACATGGCAAAAGACAGACTCTATATATTAGGGAAAAATCATTTGGAAGAGCTGTTATTTGACAGTTTTGACTTAAAAATGGCATTTCAGGGGTGCGTGGGTGGCTTAGTCAGTTAAGTGTCCAACTCTTGATTTCCACTCAGGTCATGACCTCAGGGTCATAGGATCAAGCCCCATGCTGGGCTCCACACTCAGGGTGGAGTTGGCTCCAGATTCTCTCTATCCCTCTCACACTGTTCCCTCCTCCATTTGCTCACTAGCTCGCTCTCTCTCTCAAATAAATAAACAAAATCTTAAAAATGGCATTTAATATGGGTAATCTAATAGATTTGAATTTATTTTTTTTTAAAGATTTTATTTATTTATTTGACAGAGAGAAATCACAAGTAGGCAGAGAGGCAGGCAGAGAGAGAGGAGGAAGCAGGCTCCCTGCTGAGCAGAAAGCCCGATGTGGGGCTTGAACCCAGGACCTGGGATCATGACCTGAGCCGAAGGCAGCGGCTTAACCCACTGAGCCACCCAGGTGCCCCATAGATTTGAATTTAAATAAAACTTTTCCCTACCTCTTTGGTTTCTTTTTTTTTTTTTTTAAGATTTTATTTATTTATTTGAGAGAGGGGGAGAGAGCATGAGAAAGGAGAAGCAGACTCCTCAAAGAGCTGGGAGCCTGATGTGGGACTCATCCCAGAACTCCAGGATCATGACCTGAGCTGAAGGCAGTGGCTTAACCAACTGAGCCACCCAGGCATCCCTTCCTCTTTGGTTTCTTATAGGATTCTTTCTTTAATAACCAACAAGCACAGCATTTAGTGACCTATTATCTTTTATTCCAATACTTCCCATCATTATATTAACCTTGTATGAATCTAAAGCTTTCTAGGTTTATAACTGTCTTTTATTTCCATATTATACATGGCTCTTACTCAACAGTGGCGACCTTCTTTGACTATCTCCACCATCATTATCATTAGCACAATCTGTAAATATTCTTATCAACTTTACAAATCTACTGCTTTGATAAGCAAAGCATGAAATCACTCAGACATTTCAGCGGGTGCTGCTTCCAACAATGTTTTTCCTGCTCTGCTTGCTAGTTCTAAATGAGGCTATAACAACAGTAGTTGGTGCATGTCAAATATCGTGTTCTCTAATTAATCAATCACCTCATAACTAATTCAGGTTAGAAACTTGTGCTGAAGTTCTCCTCTTGCAGATGCACTCTCCATCCCCAGCAGGGAGCATGCCCTCAAACTTCTCTGGGCCCTCCGCCAAAGAATTCAGTGACCAAGCCGAAGAAAAGAAAACCAGCCCAGTTAGAAAATGTTTGGACAAGGAATCTGATTGTTCTGGCTGAGGCCATATGCCTATCCCTGAACCAGTCATTGTGGCAAGAGGGATGGAATAATATTATTGCCCAAGCACCAGGTTATTAACAGAAGAAACTTGGAAGGCAAAGGTATCCTGAATAGATAAGAACACTAAATACTATTCCATGTTGAATTGGAAGATTTCCCTACCTTCCCCTTTATCCTCTGGGTTTTGTTTTACCTCTTCTGCTATATAAATACATGTTATATAAATAAGTTTGATCTCTTTTTCATAAGAAAAACCTTCAAATATGTTAACAGTGCATGTGTTTCCCTTGTTTCTTCCCTTTTCCAGCCAGTGACCCCCCAGCTGGTTTTCTCTGGACATCTAGCCATTCCTTCTTCCCCCTCTGGACTTTCTACCCTGGCCCTTGCCCTACCCTAAGATGCTGGCCCTTTTCTTCACTGTGCACATTCTCGCTGAGTTAATTAGCATTGCCCACTGCTCTATCATTAGCACACAGCAGCATTTCCTGTGCTTCCGACTCTCTGACTCTCTTCTAACAGGATTTACCCAAGTTTCATCTAAAATCTTGCAACACCCACCCTTAGGAATTTTATAAATTATTTCATCATTTGAAAAAGTTAGGATTTTATTTGCCTACAGGTAAAAGATAGTTGGTATCTTAGTCCATCCAGGTTGCTATAACAAAAAAATATCATAGTTGGGGTGTCTTAAACAACAAACATTTATTTCTCACTGTTCTGGAAGCTGAGAAGTCCAATATTAAGATGGGGCCAGACCTCCCTGAAGTCTCTTTGTTCTTCTGTAAAAAAAAAAATATATTGATAAAAGCAATTTACAAGATCAACAGCAAAGATACAGTATTGATTTCTTTGCCTTTCCTTGAGTAGGATTTTCCTTTTTTCTATTTCTTCTATTTTTATCCATTGTTTAATGTTTCAAGCTCCCCAGCCCTGGAGAAATCCATCTGCCTAGCCCTGATTACTGTGAGCTGCCTACTCTAATCCCAGGAGAAAGCAACTCCATTTGCATTGTATGTGGCTGTTCACAGATAAAAAAGGACATACTAATAATACATGAGTCTTCTTTTATGGAGCTTGTCTTAAAGTGATAGTATGTGCACTAACAGTGGGAGTTGTAAATTGGTACTATTTCTTTGAAGGGCAATTTGGAAAATATATCAAAATATCTTTTAAATGTTCATCACCTTTTAAGAGAATTTATCCTAATTTGTAGAATCACGTGGTAGAATCAAAGAGGTCAGCAAAGTCTTGTTTGGAATCTCAAATAATTGGAAATGTCTACAGTTAGGGGATCAATTAAATAGACAATTGTATATCCATACAAGTATTAATGATGTTGCAGAGACGTACCAACTAAAATGAAAAAAATTTCAGACTATATTGCTAAGTGAAGGAAACTATTTAAAAAAGTATATGTGGATCTGTTATCCCATTTTTTTTTCTTTCAAGAATGTGTAGAAAAATTCTGGAAGGACTTCCACCAAGGCTTTAATAAATAGGTGGGATTATGAAACTATGATTATGATATTCTCTGCTTACTTGCTCATGTTTTTCTATTTTACTTTGAAGATCACAAATTACTTGTGCAATCAATGACAATAATAAACGATGTTTTGATTGCTGGAAGAGTTATGTGAAAAGTTAATGACCCCGCCAAGAGGTCTGGTATCACCTACTCCTCCCAGGCCAGCTAAAGTAGGAGTATTCCACTGTAGGTCTGGCCTTCTGGCAAAGGGAAATATGTCTTCAAAAACCAGTCTTTGCATTTCACACCCTGACCATCAAGCAACTGCAGTACTATCAGGAATTACAGGTTTCACAACTGGAAACTCTGACGCAATTTGGCCCAGATTTGCCTGTTTGTTAAAGGAATGAAGACTTCAAACTTCATTCACTATCTCCGGAATTAACTAGTATTTTGTCAAAATTTGGTACTGTTTCCATAAAAAAAAAAAAAAGAGCTTTCTGTATTTAACTTCTCTAAGATACACAGCAAAATTGGCAAAGCATCCCATACATCCTAAATTCTCTCAATTACAGCCTCAGTCTACATGGTTTTGGGATTATCATTGCCCCACTATAAAACTGTTATCATTATCAGTCACATTATTGAGTACATACAACACACTAGTCACCACACTATATAATATTATACGTATTACTTAATTTGACTTCCCAACCTACTTTAAAGCACATGCTTTTATTACCATGTAAAATATATAACAATATATATGTGTATAATTTGTAATTATTAGCCCTTGTGGTAGACAAGTATAAATGGATAACCCAGAATTTTTCTTCCCATTTCCTAACAACACCCTGGAAAATGGGAATGATGAGAGCATCTATTCATAGGACGGTAATGAGCTTTATATAAGTGAATACATGACTATCACAAATAAAGCTGCTATACACATTCATTTCCAAGGCTTTGTATGGATATGTTTTCTCTTGGGAACATAAATGAGTAGAACAGCTGGTTCATATGGTTGGTATATGTTTAACTTTTTTTTTAAAAGATTTTATTTATTTATTTGACAGACAGAGAGAGAGAGAGAGATCACAAGTAAGCAGATAGGCAGGCAGAGAGAAGGGGAAGAAGGCTCCCTGCTGAGCAGATAGCCCAATGCAGGGCTCCATCCCAGGACCCTGAGATCATGACCTGAGCTGAAGGCAGAGACTTTAACCCACTGAGCCACCCAGGTGGCCCTATGTTTAACTTTTAAAAATAATCTGCCAGATGGTTTCTCCAAAGTTGACATACCACTTTACATCCTCATCAACAATGTGTGAGTTCAAGTTCCTTTATATTGTCATCAACACTTGGAATAAGTGATTTTAGCCATTCTAGTGAGTGTGTAGTAATATCTCATTGATATTATAGTTTCCTAGTAGCTAATGAAGCTGAGCACCTTTTCATATGTGTATTTGCCAGCTATATATCTTCTTTAATTAAGTGTCTGTTCAAATCTTTTGCCAACTTATCATGGGTTATTGGTTTGCTTATAACTGAGTTTTTAAAATTTTTGTATATTATGGATCTAAGACTTCTATCAGATATGATTTGAAAATGTTTTCTTTGTCTGTGGATACTACTTTTATTCTCTTAACAGTGTCTTTTGAAGAATAGAAATGTTAAATTTTGACTAAGTCAAATCTATTAATTTTTTTTAATTTATTTGACAGACAGAGATCACAAGTAGGCAGAGAGGCAGGCAGAGAGAGAGAGAGAGAGGAGGAAGCAGGCTCCCTGCTGAGCAGAGAGCCCGATGCGGGGCTCGATGTGGGGCTCGATCCCAGGACCCTGGGATCATGACCTGAGCCAAAGGCAGAGGCTTTAACCCACTGAGCCACCCAGGCGCCCCAAATCTATTAATTTTTTAATGAACTGTACTTTTGGTAGCATCTCTAAGAAATCTTTATCTAAACCATTGCCACAAACATTGTCTCATATGTTTTCTTTTAAAAGTCTTATAGTTTCAGGGGGTACTTGGGTGGCTCATTTGGACGAACATCCAACTCTTGATTTTAACTCTGATCATGGTCTTAGGGTCATGGAATTGAGCCCTGGGTTGGGCTCCATACTCAGCAGGGAGTCTGCTTGGGATTTTCCCTCTTCCTCTCCCTCTGCCCCTCCTCCTGCTTGTTCTCTCTCAAAAATAATAACTAAATAAATCTTTAAAAAATTTCATAGTTTCAGATCTAAGATCTATTTTGAGTAAATTTTTGTATATAGCACAGATACGGACAGAAGTATACTTTATTTAGATTTCTTTGTATATTGATACCCAGTTGTTCCAGTACCATTTAAAAACACTAAATTGTCTTGCACCTTTGTAAAATATCAGTTTCCTGTATACATATGGTTTATTGGTGGACTTTATTGTTTCATGGATATTTTTCTACTTTTGTACTAATACTACACTGTCTTGATTACTTTCGTCTTACAATAATTTTTGAAATCAGTGTAAGTTTTTAATCTTCTAGTTTTTCAATCATGTTTTCACTTTTTTAGGTCCTTTTCATTTTCATATGAATTTTAGAATCAGTTTGTCAATTTCTACCAAAAGTCTGATGGGATTTGCATTAAGATTGCATTAAAACTATAGAACAATTTTTTGGAGAATTGATATCATAATATTGAGTCTTCTGAGCCATGAACACAGTATATCCATATCATTAATTTCTTTAATTTCTCTCAGTGATGCATTATCATTTTCAGTGTACAAATATTTCATATCTTTTGTCTGTTATCTCTATTGAATATTTTTATGTTATTATAAATGGTAATATTTTTATTATGTTTTTCTTTTTCTTTTTAAATTTTTAAATTTATTTTCAGCATAACAGTATTCATTGTTTTTGTACCACACTTAGTGTTCCATGCAATCTGTGCCCTCTCCAATACCCACCACCTGGCTCCTCCAACCTCCCATCCCCGCCCCTTCAAAACCCTCCGATTGGTTTTCAATTGTTTATTGCCAGTATAAAGGGCAACAATTTATTTTGTCTATTGGTCTTGTATTCTACAACCTTGCAAAACTCATATATTCTAAACCCATAATGGAATTGGAAGATTCTTTTGAATTTCCCACATAGACTATCATGTTATCTCAAATAAAAATAGTTTTACTTCTTCCTGCCCAATCTGGATGCCTTTCTAAAAAAGATTTATTTATTTATTTATTTTAGGGGGGCGCAGAGTGAGAGAGTCTTACCGACAGTGCCACCCAGATGCCCCGATGCGTTTTATTTCTTTTTTGTGCCTTATTGCACTGGCTAGAATCTCCAGCATAATGTTAAATAGAGAGGGAGAAAAAAGCATTCAGTTTTTTCTTTCTTTCTTTTTTTTTTTTTTTAGTATTCAGTCTTTTACTATTAAGTGTGTTATAGGTTTTTTTTTTTTTTTTTTTTTTATGGATGCCCTTCATCATGTGGAGGAGGTTCCCTTCTATCTCTCATTTGCTGTATTCTTGGGAATTAATGTTAGATTTTGTCAAATGCTTCTCCTGCATCTACTTAGATAATGATATGACTTTTCTTTTTTAGTTTATTAATAAGGCAAATTATATTGACTTGTTTTCAAGTATTAAATGAACCTGGCACTCCTGGGGTAAGTTCCACTTGCTCATCATGTGTTGTATTTTTAATTCTTTGTTGGTTTGAATCACTAAGATTTTGTTTAGAATTTTTACATGTGTGTTTATAAGGGATATTGTTATGTGGTTTTCTTATGTAAAGTCTTTGCTTGGTTTTGGTACCAGAGAAGAGTTTATATAATACTATTTCTTTCTTAAATATTTGGTAGAATTCACCAGTGAAGTAATTTGGACCTGGAGTTTTCTTTGTGGAAAGATTTTTTAACTGCAGATTCAATTTCTTTAACAGATATGGGCTACTCAGCCCATCTATTTCTTCTTGAATAAACTTTAGTAGTTTGTGTCATTCAAGGAATTTGATAATTTCTTCTAAGTTTTTTAATTTATTTGCAAAAAGATTTTTATAGAAATCCCTGTTTATCCTTTAATATAATCTGTAAAGTATGTTGTGATGTCACCTTTTTCTCTTTATGCTGTTGTTGTCTTACATTTACTAATACATGTGGTATAAGCCCCATAATGTGCTTTTCTTATTATATCATCATTATTTTCATTAAAAAGTAAGTTTTATTTTATTTTATTTTTAGATTTATGTATTTATTTATTTATTTGAAAGAGAGAGAGAGAAAGAGATAGTGATAGAGATAGTGAGAAAGAGAACACAGGGAGGAGAGGGAGAAACAGGCTCCTGCTGAGCAGGAAACCCAAGGTAGGTCTCAATCCCAGGACCACAGGACCATGACCTGAGCTGAAGGCAGATGTCCAACTAACTGAGCCACACAGGTGCCCCACAAGTTCTCTTTTAAAGAGACCGAATAAGAAAATGTGATATATTTACCATACAGTTGCCATTTCCAGTGCTTTTTATTCTTTGTGTAGATCTATATTTCCATCTGGTATCATTTTTCTTCTCATTTTAGGATTTTCTTTAACATTTCTTTCTTTCTTTTCAGTGTACTTTCTTCTTTTTTATTTTTTTGTAGTTTCATATACAGTGTACTTTCTTTTTTATTGCAGTTTCAAGTTTTTATTAAATTCCAGTTATTTGGAGGAGGAGTCAAGATGGCGGAGAAGTAGCAGGCTGAGACTACTTCAGGTAGTGGGAGATCAGCTAGATAGCTTATCTAAAGATTGCAAACACCTACAAATCCAACGGGAGATCGAAAAGAAGAAGAACAGCAATTCTAGAAACAGAAAATCAACCACTTTCTGAAAGGTAGGACTGGTGGAGAAGTGAATCCAAAGCGACGGAAAATAGACCGCGGGGGGAGGGGCCAGCTCCCGGCAAGCGGCGGAGCAACGGAGCACAAAATCAGGACCTTTAAAAGTCTGTTCCGCTGAGGGACATCGCTCCAGAGGCTTAACCGGGGTGAAGCCCATGCGGGGTCAGCGTGGCCTCAGGTCCCGCAGGGTCACAGAAGGATTGGGGGTGTCTGAGTGTCGCACAGCTTACAGGTATTAGAACGGGGAAGCCGGCTACAGAGACAGAGCTGAGGAGTGAGTTCTAAGCTCAGAGTTACCTTGAACCGGTCGCAGGCTCGGTCAGCTCGGAGCGCGGCCAGAGACAGGGTGACGGGAGTAATTGGGCGCTTTTCTCTGAGGGCGCACTGAGGAGTGGGTCCCCGGGCTCTCAGCTCCTCTGGGCCGGAGACTGGGAGGCCGCCATCTTCATTCCCGTCCTCCAGAACTCTACGGAAAGCGCTCAGGGAACAAAAGCTCCCAAAAGCAAACCCGAGCGGATTACTCAGCCCGGACCCTGGTAAGGGCGGTGCAATTCCGCCTGGGGCAAAGACACTTGAGAATCACTACAACAGGACCCTCCCCCAGAAGATCAACAAGAAATCCAGCCAGGACCAAGTTCACCTACCAAGGAGTGCAGGTTGAATACCAAGGAGAGCAGCGGAATTCCAGAGGAGGAGAAAGCAAAGCACGGAACTCATGGCTTTCTCCCCATGATTCTTTAGCCTTGCAGTTAATTTAATTTTTTTTCTTTTTCAATTTTTTTTCTCTTCTTCTGCCAATTTTTTTTAACTTTTACCCTTTTCTTTTTTAACATTTTTTAATTAGTTTATCTAATATATATATTTTTTTCTTTTTTATATTTTTTCCTTATTCATTTTCTTTTTTTAATTGTTTCTTTTTTTTTTTTTTTGTACTTTTTTTTTTCCCCTTTCTCCCCCCTCACGATTTGGGATCTCTTCTGATTTGGTTAAAGCATATTTTCCTGGTGTTGTTGCCACCCTTTTAGTATTTAACTTGCTCCTTCACATACTCTTATCTGGACGAAATGACAAGGCGGAAAAATTCACCACAAAAAAAAGAACAAGAGGCAGTACCAAAGGCTAGGGACCTAATCAATACAGGCATTGGTAATATGTCAGATCTAGAGTTCAGAATGACGATTCTCAAGGTTCTAGCTGGGCTCGAAAAAGGCATGGAAGATATTAGAGAAACCCTCTCGGGAGATATAAAAGCCCTTTCTGGAGAAATAAAAGAACTAAAATCTAACCAAGTTGAAATCAAAAAAGCTATTAATGAGGTGCAATAAAAAATGGAGGCTCTCACTGCTAGGATAAATGAGGCAGAAGAAAGAATTAGCGATATAGAAGACCAAATGACAGAGAATAAAGAAGCTGAGCAAAAGAGGGACAAACAGCTACTGGACCACGAGGGGAGAATTCGAGAGATAAGTGTCACCATAAGACGAAACAACATTAGAATAATTGGGATTCCAGAAGAAGAAGAAAGAGAGAGGGGAGCAGAAGGTATATTGGAGAGAATTATTAGAGAGAATTTCCCCAATATGGCAAAAGGAACAAGCATCAGAATCCAGGAGGTGCAGAGAACCCCCCTCAAAATCAATAAGAATAGGTCCACACCCCGTCACCTAATAGTAAAATTTACAAGTCTTAGTGACAAAGAGAAAATCCTGAAAGCAGCCCAGGAAAAGAAGTCTGCAACATACAATGGTAAAAATATTAGATTGGCAGTGGACTTATCCACAGAGACCTGGCAGGCCCGAAAAAGCTGGCATGATATATTCAGAGCACTAAATGAGAAAAACATGCAGCCAAGAATACCATATCCAGCTAGGCTATCATTGAAAATAGGAGAGATTAAAAGCTTCTAGGACAAACAAAAACTGAAAGAATTTGCAAACACCAAACCAGCTCTACAGGAAATATTGAAAGGGGTCCTCTAAGCAAAGAGAGACCCTAAAAGTAGTAGATCAGAAAGGAACAGAGACAGTATACAGTAACAGTCACCTTACAGGCAATCCAATGGCACTAAATTCATATCTCTCAATAGTTACCCTGAATGTTAATGGGCTAAATGCCCCAATCAAAAGACACAGGGTATCAGAATGGATAAAAAAACAAAACCCATCTATATGTTGCCTACAAGAAACTCATTTTAAACCCAAAGACACCTCCAGATTTAAGATGAGGGGGTGGAAAACAATTTACCATGCTAACGGACATCAGAATAAAGCAGGAGTGGCAATCCTTATATCAGATCAATTAGATTTTAAGCCAAAGACTATAATAAGAGGTGAGGAAGGACACTATATCATACTCAAAGGATCTGTCCAACAAGAAGATCTAACAATTTTAAATATCTATGCCCCTAACGTGGGGGCAGCCAACTATATAAACCAATTAATAACCAAATCAAAGAAACACATCAACAATAATACAATAATAGTAGGGGACTTTAACACTCCCCTCACTGAAATGGACAGATCATCCAAGCAAAAGATCAACAAGGAAATAAAGGCCTTAAATGACACACTGGACTAGATGGACATCACAGATATGTTCAGAACATTTCACCACAAAGCAACAGAATACAAATTCTTCTCTAGTGCACATGAAACATTCTCCAGAATAGATCACATCCTGGGTCCTAAATCAGGTCTCAACCGGCATCAAAAGATTGGGATCATTCCCTGCATATTTTCAGACCACAATGCTCTGAAGCTAGAACTCAATCACAAGAGGAAATTAGGAAAGAACCCAAATACGTGGAGACGAAACAGCATCCTTCTAAAGAATGAATGGGTCAACCAGAAAATTAAAGAACAATTGAAAAAATTCATGGAAACAAATGATAATGAAAACACAACGGTTCAAAATCTGTGGGACACAACAAAGGCAGTCCTGAGAGGAAAATATATAGCCATACAAGCCTTTCTCAAGAAACAAGAAAGGTCTCAAGTACACAACCTAACCCTACACCTAAAGGAGCTGGAGAAAGAACAAGAAAGAAACCCTAAACCCAGCAGAAGAAGAGAAATCATAAAGATCAGAGCAGAAATCAATGAAATA
Organism: Enhydra lutris kenyoni; assembly: GCF_002288905.1. Lineage (NCBI taxonomy): Eukaryota > Metazoa > Chordata > Mammalia > Carnivora > Mustelidae > Enhydra > Enhydra lutris. The sequence continues at coordinate 34,765,016 of NW_019154102.1, read as the reverse complement.
GAAACCAAAAAAACAGTAGAACAAATCAACGAAACTAGGAGCTGGTTCTCTGAAAGAATTAATAAGATTGATAAACCCCTGGCCAGACTTATCAAAAAGAAAAGAGAAAGGACCCAAATAAATAAAATCATGAATGAAAGAGGAGAGATCTCAACGAACACCAAAGAAATACAGACAATTATAAGAACATACTATGAGCAACTCTACGCCAACAAATTTGACAATCTGGAAGAAATGGACGCATTCCTAGAGACATCTAAACTACCACAACTGAACCAGGAAGAAATAGAAAGCCTGAACAGACCCATAACCAGTAAGGAGATTGAAACAGTCATCAAAAATCTCCAAACAAACAAAAGCCCAGGGCCAGACGGCTTCCCAGGGGAATTCTACCAAACATTTAAAGAAGAACTAATTCCTATTCTCCTGAAACTGTTCCAAAAAACAGAAATGGAAGGAAAACTTCCAAACTCATTTTATGAGGCCAGCATCACCTTGATCCCAAAACCAGACAAGGATCCCATCAAAAAAGAGAACTACAGACCAATATCCTTGATGAACATAGATGCAAAAATTCTCACCAAAATACTAGCCAATAAGATTCAACAGTACATTAAAAGGATTATCCACCACGACCAAGTGGGATTTATTCCAGGGCTGCAAGGTTGGTTCAACATCTGCAAATCAATGTGATACAACACATTAATAAAAGAAAGAACAAGAACTATATGATACTCTCAATAGATGCTGAAAAAGCATTTGACAAAGTACAGCATCCCTTACCTGATCAAAACTCTTCAAAGTGTAGGGATAGAGGGCACATACCTCAATATTATCAAAGCTATCTATGAAAAACCCACCGCAAATATCATTTTCAATGGAGAAAAACTGAAAGCTTTTCCGCTAAGGTCAGGAACACGGCAGGATGTCCATTATCACCACTGCTATTCAACATAGTACTAGAAGTCCTAGCCTCAGCAATCAGACAACAAAAGGAAATTAAAGGCATCCCAATCGGCAAAGAAGAAGTCAAACTGTCACTCTTCGCAGATGATATGATACTGTATGTGGAAAACCCAAAAGACTGCACTCCAAAACTGCTAGAACTTGTATAGGAATTCAGTAAAGTGTCAGGATATAAAATCAATGCACAGAAATCAGTTGCATTTCTCTATACCAACAACAAGACAGAAGAAAGAGAAATTAAGGAGTCCATCCCATTTACAATTGCACCCAAAACTATAAGATACCTAGGAATGAACCTAACCAAAGAGGCTAAGAATCTATACACAGAAAACTATAAAGTACTCATGAAAGAAATTGAGGAAGACACAAAGAAATGGAAAAATGTTCCATGCTCCTGGATTGGAAGAATAAATATTGTGAAAATGTCTATGCTACCTAAAGCAATCTACACATTTAATGCAATTCCTATCAAAGTACCATCCATTTTTTTCAAAGAAATGGAACAAATAATCCTAAAATTCATATGGAACCAGAAAAGACCTCGAATAGCCAAAGGAATATTGAAAAAGAAAGCCAAAGTTGGTGACATCACAATTCCGGACTTCAAGCTCTATTACAAAGCTGTCATCATCAAGACAGCATGGTATTGGCACAAAAACAGACACATAGATCAATGGAATAGAATTGAGAGCCCAGAAATAGACCCTCAACTCTATGGTCAACTAATCTTCGACAAAGCAGGAAAGAATGTCCAATGGAAAAAAGACCAGCCTCTTCAATAAATGGTGTTGGGAAAATTGGACAGCCACATGCAGAAAAATGAAGTTGGATCATTTCCTTACACTACACACGAAAATAGACTCAAAACGGATGAAGGACGTCAATGTGAGAAAAGAATCCATCAAAATCCTTGAGGAGAGCACAGGCAGCAACCTCTTCAACCTCAGATCTTGGTTATTGCATTTTTCATTTCAGCCTGCCTAGTTCTTAGGTCTTTTATTTCTGTGGTAAGAAACTCCCTGGTGTCTTCTGTGCTTTTCTCAAGCCCAGGTAGTATCCTTATGATTGTTGCTTTAAATTCTGGATCAGGCATATTACATATTATATGTATAATATTGCATATAATAATTGTGTGTGTGTGAGTATATATATATATATATATATAATATTACATATTATATCTGTTTCAGTTAAATCCCTGGCTGTAACCTTTTCCTGTTCCTTCTTTTGGATGAATTCCTCCGTCTTGGCATTTTGTTTAGGTCTCTGTCTTCTTCTGTGAGTTAGGAAAGCTTGTTATGTTTCCAGCTCCTGGGAGTAATGGTTTTATGAAGAAGAGGTCATATACTGGCCAGGGCCTGGCACTTCAGGAAGTGTCTCTGGTATATGCTGTGTGCACTCTGCTGCTGTGTTTTAGCTGCTGTTTCCCTCAGGTCAGTCCTCTGCAGAGCTTCTTCTTGACTGCAGTGGGAGTGTTTGGACCTTGGCCAGAATATGGCAGGTTTTAACTAGGTGTGCTCTGGTCTGTTTGTTAAAAGAGACCTGGTGCTACTTCCACTGCAGCTGAAACACTGCAGAACTCTGTGGTCAGTGGATGTGGTGTGTGTGGATGGTTGTACTGGTGTTCTGGGGGAGGAGTCTGTTGCACTGGTTCTCAGGCACACTTGCCAGAAAAAAAGCAGTACCAGCAGAGCAGTGGGGCAGGCTTGGGTTAAGCAGTTTAGGCCACCACTGTTGGCGCTGTGCTGCTTACTCAAGTTGGTTTATGCTGAGGGGTGAGGGAGAGAAATGGCACCAGCCAGCTCCCTCATTCCTGGAGAGGGAAGTTAGCACTGGCTGCTGTCTGAAAGTCTTCCCATAAGTGAACAATCTCTCCTCTTGTGTCCCAGGTGTTCCTCTGATCACTGCCTTTACCCTGTCTGTGTCCAAGCCATCTGCCAGTCTGGCAGCATAGGACAACTTGGGCTCTATCCTAGACAGGCCAGTTGAGTTTTAAAACTCCAAACTAGGGACCTGGTGTGGCAAGGACTCAACACTGGTCCTCTGGAGGAAGGTCTTGCCATGCTGGGACTGATGTATGTTTGTTCAAGAAGGGCAATTGCACCAAAGCACAGGAGTGTGGAATTTGGAGTAAAGCACAGCAAAGAGCCAGTGTCCGGGTTAGCTTCCTTCAGCAGATATCTCAGCAACCTATGCTTTGGGTCAGGGAGGGAAATGGCACCCACCAGCTTTTTTGTCCCTGGAGAGGCAATGCCACTTCTCCCAGATGTGCTCCAAGAAAGGGAAACTATCTCTTCCCGTGCATCCCAGGGGATATTGGATTGAGCCATCTGCCGCAGGGCTGTCTGCCCTCCTTCTCCACAGGACCACTGCAGTGTCCTCAGGGCTCCACACTGGCCACCAGGGACTTCTAAAACTCCAGTCTTTGAGCGCTGCTGCTGCTTATAAAAACTTGCAAAAATCAGCCTCTCTGGTTTTCCCAGTCAGTGGCTTTAGGTAAGTGGTTTTTTGTGTGATCCCCTATGCAGTCCTCTTCCTCTCTCTCTGTCTCTATCTGTTTCTCCCTCCACCCCCAACCATGACCAGGGCTCCCTCCCCTCCATAGGCCAAATAATATTCCATTGTGTATATATGCCACATCTTCTTTTTCCATTCACCTATTGATGGACACTTGGGCTACTTCCATATCTTGGCTATTGTAAATAATGCTGCAATGAACATAGTGGTGCATATACCTTTTTGAATTAGTGTTTTCATTTTTTTAGAGTAATTACCCAGTAGTGGAATAACTGGATCATATGGCATTTCTATTTTTAATTTTTTGAGAAACCTCCATACTGTTTTCCACAGTGGGTGCACCAGTTTGCATTCCCACCAGCAGCGCATGAGGGTTCCTTTTTCTCTACATCCTTGCCAACACTTGTTTCTTGTGTTTTTTATTTTAGCCATTCTGAAAAGGTGTGAGGTTCTAGCTCATTGCACCTTTTGCTTTACATTTCTTTGGCAATTAGTGATGTTGAGCATCTTTTCATGTGTCTGTTGGCCATCTGTATATCTTCTGTGGAGAAATGTCTGTTCACGTCTCCTGCCCATTTTTTATTTTGGCTTATTTGGGTTTTTTCTGATGTTGAGTTGCATAATTTTTTTTATGTATTTTGGATACTAATCCTTTATCAGATATGTCATTTGCAAATATTATCTCCCATTCAATAGGTGTCTTTTAGTTTTATTTCCTTTTCTATGCAGAAGCTTTTTATTTTTATGTAATCCCAATAGTTTATTTTTGCTTTTGTTTCCCTTGCCTCAAAACATATCTAGAAAAATGTTGCTATAGTCAATGTCAAAGTAAGAGCACTGTCTGTGCTCTCTCTTCTAGTATTTTTATGGTTTCAAGCATCACATTGATACTTGAATCTTCAATCCATTTTGAGTTTATTTTTGTGTATTATGTAAGAAAGTGGTCCAGTTTCATTCTTTTGCATATAGTTGTCTAGTTTTCCCAACACCATTTGTTGAAGAGACATATTTTCCCCATTGCTTTTTCTTGACTCCCTCATCAAAGATTAATTGACTAAATAATCATGGGTTTATTTTTGGGCTTTCTATTCTGTTCTATTGGTCTATTTGTTGTTGGGATTTTTGGTGCCAGTACCAAACTGTTATGATTAGTTACAGTTTTATAGTGTATCTTGAAATCTGGGATTTTGATACCTCCAGTTTTTGGGGGTGGTGGGTTGTTTGTTTGTTTATTTGTTTTTTCAGTACTGCTTTGGCTACTCAGGATCTTTTGTAATTCCACATAAATTTTAGAATTATTTGTTCTATCCTGGAAAAATGCTATTGGTTTTTTCATAGGGATTGCATTAAATCTGTAGATTGCTTTGGGTAGTATGAACATTTTAACAGTATTTTTTTCTCCCAATCCATGAGCATGGAATGTCTTTTCATTTGTTTACATCATCTTCAATTTCTTTCATAAATGTTTTATAGTCTTAGAGTACAGGTCTTTCATCTCCTTGATTAAGTTTGTCCCTAGGTATTTTATTATTTTTGGTGTAGTTGGAAATGGGGTAGTTTTATTAACTTCTCTTTCTGCTATTTCATTATTAGTGTATAGAAATGCAACAGATTTCTGTATGTTGATTGTATCCCGTGACTTTGCTGAATTCATTTTTCAGTTCTAGTAGTTTTTTGGTGGAGTCTTTAGAGTTTTCTATGTGTATATAGTATCATGTCATCTGCAAATAGTCAAAGTTTTACTTCTTCCTACCAATTTGGATGCCTTTTCTTTTTGTTGTCAGATTGCTGTGGCTAGGACTTCCAGTACTGTGTTTAATAAGTGGTGGAAATGAACATCTTTGTCTTGTTCCTGATCTTAGGGGGAAAGCTCTCAGTTTTTACCCATTGAGTAGCTTTTCCCCATGGAGTGTGAGATTAGATGTGGAGTTTTCAATCTTTTTGAATTTGTTGAGACTTGTTTTGTGACCTAATAGGTGATGTATTCTGGAGAATGTTTCATGTGCACTTGAAAAGTATGTGTATTCTGTTGTTTTAGGATAGAATCTGTTCTGAATGATCAGAAATCAGCCTCTGATCCATGTGTCATTCAAAGCCACTGTTTCCATGTTTATTTGAATAATCCATGTGTCATTCAAAGCCACTGTTTCCATGTTTATTTTCTGTTTGGGTGGTCTATCCATCAGTATAAGTGGGTTGTTAAAGTCCCCTACTATCATGGCATCATTATCAATTAGTTCTTTTATGTTTGTTATTAGCTGCTTTATGTATTTTGATGTTCATATGTTGGATGCATAAATATTTATAATTGTTATATTTTTTGTTGAATCATTTCCTTTATGATTTATAGTGTTCTTCCTTCTCTCTTCTTACAGATTTTGTTTTGAAGTTTATTTTGTCTGATAAAAGTATTGATATCCTGGCTTACTTTTCACTTCCATTTGTATGATAAATGCTCTTCTATCCATTCACTTTCAATCTGCATGTATCTTTAGGCCTGAAATGAGTCTCTACTAGGCAGCATATAGAAGGCTCTTACTTTTTTATCCATCTGTCTCTCCATGTCTTTTGATTAGAAAGTTCAGAACATTTACACTTAAAATCTTTATTGATAGGTATGTACTTATTGTCATTTTGTTGATTGTTTTGTGTTTTTTTCCCCCTAGTTTTTCGTTTCTTTCTTCCTTTGCTTTCTTATCTCAGTTTGCTGGCTTTCTTTAGTGATATGCTTAAATTCCTTTCTCTTCATTTTTTACATATCTATTACTGTTTTTTTTTATTTGTAGTTACCATTAAGTTTGTATATAACATCTTCTGTATATAGCAGTCTATACTGATTTGACTCCATTACTTCTCCCCTTACACACACACACACACACACACACACACACACATTTTAGGTGTATGATGTCCTACTTTATATCCTTTTATTTTGTCAATCCCTTGACTGATTTTTTATAGATAAACGTATTTTTATTGCTTTTATGCTTCCTGCTTTTCTTACTCCTACTTATGGTCTTTCCTTTCCATACTTTCCCTATGGGGTTTCCCTTGTATGTAACTATTTTCTTGTCTCTTACTCTTTTACAATTCTCTCTTTATCACTACTTTTTATTATTTTAATTACTATTTGTCTTGGCATGGACCTCCTTGTGTTGATTTTGTTCGGGTCTCTCTGTGTCTCTTGGATCTAGATTCTGTTTCCTCCCCTGGTCTTGGGAAGTTTTCAGCTATTATTTCTTCAAATAAGTTTTTTGCCTCCTTTTCTCTTTTCTCCTTCTAGGATCCCTATAATGCAAATGTTATTATGCTCCTTGGTGTCATTGAGTTCCCTAAGTCTCTTTTCACTCTATTATTATTTTTTCTCTCTCCTATTCAGCTTAATTGCTTTCCATTACTCTGTCCTCCAGATTGCTGATCCATTCTTCTGCTTCCTCTAGCCTACTATTTGTTCCATCTAGTATTCTTAGTTTCATTTATTGAGTTCTTCATCTCTGATTGGTTTTTTATTATGTGTTCTATCTCTTTGTTAAGAGTCTCACTGAGGTCCTCCACTCTCTTCTCAAGTCCACTGAGTATCTTTATGACCATTACTTTAAATTTTCTATCAGGCATATTACTTATATCCATTTCATTTAGGTTTCTTGCTGGGGTTTTTTCCTGTTCTTTCATTTGGGACATAGTCCTTTGTCTCCTCATTTTGTCTAACTCCCTGTGTCTGTTTCTATGTGTTAGGAAAGTCAGCTACATCTTCTGATCTTGAAAGTAGTGGCTTTACAAAGATTGTAGAGGTCATGTAGTGCCCTGCAGTGCAGTTAGTTTCTCCTGTTCACCAGAACCTGGTGCTTCAGGGGTATCTCTTATGCATGTTGCATGCATCCTACTGTTGTAGCTGAGCTGCTTTTACCTTCAGCCCAGTCATCTACAATGGCTTTCTTTAACTGTTGTGGACAGGATTTGGTCCCTATGTTGTTATTGTGCCAGTCTGGGGCTGCCTTATGTTTGAGTTGAGCCAGATCAAATGTTTGCCCGAGATGCAGTAGCATTAAACTCCAGGGCACTTTCCCTTGATAAGCTTTCATTGGTGAGTGGGCCCTGCAGTCATACCAGATGTCTGCCCCCAGCCCACTGTGGGGACCTCAGTTGGACTGGTGCATATGGTTATCTTTCCCCCTTCCCAGGATAGAAGTCACTTTGGAGTGGTGCTGGCCCCACTGGTGCTGCTTGCCCACTGCTAGGTTTGTGGCACCATTTTGGATGGGCTCAATCCATATAGGAAAGGATGGGCCCACAGGAGAATATGGTGGGCAGAGCCAGCAGTGCTGGCAAGGTTTGTGCTAGCCTGCCCAAAGCTCCTGTCAAGACCACCAGGTTGGAGGTGGCAAATCCACAGAAGCACATGGGCAGAGCGAGCGGTGTTAGCAAGTAGGTGGAGAGTGTTGTCCCTGGGCTTGTTCTTGCAAGTGTCCATTTGTCCAGGCTGTGGGTTGAGGAAGGGAAATGGCACCCCCAGCTCCTTTGTTCCTAAGAGGTCTCCCAACAATCCCTGCTCCTCCAGCACACCTCTGAGATTAGTAAACAAATTCATCTCCCTACAACCCAGGAGTTTTTTGAACTGCTGCCTACACTGTATTGTCCCAGGGCTGTTTGTTCTGCTGTCTCTTTAAGAGTGGAGACTCGGTTTCCTATCTCCCTCCAGCTCTCTCAGATCCCAGCATGCTGATTTTTAAAGTTCTAGGTGTTAGACCCTCCTAATAGTAAGAACTTGCAAAATTTGGCTCTTCTGGTTTTCAAAAGCAAATCTTACAGAGGTTCATATGTCCTATGCCCGGGTGCCTGGGATGTCTATTTCTCCCCCCTCATCTTCCCAACTATGTCTCTACCCTTCTTACCCTCTTCAGTGTGTGTTCTCTACATTTAGCTATGAAGAGTCTGTCTGCCATTCTTTGGGTCATTTTCTGGGTTATTTACACTGATGTGGGCGCTATCTAGTTATATCCATGGAATGAAGTGAGCTTAGGGTCCTTCTACTCTGCCATCTTCTCTGGAACCCTCCTTTTTCTTTTTTTAAATTCAACTTTCCTCTCTGTATTTCATTTGAATAGTTTCTAGTGCTGGGTCTTCAAATTTACTAATCTTATTTCAGTCATGTCTTATCTGCCATTGATCACATTCAATGTATTTTCCATCCTAGACATTGTAGTTTTCAACTCTATAATTTCAGTTTGGATGGTTTTCTATCTTCATGTTTCTACTTAAATTTTGAACATGTAGAATACAGTTATAATAACTTTTAATTTAGTTGATTGCTTATTCTAACAGCTGTGTCAGTTCCAGTTCATTTTTTATTGATTTTTGTCCTCATTTCAGGACACATTTTCCTGCTTCTTTGCATGTCTGGCAATCTTTGATTGGATTACAGACATTAGAAATTTCATCTTTTTGGGAGATAGATTTTTCTTAAGACTTTATCTTTTTTAGAGCAATTTTAAGTTTACAGCAATATTGGATGGTACCAAGATCTCATATGCATAGGATATGCCTGTTTCCTCACATGCTAAAGTCCCTCATTTTCAACATCACTCACCGAAATGGTACATTTACCAAGGATGGATCTACATTGACACATAATCACCTGAAGTCCATAGTTTACCTTAAGTTTCACTTTTCATGTACATTTTATGGGTTTTGATAGAAGTATAATGACACACATCCATCATCATATTATACAGAGTATTTTCACTGCCCTAAAAATCCTCTGTCCTCTGCTTACTCATTTCCCCTCCTCAGTCCCTTTCCCAGGTGAATATTTTTGATCCCTACAAATATTCTTAAGCTTTGTTCTGGGATGCAGTTACATTAATTTAAAAAATTTAAGATTTTTGGGTCATACTTTCATGATTTGTCAGGTGGGACTAGACCACTGCTTAGTTTGGAGTTAAGTATTGCCCAATTGAGGTAACATCCTTCTTTGTATGCTATCCACTGCCCTGTAAATCATTATTTTTTCAGTTTGGCAGGTGGAAAGAGGCTGTCCTTGGTGGAAAATGCCAGTCACTGTTACCAGCAATCTTTATGGGTGGTTCTTTACCTGACTTTGGGTACTTCCCTAACACACATGTGCTGATCTATAATCAAGGGGATTATTCTGAAAATCCTCAGAGTAGTCTTTCTGTGAAACTTCTCCTCTCTGATACTCTATCCTGCAAACTGTAGCCCCCTTGGTCTTCATGAATCAGCTTCATCTTCTCAATTCAAACACACCACTGACCTCTCCCTGGGCTTCTCCTCCTTGTCATTGCCTTGAAACTCTCCCCATACAGCAAGTTGAGACAAGAAGCATCCCATATATACACAATTGTATAACTAAATAATTAAGGATATATAAGTAGTTCAGAGGCCTGGATTTAGCCAAGAATGGGTTTGAGAAAAGGGGATTGTCAGCATGGGCTGAAGAAGCTGCTTGTGGCTTGAAGGACACTGGGCTTGAGCTAGTCTCAGTAGAGGAAGAAGCAGGCCTGGGAGCAACTTCAGGAGAGGTTATCTTCTAGTGGGCAATACCATTACCTGAGATTCTAGTGACAGAAGAAGCAGCAAGATGGGGACATGAAGTAGCTTTGTGGAAAGGAAAAGAGCTGAAAATTTAAGAATGATTCTAAACTGGAAAAATGGTGAACAGAGGAAGATAGTCCAAGGAAATAGTTTGAAGAAATGCTGATGTGTGGGACAGTAAAGGTGAATGTAAAAAGGAGATCAGGTATGAGAGATATTTCCAAAGAAGGCTCTATGGAACTGGGTGTTCCATTTGAACTCAGATAGATCATGGTTTGAATCCCATCTCTACTTCTTACTACCTCTGTATTTCTGTGAAGTTACTTTCCTGATCTATAAAATAAAAGCATATCTTGTTCTAAAACCTGAAAATAGCCCCAGGCCTTGTTGGTCGTCAAAGTTCTTATCAAAACACAGATTATGCTCGGTTCATAGGATTTGGCTCTGTTAAGCACCAGGAAATTTCTGGAGTAAATAATACAGAGCTATTAAGCTCTTACATTTATTCAACAGATACTTGAACCAGGTATCATTCCAGCTGTTGGAGATAGAGCAGAGAACAAATCAGGCAATAGCTCTACCATTTAAGAGTTTACATTCTATAAATGAAACAAGATGGGATCGGGAAGGAGACAAACCATAAGAGACTCTTAATGTCACAAAACAAACTGAGGGTTGCCAGGGGGAGGGGGGTAGGGAGAGGGTAGTGGGGTTATGGACATTGGGGAAGGTATGTGCTATGACGTGTGTAAACCTGGCGGTTCACAGACCTGTACCCCTGGGGCTAATAATACATTATATGTTAATAAAAATTTTTTTTAATTATAAAAAAAGAGTTTACATTCTAGTTGTGGGATGTCAGATAATGCTTTAGTAAATTAGAGATGATAATAAACACTATGGCAGAAAGAAAATAGGGTACTATATTAGAAAGTGACTTGGGAAAGAGGCGGAGCAGGAAGAAAGTTACTTCAGCCAGGATGGTTAGGAAAGGCTTCTCTAATGAGGTAACACTTGAGCTGAGTTATGAAGGATAAGACTGAGCCAGCTATATGTATTAGTTACCTATTGCTGCATAACAAACTACCTCAAAACTTAGCAGCTTTAAACAATGTTTATTGCCTCATGGTTTCTTTGGGTTGATGATCAGGGTGTGGCTTGGCTGGGTGTCTCTGACTTGGCCTCTCACAAGACTAAAATCCAGATATTAACTGGGTATGCAATCAACTCAAGGCTCTACTGGGGAAGGATCAGCTTACAACCTCACACAAATGGCTGCTGGCAGCATTGTCCTTGATGGCAACTGGCCTGAGATATCAGTTGCTTGCCACATGGGACTGTCTCTAGGGCAGTTCACAATAGGCATCTGGCTTCCTTCAAAGCAAGGCAGTAAGAGAATGAGAAAGAGTGCACCTCGAATGGGAACCACCTTCTCTTCATAACCCATCACCTCTACTGCATTCTACTTGCCAAAAGCAAGTCACTAAATACAACGCATACTCTAGAGCAGGGTATTACACAAAGGTATGAATACTAGGAGGCAGGAATGGTCAAGGTCATCTCAGAGGCTGCCTATCACACCATGGAAAGAACTGGGAAAAAGTGTTTAAGGCAGAAGAAAGAGAAAATGCAATAGTCCTGAGTGGGAGACATTCTACTTGTGTTTGAGGAAGCCAATGGAGGTAGAATGGACTAAATCAAGTTAAAACAAAAATAGTAGTAGGATATTGGGTAGTCAGAAGGCACACCATGCAGGGCTGAAAAGAAGATTTTATTTTATTTTAAGTGCAGTTGGGAGCCAGTGAAGTGTTTTAAGTAAGGAAGTCAGCAATGTATTCCAACTACTTAACATTTTCCAGAGCTCTATGGTAGATGTGGCCCCAACAGGATTTGATGGAGCAAATGTAGTGGGTGAAGGAAAGGATCTCTTCTGCTGCTGCTAAAAAAAAAAAAAAAAAAAAAAAAAAGTCTCAGTGACACCTAAATACCTATTCAGCTAAGTATAAAGACTTTAGGATCCCAATAAAATATTCTCAAGCTATCCTTCCAGCCTATCTCCCACTACTCCCCTAACCTCCAGTTGAAGTGAAGTTTCTTGAGCATATACTATGCTTTCCTGTCTTGAGCTTATACCATTTCCTCTGCCTGGGGGTCTGTCTCTACCATCTCTACCTGTCAAGCTTAAACACTTTTTGTCAAGACCTTTCTTGAGTGCCACCTCCTATGTGAAGCCTTTCCTGGTTGTTTTCTTCTTTCAGTCCCCTCTGTTCTTTGTTTAATCCACTTTGGGATTTTACCATGTCTTTTCTACTATCAGTAGTTCATTTCTAACTTGTAAGTTCTTTGAGATCAAGAGCTCTGCTTTCTTTATTTCTGTAGCCTGCACTACCCAGAGCCTTAATAATCAGTATTCAACAAATGTTTGTCAACTTGAATTAAACTGGGAACTAGATGATTAAAGCACCTTTAGTTGGCCAAGAGGGCTTCCTGAGAAATAAGATTTTCTCTTTGGTCGATACTAAGTTATAATTTTCCTATTACAACTCACAAGTCCTACATGGTACGTTCTTTGACTATAATGGAATTATTATAGATTATTGTAATTATTATTAATTATTAGATGTTAATAACAGACATTTTTCTTAGAGAAACCTCCAAATATTTGGAAATAAAATAGCACATTTCTGAATAACACATGGGTGAAAGAAAGAATTAAAGGGGTAATTAAAACATATTTTGAACTGATAAAAATAAAAACATAACAAGTGAGAATTTGTAGGATGCTACTAAGGAAGTTTTGAGGGGGAAATTTATAACAGCAAACACCTGTATTAGAATAGAAGAAAGGTTTCAAATCAATAACCTTAAAACATATGCATGCATGCGTGCACGTGCACACACACACACACACAGAGCAAATTAAACTAAAAGTAAGCAAAAAAAAGAGAAAAATAGTAAGTATCAAAATATAAATCAATAAAATAGAAAACAATAGAGGAATCAATAGAACAAAAGCTGCTTCTTTGAGAAAATCAATAAAGATAAAACACTGTGAGACTTATAAGAGAAAAAAGAAATGACACAAATGACACAAATGACAAATAACAAGAACAAGATAGGTGACATCACTTCAGATTCTACACATATAAAAGGACAATAGGGATTATTATAAACAACTCTATGTCAATAAATATGACAACTAAGATAAAATAAACAGTTTCTTTGAATTACAAAATGATCAAAGCTCACTCAAGAAGAGATAAATGTCTCTATCTATATTCCTTATATCCATTTAGGAAAATGGGATACATCAAAACGTCTTCCAAAGAAACTTTAGGCTGAGATGATTTCATGAGTAAGTTCTAGAAAACACTTAAGGAAAAAATAATGCCAATTCTACACAAACTCTTCCAAAAATAGCAAAGCAAAGAGAATAGTTCCCAACTCATTCTAGGAAGCCAGGATAAGTTAGTACCTTTAAAACGAAATAAGACAAAGACATTATAAGAAAAGAACACTATAAACCATAATCCCTCATGAGCAAAAATTCTGTACAAAATGTATAGCAAATTGAATTCAACACTGTATATATATATATATTTTTAACACTGTATTAAAGAGATAAAATATCAGGTGACCAAATAAATTTATCCCTGGAGTGCAGGTTCTGTTTAACCTTTGAAAATCAGTCAATATACTTCAGCATACAAATTAAAAATAAAAATCATGTGCTTATCTGAATAAATGTCAAAAAAGCACTTAACAAAATCTAACATTCGTTCCTGATAAATACTCTCAGTAAACTAAAATTAAAAGGGAGTTTCCTCAACTTTCATAAAGGTCATCTAAAGAAATCTACAATTACCATCATACTTGATGGTTAAAACCTAAATACTTCCTCCATAAGATCAGAAACCAGAAAGAATGTCTGCTATTATTACTTTAATCCAACACTCTTATTAGTAGTTCTAGCCAGTGCAATCAGGAAAGAAAAAAAGGCATTCAGATTCAAAAGGAAGAATTCAAACTGTTTTTGTTTGCAGGTGGCATGATCATTTATGTAGAAAATATGATGGAATCTTTTACAAAAAAGCTATTAGAACTAATAACTGAGGGGCACAGTGGTTGGTTAAATGTGACTCATTTGATTAAGTGTCTTCCTTTGGCTCAGGTCATAATTTCAGCGTCCTGGGATTGAGCCCCACATCTGGCTCCCTGCTTGGTGGAGAATCTGCTTCTCCTTCTCCCTCTGCCCCTCTCCTACTCATGCTCTCTCTCTTTCTCTCTCTTCCTCTCTCTCTCTCTCAAATAAATAAATAAAAATCTTTTCTTTTCTTTTTTTTTTAAAGATTTTATTTATATATTTGACAGAGAGAGATCACAAGTAGGCAGAGAGGCAGGCAGAGAGAGAGAGAGAGGGGGAAGCAGGCTCCCTGCTGAGCAGAGGTCCCAATGAGGGACTCAATCCCAGGACCCTGAGATCATGACCTGAGCTGAAGGCAGAGGCTTAACCCACTGAGCCACCCAGGTGCCCCCAAATCTTTTTTTTTTTAAAGAAATAATAACTGAGATCAGTAAAGTTTCAGGTTACAAGATCAATATAAAAAATCAATTCTGGGGTGCCTAGGTGGCTCAATGGGTTAAGCCTCTGCCTTTGGCTCAGGTCATGGTCTCAGAGTCCTGAGATCGAGCCCCACCTCGGGCTCTCTGCTCAGTGGGAAGCCTGCTTCCCCCTCTCTCTGCCTGCCTCTCGGCCTACTTGTGATCTCTCTCTCTCTCTCTCTCTCTGTGTTAAATAAGTAAATAAAATCTTTTTAAAAAATTCATTTCTCGGTACTGGCAACAAGTAATCAGAAACTTGAATAGAAAAACATTACCAGGGGCATCTGGAGGGCTCATTGGGTTAAGCCTCTGCCTTCGGCTCAGGTTGTGATCTTAGAGTCCTGGGATGGAGCCCCACGTCGGGCTCTCTGCTCAGTGGGGAGCCTGCTTCCCCCTCTCTTTGCCTGCCTCTCTGCCTGTTTGTGATCTCTCTATCAATAAATAAATAAAATCTTTTAAAAAAGAAGAAAAAGAAAAAGAAGAAAAACATTACCATATATAATAACATAAAAATATGAACTATTTGGAGATAAACTTGACAACAAAGTGAAAGACTTGTACACTAAAACTATAAAATATGGTTGAAAGAAATTAAAGAAAACCTAAATGAAGGGAAGGGTCTACCTTGTTCATGGATCAGAAAACTCAATATCATAAAGATGTCAACTGCCTTCAGATGAATCTGTAGATTCAATACAATGCCAGTCAAATTCCCAGTTGGATTTTTTTTGTAGAAGTTGATTATAAATAGCTGATTATAAAATTTTTATAGAAATCCAAAGAATCTAGAATAGCCACACCACTCTGAAAAAGACAAACAAATTTGGAAGTGTAACACTGATTTTAAGAATTATTATGGGGCACCTGAGTGGCTCAGTCAGTTGAGTATCCAACTCTTGATTTCAGCTCAGGTCATGATCTCATTCTCATGGGATTGAGCACCATATTGGGCTCCATGCTCAGCAGGGAGTCTGTTTCTCTCTCTCTCTCTCCCTCTGCACCTGCCCCCCCCCTGCACACGCATGCTCTCTCTCTCTCTCTCAAATAAATAAATCTTTGAAAAAGAAGTTATTATAAAGTTACACTAATAAAAATAGTGCAATATTGATGCCTGGGTAGCCCAGTCAGTTAAGCATCTGTCTTTGGCTCAGGTCATGATCCTAGTGTCCTGGGATCAAGTCCCGCATCAGGCTTCCTGCTCAGTGAGATCTTGCTTTTCTCTCTGCCTGCTTCTCCCTCTGCCTGCCACACCCCCGCCTTGTCTGTGTACTCTTTTTCTGTCTAACAAAGAAACAAAATCTACAAAAAGTACAATTTTAGCATAAGTTTAGAAAAATAAATCAATGAAACAAAATAGAAAGTCCATAAATAAGCCCATACGTATACCTGGACAACTGATTTTTGACAGACGTGCAATGATAATACAGAAGAGAAAGGATAGTCTTTTCAAAAAATTGTGCAGGAACAAGTGCATACACATATGAAAAGTAGGAACTTAGATCTGTATCTCACAACTATATGCAAAATTTAACTCAAAATGGACCTAAATGTACGGGCGCCTGGGTGGCTCAGTCGGTTAAGTGTCTGCCTTTGACTCCATCATGATCCCAGAGTCCTGGAATCCAGTCCCACATTGTTCTCCCTGCTCAACAGGGGCATCTGCTTCTCCCTCTCCTTCTGTCCCTGCTCATGATCTCTCTCTTGCTCACTCTCTGTCTCTCAAATAAATAAATAAAATCTTTTAAAAAATGGGCCTAAATGGAGATATATAAATCTGTGAAACTTCTGGGAGAAAATAGAAGCAAATCTTTGTGATCTCAGGTTAGGCAAGAATTTCTTAGATACAACATCAAAAGCATAATTCATAAAAGAAGAAAATGATAATTGGATTTGGTTAAATTAATAGCTTCTACTCTTTAAAAGGCACTCTAGGGGCACCTGGGTGGCTCCATGGGTTAAAGCCTCTACCTTCAGCTCAGGTCATGATCCAGGGTCCTGGGATCGAGCCTCGCATCAGGCTCTCTGCTCAGCAGGGAGCCTGCTTCCTCCTCTCTCTCTGCCTGCCTCTCTGCCTACTTGTGATCTCTGTCAAATAAAGAAAAAAAAATCTTAAAAAAATAAAAATAAAAAAATAAAAGACACTCTAAAGATAATGAAAAGGCAAGACACAGACTGGGAAAAAAATGTTTGCAAAACCTACATCTGGGGATGCCTGGGTGGCTCCCGCATTGAGCCTCTTGCTCAGTGGGGAGCCTGCTTCTCCCTTTTCCCCTGCTTGCATGCTCTCTCTCTCTCTCTGACAAATAAATAAATAAAATCCTTAAAAAAGAAGTACATCTGATAAAGGATTTGTTCCAGAGTATATATTCTCAAAATTCAACAATAAGATAAACGAACCAATAAAAAAACTGAATAAAACAGTTGAACTGACAATTTAAGACACATAGACAGCAAATAAACATAATACAAAGATGCTCTATGTTTTCAGTCATTAGGGAAATGCAAATTAAGACCACAATGAAAAAAAAGCCATAATGAATAACACTATGTGGTTATTAGAATAGCTAAAATTTAAAAAAAATTTACTGTACCAAGCTTGACGGAGATGTGGAAGAGCTGAAACTCTTGTGAACTTCTGGTGACAGTGTCAATGTTACACCCACCCAGGAAAACAATTTGGCAGTTTCTTAAGAAGCTGGACATATGATGAATATATGATCTGCCCAGTTCATTCATAGGTGTTTATTTACTCAAGAGAAAAATAAATTTATGAGCACACAAAGACTCGAACAAAAATGTTTACAGAAGCTTTATTTGTAATAGCCAAAATCTTGAAACAGCTCAACTGCTTTAATCAGTAGGTAAACAATGACATATCCATAAAGTGGAATCCTACTCAGCATTAAAAAAGAGTGAACTATTGCTACGTATAACAACATGGATGAATCTTAAAATCATCATGCACAGTGAAAGAAGCCAGCCAAAAAAATGTACATATTATATGATTAAACTATAGAAAATTTAAAACTAATTGATAGTGACAGAAAAGCAACTGGTGGGTTCTTGGAGATGGGGACGAGGAGGTGTGGGAGGGAGGAATTACAAAGGTACAAGCAAAAACTTTTGGAGATGATAGATAGCTTCACTATCTTAATTGTAGTGATGATTTTACAGGTATATACACGTGTAAAAATTAGGTACTTTATTTTTTTTAAGATTTTATCCATTTATTTGAGAGAGAGAGAGAAAGAGAGAGAACAAACATGAGGATGTGGGCAAGGCAGAGGGAGAGGGAGGATCAGACTCCCCACTGAGCAGGGAACCCAATGCCAGAACCCTGAGATCATGACCTGAACCAAAGGCAGATGCCTAAGCAAGTGAGCCCTCCAGGCACCCCAATATTTTGTACTTTAAACATGTAGTTTATCGTAGACTCTCTATATAAGCTTTAGTAAAAATAAGTATGTATAAACTTCAGCTGTATATAAAATTATACCTCTTTATTGAGTGTACCTGAGTTATAATGAACTATACATATAACTTTCTTTTAAACTTGGACCCAGAAATGAACTTTAAACTTCTTTTAAACTTGGACCCAGAAATGAACATGTCACTTCCTGTCATGTTTCACTGGCCAGTGAAAGTCATATGTCCACTCCTAACTCCAAGGGGCCAGGAAAGTGTGTTCTTACTATGTGCCTGGAAGGAGAGAGTTGGCTATTTGTGTATATTCTTAATGACTACCATACTCAGCAGTAAGCATGCTGTTTTTTTTTTTTTTTATAAATAGTATATGTGCTGCCTAAGGGAACACTGGTTTTTTATAAATAGAACACTTGTCCCAGTTGTTACGTAAGAGAATTCACATGCATTTGCAGAACCACCAAACAATAGTACACTTAGTAACCCTTACTCAAAAGTGCTGCTAAGATTCAGCCAGTTTGTTTGTAATGGTGAGGAACACAATTTAAATAAAATTGGACAAGTAACCCAGAACTTTTGCTACTAATTCTGAAATTAGTGCTTTTTAGAATCTAAGAAAATAAATGGAACTGGGAGAAAACGTGTACCACCATTTGGTCTAGCTTCTGTTTCCTAGTCATTTTTTAAAAAATATTTTATTTATTTATTTATTTATTTATTTATTTGAGAAAGAGAGAGAGAGAGAAAGAGCATGAGCAGGGGCAGAGGGAGAAGCGGACTCCCCACTGAGCAGGGAAGCCAGCGTGGGCCTTTATTCCCAGGTCCCTGAGATCATGACCTGGGCTGTAGGCAGACGCTCAAGCAATTGAGCCTCCCAGGTGCCATTCTAGTTGATTAAGTATAACAGGAGTCCTTTAAGACAAAGGAAGGGTCAGAGATTCCGTTATGACAAATACCTTTTCTTTCATTTATTCTCTTCACAGTTAAGAAATTGTTTCTCATGTCCAACTAAAAAAAATTTTTTTTTCTAATTTAAACTAATTTCCTTTTGTTCTGTTCTTATCAGTCACTTTGATGAACTGGTCTGACATATTAAAACAAACGCTCTATGGCATAGAAAAAGGTTAACATTCTTAATGTACTAAAAACTCTTGCACATCAGTATGCATAAAAGACAAACATTTTACTTATTTTTCTAACAAGATGGCAGACTGTTAATACAGCACATATCTCATTTCACCAGGGCTTCTTTCTGAAAAACACATTGAAATGCTGTGTCTGTTATATTATCCTCAGTATTTTATATATACTTTTAAATATTTCTAATTTTTTAAAAGAAAAACATCCTAATTAAAAATGATCTAAGGGTACAGGAAATTCACAAGAGAAAAAATTATGTATATGAACAATAAACATAAGAGATAAAGAAAGAAGTAATTTATTGTTCAAAAGAAGTAATTAAATCAAAATAGAAATTAGATGCCACTTCAGGTGTACAGTTGGAAAATATTTTTTAAAATGAAAATGTCCAGTATTATCAAGGGGATCCCACCTATATTCACAATAGGATCCTCAATTAGTACAAACTTCTTCATTGTGTGAGTGATGGGATTGAGCATATTTTCAATTTTCTTCTTTTTGCTAATATACATCTTCTAAGTTTTTTTTAAATAACCATATACCACATTACTAACAAAACAAACACTTTTAATTGAAAGCAATAGTGCTTTTTAAAAAATTCTCTTATCCTTCTCTTCTCCACGTTAATCAATTCAGATTTCTTTCATCTTTTCATACAAGCCCTTTTTTATTCTGAAATTGTATTTACCAAGATTTTCAGAACTTTCTTCATTTTCTCTATGTGCTTGATTCAATTGAGCTTACTTTCTAAAATATTCTACCATAACTGGTTTGAATTTTTGAAAAATGCTTTCCGGTTTCTCTCTTAAATAAAAAGCGTAGTCAGGCTGCCAGTTAGCTCAGCTGGTTAGAGCGTGCTGCTAATAATAAAGTTATATTTGCATTGCATTTCACCAAACGCATCCATTTGCCAGACTGACATTTAAGAACGTGTCATACCATGTTCTTTTATCCAAAAGAATAGACTTATTAAGTACTTTTAGGTGTTCTGATACCGTTAGAGCAGTATCAGTGGGTATCAGTGTATGTGAGTAAATATATATGTGTGTGTATGTCCATTTGTATAAAATATGTGCCAGTCACTGGTCTTAGTGCCTTCTAAGCTTGGCTTCACTAAGTACTCACAACAATTGGATGAGATTACTGTTATCATTTCTATTTAACAGATTAGGCTTCAAGGGGGGCTATAATGTGCCAGAGAAGAGCTGGTAAGCTAAGCCTTGCAGATGGCATCCGGGAAAGGAAGCAGTTTATGCACAGAAATAAAACTATGTACAGGCAGCCTATGAGAAATGCCACAAATTCTTATCATTTTTTATCAAAAATGTAGAATTTTCTGGACCTTCGTTGACTTCAGTAAGTCTACCCCACACAGTCGGCTTCCTGGGTGTGTGAACGAGCAGTTGCACAGGACCCCAAGTGCAGAAGGACCCTAAACACTTGGAGTTTAATGTTCTGCAGTTGTCATCTTGAAATTCTAAGTCATTTTTCCTTTGAATTTGTGTTTTGTAAGTGAAATCTGATGAACATCAGAGCATGTGCCAAGACCTTGGAGCCTTCAGCTCACACGCGGTCTGCCTGCTGTCAGCTCCCCACCTCCTGGCAGCCGGCTCCCCGTCGCGTTGGCAGTCTGCTTTCTGTCACCTGGTGCCTGGAGCCCTGCCCACCTTCCCCCCACTTTCCCCCACCCCTCCCCAGGTCAGCATTTCCCTCTGTGAAGGGGGCAGCAACAGAGCTGTTTCCACAGTATGGAAGAAGGTGTGGGGGTGTCCATGTTCTGCTGTGGCCCTCTGCACCCAGTGGGGTCTTGGACTCAGGACCAGGAGGATTGGGGTTGGGCGTGCTGGGGTGTTCTGAGGCAAGGCTTGGCGGCAGCCATCCTAACCCAGGGTTGGCAACACCACAACCATTTGGAGCGAGACTCTTAGGGGGCAGATCTCTTGCCCACCACCAGTCCAGGTACTGAGCAGGTCCCAGTGTTGAGGTTGCAGTTGTTTCAGAGCCCACGGTCAGCTGCAGGGTCTAGGGCTGGAGGGAGGGAGTCTGGGTTCCTGTGAGGACGTGCACTTACCCCATGAGTAGCCCCTGACCCAGGGAGAGTTACATTAAATGGCAAATCAAAAACACCATGACCCGTCCAGAAAGCCACCAGAAAAGAAAGGAAAAACTCTGTATTGTACCCTTTTTTGAAGATGTATTTAGTTGAGAGAGCACCCCCTCCCCTCCTTCCACCCCCCTGGGTCAGAGAGAGGCAGAGGGAGAAGGAGAGAGAATCCTTAAGCGGACTTCTCCCTGAGTGCAGAGCTAGGTGGGGGACTTAATCCCATAACCCAGAAATCAAGAGTAAGCCTTGATTTCTGGGTTAACTTAACCGACTGAGCCATTCAGGTGCCCCTCTATAGTACCTTTTAAGGGTGACTTTTTCCTGCATTTTGAACAAGGAAGCATGCATTTTCATTTAGTACTGGGTGGGGGATGGTGGAGGGGGCTTGTACTTATGTAGCCAGCCCTGTCGTGCTCTAGTCAGACCCTCATTGTAGCTTCAGGTGATCAGAGGAGGAATGGTTTTCTCCAGGAGGAAAGGTGACTTTCTATTTGCTTACTCCACCCTTATTTACCTTTGTCTTGTGAGTGTTTATATAGAGCTTTACTGCTAGATGTTCCTGGGTTGGAAGATGAAATCTCTAGTGACTCTGGCTGGCTGGCTGGCCCACACTAGTGGAGAAGGGCTGTTTATCATATAGACGGAAGTGTAGGGAGCAGCACTCCCCCAGGGTGCATTCATTTCAGCGTTATTGAAAGCCATGTCCTGCAGGTATCTCTCAGTGAAAAGAGGTTTCTTTTCTTTTTCTTTTCTTTTTTTCTTTCTTTCTTTCTTTCTTTCTTTCTTTCTTTTTTTGAAGATTCCAGCGTGAGTGCCAAGTAGGTCTCTGAATATTGCTTTGGGACATCTTTTATTCCAGCAAATAATGGCCTTAATGCACTGGAAACCCAACTTACCGATGCCGTGGTGATAGTCAGTAGGGTCATGTCCACACGGAAAGGGCAGGCTGGACAGTTCTTACAGTCATAGCAGGGGATGCTCCTGGTGAAGGCATTTGGGAAACTGCTTTTCTCATGGAAACAATGTAGTAGCTACAGGCCTAAAACCTTAATCTTAATGCTTCTCTTTTAATGAACGTAAATGCCATATTCAAACCAGCTGAAGTATGTAATAGTACCCTGTCCAATAGTAAGCTTTCAAAATGTGAATCATTTGGCCTGGCAATAAAGAAATAGATCATTTTAGTTATCTTTGCTTGGTTGTTTGACAATTGTTTGCTATGGACAGAGAGGGGGAAAGCCCTCTCTGGCATCATCTCATACCAGAGTGAAGAGCTCCCAGGAGACATAGCTGAAGGTAAGCTGATCTAAGTCAACGGCTACCCATATCATCATTTTATTATTAGTTGTGAATGAAATTAACATTTCTGTGCTGAAATGGGAAATATCAAATATGTTTATATGCTGGAGACAGACTTAAAGTGATTCCCTTACCTGCCTTGAATCTGTGCTTAGCAGGGTGTATCAATCAAACATAAGATGATAAATACCTAACCTACCCACATAGGACTTAGATTTCTAGCCTTTCTTTTAACCATTGCTAGCCATTTTTACCACTTTCCCCCTGCCTTTTTTTTTTTTTAAACCAAAATGTGTTCTTCATAATGGGGTTAGAGATCAAAGCAAAGAAAATGGGGTTATTTCCTTTTCATAGGTCATTCTCCTTGTCCTCACCAGAAGGTAAATTGGTAAATGTTGGCATCCCTTCTCCTATACTCCTTGTCTACCATTCTGAGTTTCTTGCAAGCCCCACTCTTGCTCCTCGGGCTCAGTGCAACTGATTGTGTCTCGGATTTAGAGATGTAGAGACAGAAAATAGAAACTAAAGATAAAAACAAATCCGAGGGGCCCCAGGCCTGCTACAGTACAAAGGTCTCAAGGCTGTTCTCTCCTTCATCTCTCTCCCTGGCTACCTAATCTTCTCAGGCTGGAGGCCGTTTATGAGGGCCAGGCTTGAAAGAGGTATACATCCCTACTTGCCTTCGACAGCTCTCAATTCAGTCACTTACCCAACCTAACTACTAGAAAGGCTAAAAGCTGTTCTCTGTCTAGACTGCTGGTCAGAGGCCATGGTGTAGGGGACCTGTGTCACTACCTCTACTACACTAAACAGTTGGTACCACAGAATTCCAGAAAGGTTCTGAAATTGGAAGCATGATATTTTGGAAGCCCAAGGTGGTGGGTGGGGCTGAAAACAGGAGGCTTTATGAAAAATTTCATGAGGTACAGTTTGACCCTGTATAGCCAAGCACTTGCCCCTCTCTGACCCTATAGGAAGATGTGAGATTTGTCCTCTGAAATGAGCAGATTGGTTCTGGACTTAGAAATTCCTGGCATGGTCATGTGAGAGAGATGAGGAACCCTAATGGCTGAGACTTGATATTCCCAGCCTCCTTCTCCCACTCAGTTCCAGGATGCTGATAACCATACCTGAAGTTTCCAGGCAGGATTTCTCTCTGAAGACAACAAACAGCTGAGGAGAAAAATATATAGATCCTTCTAGTGAAATGGCTGTAGCTTGGCCATTTACCCTTCAGTGAGCCCCATTCATTCTCAGAGAACTTTTCAGTACTTCCCATTTCTGAATCTGTGAACAAGGAGAGAGCCAGGGGTCACAAAGTAGTTAAAGACAGCCTCTAAGGTGAAAGACTAAGTCCAAAGTAAAGAGATCGAAAATGAACCCAGGTCTAAGAAGCAATGCAAAAAGCAAAAGAAAACTTAGGGGGAAATTACTATTAATTAATATCTTCGAGAGATATGAGAATGTATTGCATGCATTTTTTAAAAAAAGGGAACAGAGTGTTACAGAAAAGGCACATCCCTGTGACAAGAAAGAACTTTTGAAAATTAAAAATAGGATAGGCAAAATTAAGAATTCAGTAGAAGGGGTGAAAAATGAAGTTGAAAAAAACTCCCAGAAAGTAGAACAAAAGGCAAAAAGAGGAAAACTGGAGAAAGAAAAGAATAAAATTATAGGATCAATGTAGGAGTTTCAAAATCTCATTAACAGTAGTTCCAGAAAAGTGAGAAACAGAGGAAATTATCAAAGAATCTCCCTGAACTGAAGGTAACGAGTGGCAACTCATATTAAAAGGGCCACTGGGATCAACACAATGAAGGAGAGGAGACTTGCACTCAGGCACATCATCATAAAAGTCCAGAATACTAAGGATGAAAAGAAGAGTTGAGAGCTTACAGAGAGAAAACACAAGTCACAACAGAAGCCAGAAGTTTCAGAATTCTGAGGGGAAGGGATTTCTAATTTAGAATTATATGCTTGGCCAAACTATCATTTAAACATGAAGGGTAACTACAACCAATTCTTAAATGGCTCAAGAAAAGAAATGTATATACAATATAGAGAGCAAACATGGCAAAAACATTAATTGGTGAATTGGTGAAGGGCATAAAGGAGGTTTTGGTAATATTCTTGCAAGTCTTCCCTAACTTTGAAAAAAGAAAAGAATGAGGCTAGAGTAAAAGAATTTTTAGATGTGTAAGGTCTTGAAGCTTATCTCAATGTCCACTTTTTTAATAAGTCACTGCGGGATGAGATGTGTTCCATGCAAACAAAGAGGTGAAAGAACAAACATGCAACCATGGGATCAAGAAAACAAAAACTAAGATAGAAGGGTTGTGAAAGGGAAGTCCTGGGATGGAGCTGCATCATAGTCTGGAGAGGAGTTGGTCTAGTGTGGAACAGGAAGACCCGGGCAGAGGATTTAGTTCCAATAAAATATGGAATTGATACATTAACCATTTGACCTGTTTTATAGTTCAGACAGAGAATTTGGGGATGAATAAATGGACAGAGCCATTGAAGATAGAACAAACCAAAATCTGAGTTAATTATTAACTCCAGGGAAAATGGACAATTGCACAAGAAAGGAAATATAAATGATGTGGTTCAGCCATCAACGAGATTTATGTGGTCACATTAACATAAAAATAAATATAGAATATAATCACTTTGGGAATGAGAGGGGGAAATGGTGTATGCGTGGAGGGCATAAAAGAGATCATTCCTCATTTTCTGTAGTAAGAAATCAATAGATAATGTAACAAATGAAAAGATTAAGAAAAGTAGTAGAAACCGCTAATTTGGAAATATAAAGAAAACATGAGAAAAATACTTCAAAGAATTGAAGGTAGTTTTCTCTGAGAAATGGTAGTTTTGTCCTAGTGGGTAGGGATAAACAGAGGATGTGTTTTTTCATAGACAGGGTTTGTGGGGATAGTCCCAGCTTACCCTTGTTAGTCTGGTATAATTTTATTATCATTGTCTTGGGACGCCTGGGTGGCTCAGTGGGTTAAGCCTCTGCCTTCGGCTCAGGTCATGATCTCAGTGTCCTGGGATTGAGCCCCACATCGGGCTCTCTGCTCAGCAAGGAGCCTGCTTCCCACCTTCTCTCTCTCTGCCTACTTGTGATCTCTCTCTGTCAAATGAATAAATAAAAATCTTTAAAAAAATTTATTGCCATTGTCCCTTTCACTTTCAAAATTGTTCTGATTTGGATGAAGACTTGAAGTGTTATTTGACTTTTTTTGTTGTTGTTATTTGACTTTTCAAACTGTGCATAGGTAATACTTTGATAGAAGTAAAATAAAAAGTGAGAACTCTAAATAAAATAACCATATTCCATATCCCATCCAGCTCAGCCAAAGACTTTGATTTTTTTCTCTAAAATTAATTCTTCATTTTAAATTAAATACAAGCAGGCTTCCAGTTATAGAATGAAGTCACAAGAATAAAAGGCAGAGCACAGGGAGTATAGTCAATGATATTATAATAGTGTTGTACGGTGACAGATGGTAGCTACACTTGCGGTGAACATAGCATAACGTGCACAGAATCTGAGTTACTATGTTGAATACCTGAAACTAATGGTTGTGTGTCAACTATATTCAAATACAAAAATTTTTAAATTATTTTTTAAAGATTTTATTTATTTATTTGAGAGAGAGAGAGAGCATGAGCAGGTTGAGGGGCAGAGGGAGAAGCAGACTCCCTGCTGAGCTGGGATCCCCATGTAGGGCTTGATCCTGGGACTCTGGAATCATGACCTAAGACCGAGGCGCCCCTCAAATACAAAATTTTTAAAAAATAAATGAAAGTTATAAAAGAAAACAAATGATGAAATATATTCATTGAAACCCATAAAACCAGGAACTAGCTTCTATTTTTTTCTATATTTTCATTTGTACCTCTAAATAGATTCTGCACTTTATATTACTTTAGAGAACTTGTATCTGTATTTTTCGTGTATTTCTGCTATTAGGTCTACAAGAGGTCTATATATTTTTTTCAATTTTTAAAAAATATTCAAATTTGGAAAGTTTCCCCTTCTAGACCTCAAATAACCTGGCAACAAGATCCTGTTTGACTTCGTCTTAGTAACAAAGCTCGGTGATTTGTCATAAATATTGCTTGAATAAAGGAATGAATGCAAAATATCTACCTACCTACATATAAGCAACATGTCTGTTTCGAAGCACTTTTTACACTCACTGCCTCATTTAATCCTTACAACTACTTCATGGGATAAACATAGCATCCCATTTAGCAGATGAGAAAAATGAGGTTCAGACAGATATTGTGATTTTCTAACAAGGTTATATAGCTAGTAGATACTAGGTGACACTGGACCAGGCCCACTAAAGATGGTTCCCATGTTTTTGCCACAATATCAAATGATAAGGATTTATGTCATCCCACAAATAAACAGAATCTGAGAAGCAAAATCAAGAACTCAGGTTAATAGCATGGCTATTAGAGAAACAGATTATGAAAACCAATGAATAATTCAAACATCCTTCTGTCAGACTGGTCTTTGAACAGAAATTATAATTAGTCTGTCCAGTTAGGCATCGTGGAAACTGAAATCACCCTCCTGGAGAGACAGCCCACCCCTCAGAGTCTCAGAGGATAAATCCCTGCTGCAAACCTCCAGACCAGGGAAGCAGTCTTTTTTTTTTTTTTTTTTTTAAGATTTTATTTATTTATTTGACAGAGAGAGATCACAAGTAGATGGAGAGGCAGGCAGAGAGAGAGGCAGAGAGAGAGGGAAGCAGGCTCCCTGCTGAGCAGAGAGCCCGATGCAGGACTCGATCCCAGGACCCTGAGATCATGACCTGAGCCGAAGGCAGCAGCTTAACCCACTGAGCCACCCAGGCGCCCCCAGGGAAGCAGTCTTAATGGTTGTTTTATTTTTTAAAACATATCTTAAAATTATAAAAATAATGCATGATTATTTCAGAAAAAATAATGAAATAGAGATAAAACACAAAATTAAAGAATTTCAATTATCCAAATCCCATCATCTAAAAATGAACATGGTTTACATTTCAGTGTATATATATCTCTATCTTTGTCTAATACTAACACATAAAATAGGATCATATGATCCAAAATTCTTAGTAACCTGCTTTCCTCCTCCAAACACTCTCTCTTTTGGACATAGGTTCATGTCTACAGTCATTTGTCTATATGGTTCTTAGTAGCTGCCTAGTAGCTCACCACTTAGATTACTGTATTTGACTAGTCTTCTGTTGCTAGATATTTGGGTTGCTTGTTCTTACTGTTTTTTCCTATTATTAATAATATTTTTTTCTATTATTTTCTATTTTTTTCTATTATTATTCTTTTACAGCAACAACAAAACTCTGCACACACATCTCTGTGCACATGTCCAATTATTTCCTCAGGATAACTTCCCTGAAGTGGAATTACTGGGCCAATCATCATGTATTTCAGGGCACCTTCTAACTCCTATTGTAAATTGCCCTCTTGGAAAGTTGTACATCCTATTGAAAAAGGATGTAATGCCCGTACCACTGTATCCCACCAACCCTGTTCATTCTTTGATCAGTGCTGTTATCTTTTTTAAGAGCTTAACCAGGAGGGAACAAGGCAAGGGGGTTGAGATCACAGGCAGTTGAAACAAAAAGAAATGCCAAAAAGAGTTCTTTACTTCCTTCTTTGGAGTCCCTCCCACACTCTAGTATTTTTCCAGTTTGAAACTCTAGCCTGGATGGTTCCCTCCTCAGCTCACAGTCCAACTTTCCCCACCTGTCCCTCTTTTATATTATTTGATTTGGGGTCAGTCTCTCTTTACTAATGAGTACATTGCTTTGAGATGAGGGTTCACCTTATATGTCAAGGTTCGGACAGCAATATTGCCCAGTCACAGGGTCACCTTTACATGCCTAAGGATTCCGAAATTTCAGAAACAATCTTGTTAGAATGACTGTTTAATATAGCCTCCTATGTTGATCTGCCAGCCATGGAAACAAAGCCACATTGAAGCTAGTTAAGAGGCAGGAGCAGAGGCCTAGAGCTGGGTATACATTCTTACATCTGCTCCTCTGATTCTTCCTGCCTGCTCCCTTGGGCCCATCCCCTCCCACTTTCTCCTCCACTTGCTGGCCACTGAAATACCTTTGTGTGCTTTATTTTAAAGGGGTGCTGTTCTGAGGCTACATTCTCATGGTCCATTTTTTTGGTTTCCATTTCTCATTTGCTCCATGATGGAAGATCACACCTTCATTCTTCCTAAAACTACGCCCTCTCCCCTCCCTGGTTCAGGACATTTGACGGCTTTGCAGCTTTGCACAATTCCTGGGTCTTTTCTTTCCTGATCAAGGGAGCTGGTAGAAGCCAGCCTCCTCAGTTTAATTATGCAAACTCTTTCTACCTCAAGACTGGCACAGGGTTTGACAGAAAAGAGTATGCTCCATGGAGGTTAAATACAGAACTGGATAGTGCATAGTCACCCACATCACTCACTTTATATATGTTCCTCTTGCTAGCAGTGGCCACACTCAGGAAAGGTAACAAAAGAAAGACATGTAAACTTTGCACAGGGACATATCAACACTCAGCAATGTTTGTCCTGGGAACTCACCGACCCAATACCCGGTTTTTAACACCCCTAACATTGAAGAGGGGGAGGAAAAATTATAACAGGAGGGACAAGTGGGCCTGGTTCTAACTCCCGTTTTGGCCAAACCTCCTCCAATACACGTCGAGCACAAACTACATTCTCACTCGAGAAACGGAAAATCATTGTTTTCTACCCTCTCAAACGACAGGGCCCCAATTTTTCCACTGCACCAGGACCTATCATGAACGTACTCATCTAGTTTTACCGATTTTAAGAGGATCATTAACTGCCCTATTTGTACGAAAAAT
This sequence comes from Enhydra lutris kenyoni, assembly GCF_002288905.1. NCBI lineage: Eukaryota > Metazoa > Chordata > Mammalia > Carnivora > Mustelidae > Enhydra > Enhydra lutris. The sequence goes on along the minus strand of NW_019154102.1, from coordinate 34,735,522 downwards.
ACACAAAGTGACAGAGTCCAAAGTCCAACCCTTAGCCCAAAATCATGTGCTGAACATCTTCAGGGCAAAAGGAAAGAGTGAAGAAGGCACTGGACAGGCAACTTTGGGAGCTGTTCTGAAGCCCAACCGAGGTTGCGGCCCCGCACGGCTTTCCAGACTCCTTGCTTTAGCCGCCCGCTTCCCCCTGCACGCCCACTTCTCCCCAACGCCGCCCGGGCGAGCTCTCCATCGTGGCTCCGCCCCGGCCCCGCCCGAGGCCCCGCCCCGCCTCCGACGTCAGTTGTTATGTCTCGGCCCGGGCCGCGGCCCCAGCTGATCCTCCGCTCCCGAGGCGACCGCCGCGGCCTCGCGAGGTGGCGGGGGCGTCGGGTACGGCGGCCGAAACCCGTGCCGCCCATCTGAGCGGGGCGGGCGCTCCGAGGCCCGGAAGCCGCCTCAGGGCCGCCCGGGGAGCCGTCTCAGGCCTGTTTTTGCTTTTCTTCTTCAGGACCGTCGGCCCGCGCGTCCTATTTCTCTCTGCAGAGACCGCGACGCCCCCTCCCGGGCCGGGCCGCGGTGCCCGCCCGCCTGAAAGGCGCCGCCCGCCGGCGTGAGAGAACCTGGAGCCGCTGCCGCGGTGCTCGCCTCGCCTTTCGCGTATCCTGGGCGGCCGGCGGGGCCTGGGGCCTGGGCTCCGGGCGCGGCCCTGCGGCGGCCGCTCCTCCCCAAGCTGGGCCCGGGGCCTGGCCGGGCGGAGCGCCGCGCCCTCCTGACCAGCCGCCGCCCGCCGCCGGTCAGCCCCAACCGCCTCCCGGGCTCGCCGCCCCTCCAGCCCCGGCCTCCCGCCAGAACCCCGCTTCCTTTGTGGATCTGAAAGATTTGGGGGGCCTCTTCCCTCCCCCTGAGATTACGGTGCTGGAAGGCCGACCCGTCACCTCGGTCAGTGCCCCCCACCCGGGTAACGTCCCTCGTTTTGTTCCTCCCCGCCGGCCCTCCCGCGTCCCGCTCCTTTCGGTGTTTGACTGATGGGCTTTTTCTAGTTTTTTCCCTTTTATTCTCATCTCCTGACTGGCAGGCCCCGCGCGAGGCTCTGCACCTGGGCCCCTCCTCCTCTTTTCCTCACCCCCGCACCGGGAGCCAAACCCCCAGCCCCGCGGCCGGCGATGGCGCGACAGTGAGGGCGGCGAGGCCGGACCACGCTGGGACAGTGCCCGCGCCCCGGCGGGCGGGAGCACACACTCCCCCGCTCTGCGCCCCTCTTTTTCGTCTTCCGAGCTCTCTGTAAAGAGAGAAGACGCAGGGAAAGATGTGGCTGAAGCTATTCTTCCTGCTCCTCTATTTTCTGGTCCTGTTCGTCCTGGCCAGGTTTTTTGAGGCCATTGTGTGGTATGAAACTGGCATCTTGGCCACCCAGCTGGTGGATCCGGTGGCGCTGAGCTTCAAGAAGCTGAAGACCATTCTGGAGTGCCGGGGGTTGGGATATTCAGGGCTACCGGAGAAGAAGGATGTCCGGGAGCTGGTGGAGAAGTCAGGCGAGTATCCGACGCCCCTCCACCGGGTGGAGGGGGTGACTTGGGCTTCCTCGTACTTGCTGTTTCCTCCAGAATGAGACATTACCTGGAAGGGTTAAGCCGACTACTCCCGAGAGCTGTCCAGGTTTTCTACCAAAAAAAAAGTGAATCCAGTTTTGAGAAGAGGGCAGGAATTATTTGCCCGGGTGTTGCTGTGTCTTTTTAAGCTTTGTTTTTTAAATAACAGATATAAGTGCAAGTTCTTAACATTGTTTACTAAGAAGCAATTTTTTTAAAATTAGGGAATGTCACCCAGTTGCAGACAAACTAGAAAGCATTATTTGTCGGTTTAAATTCATAGGGATATAAGAAAAGGAAAAACCCCAAAACGTTGTCTGTAGATAGCAGTATTTGTCAGGATAGTAATCATAGCATAATGACAGGAGGAAAAAAATGTTGGAATCCTTAATATCAAAGAGGCATTTAGGGCTAAGATTTAAATTTTAAATCATGAGTTTATAGAGAAAGTATTAATTGTATACAGTATTAGCTTTTCATATTTTATGGTGAAAATAAAGTGAATATGTTTTGTGAATGCCTACCTTGTTTTGTTTTGGAAGAGTTTATATTTCTGTCAGTGTTTACAGAAATCTTTATGTCTTGGATGTAAACTTTTATTTTTCCTTTTAGAAGTCGGATACAGCTGCATCAACTTAAATGGATTGAGAAATAGAATGGAAATAGCTAAGAGAATATTTATTTAACATCTTAAGCAGTGCATTGTCAGTGACTGTTGGTTTGGGGGTAGGATTGAATGAGAAATATGGTTAATTTTTTTTCACCCCTGGACAAAATATATCTTTGTTTAGGTAAATGTCTAGAAGGGGAATGTACTGTAACTTGAGAAAGACATTCTGGGTTGCTGTAGGAAGCAGTTGAAACTGATGGTTATCTTTATTGTTTCAAATATATCTGTCTGCTGTGTCCTTTACAAGACAGTTTTTTTCCTTATTTAGTACCCTGTAGCTGTTAAGAATACTAACTCCAGATGACTTTAGCACTATATGCAGGTTGAGGGTTGTCAAATTTGTATCTCACTACTGGAGTAGAGGAGGGAACCCTCTGTAGATGTGATGCTTTTTTTTTTTTTTTTTTTTAAGAAAACGTAAAACCCATTTTTTTTCCTTGCCTCTTGTTTACTCACTGGTTTATTGTGACTTCTACCACAGGGGTGGGGGATGGGAAATGGAGTAAAGTAGATCTCTAATAAATGAATTTTCTAGGTTTAGAAGTATCAGAACTACCAAAGCCAAATCATTTCTCATGGTAAAAAAAATTAGTAACACTTTTTTTTTTTTTTTAAAGATTTTATTTATTTGACAGAGTAGGCAGAGAGGCAGGCAGAGAGAGGAAGAAGCAGGCCCCCCGCTAAGCAGAGAGCCTGATGCGGGGCTCGATCCCAGAACCCTGGGATCATGACCTGAGCCAAAGGCAGAGGCTTTAACCCACTGAGCCACCCAGGCACCCCAACACTTTTTTCTTTTGACTTTTATTTAGTGTTGCTTCCTTTGGGCCTAAAAATACTTGTCACTGTGGGTATACAAGGAATGCACATATCATTTAAAGAATACACACAGCTCACAACAATATGACTAGGATCACACATTTTATAGCAGAGAGGTCTTGGTGTAGTAATTTAACTTTATAATTTAAATGTTTGTTGTAAATGATTTTGCTGCAGTCGTGCTTGTTTTTACATTAAGGCAAAAATTAAAGTAATTTGACAGTAGTGTTTACTTTTTATTTGATGACACAAGCTCTCAATTTACACTGTAAATTTGAGTATTAATGTGGAGTTTTTTTTCTTACAGGTAATATTTTGTATCTAACCTTTAAGTCTTAAAAGCCTTATGCTATTTTAAGCAAGTGATAATGGCAAACTCTGTAAACCCATTTCTAAATCTTGTAAGTCAGAAGTATATAAATCATACTGTTTAAAAATTATTTGAAGCCCAGCATGTTACACACAAAAAGAAATAATACCTTGATGGCTTTTTGGACTTAGCAGGAAATTAAGTAATTTTCTAACAGGTTATGTGATGACCCCACTAGAATATAAGCTCCATGAGAAGGTGGATTTTTGTCTGTTCATTTTTGCCTGACACTAGTAGGTTCTTATGACATATTTACTGAGTGAATCTTAAATGGGTATATTCAGGTTCTACTTTTCTTTTTTATAGACTGAGATGAAAGTGCTGTGATAAGATTTTTAACAGTGTAAAATGGAATTAATTATTGAAGTTGGGAATGTAGTTTTTTTTTTTTTTTTTTTAAGATTTTTATTCATTTGAGGGAGAAGAAGCACAAGCAAGGGGAGAGGCAAAGGGAGAGCGAGAGAAGCAGACTCCACTGACCTGGAAGCTCATGACCTGAGCCCAAGGCAGACATTTAACCACTGAGCCACCCAGGTGCCCCGGGAATGTAGAATTTTTAAAATCTAACTGGTGTTATTTTTTTCATTTCTTCAGGTGACCTGATGGAAGGTGAGCTCTATTCTGCCCTCAAGGAAGAAGAAGCATCTGAATCCGTATCTAGTACCAATTTCAGTGGTGAAATGCACTTCTATGAGCTTGTAGAAGACACAAAGGATGGCATCTGGCTGGTTCAGGTATAAGAAACAGTGATAGAAGTAAAATTATTTTTTACCAGAATAGTATTCACTAGCCAGCTAGTGACACTTCTGTGTACCTGTGTCATTTTTCTTAAACATAAGTCAGCCCTCATAGGGAGGCTCCAGTGACCTCTTAAAGAGGTTTTGCAGACCAAGGAAAATGAAAATTGAAGAGGGGGGAGAGAAAGCTTTGGGAAAACAGAGTTGACAAATCCATTGTAGTTGTTGGATCTTCATTAAAGTAAGAAACACACAGATATATTCCTTTTGTTGAGCTATTTGCACTGTTTCAGTTTTGGTTAACAGTTTTTAATTCAGTGATCCAAGCAGTTTTTGTATCTAAAGGAAGAACCTGGAAGTCAAAGTAAGAAAATCCTTCTATTGGGGAAATAGACAACTTTGTGACTATAGAGGATGAGATATTGTGGGGAATGGTGGGGAGTGCTCATTACTCAGCTTGTGAAATTGATGAAATGATTATTTTAAACCCTAAACTCTTGTGATATCAAAACTGTGAAATTTAATTAGCATATTAGAGCTATGTAGAGCTATGAAGGGCCTAAAAAATAGTCTTTCATGCTTCACAGAGTGCTTTATATATCACTCATGGTAAATGAGTGGGCATACATTATCATTTATGGATTTTAATGCAAATTAGTAAAGTCAATATTATATTGAACATGTAATTTCATAAATATTATTTAGGGCAAGGCTAAAGTTAAATTTTTAAAAATATAAGATCACTTAAAGTAAAATATCAAATAAATTAACAGCATGATTTTGGCTAAAATTATGATTATTGAATCAGGATCAAATCCCAGGGCCCCAGATTTCTTGTCTAGTACTCTTGTCATTTCACTCTGGGGTTGGCTAAGTTTGATTCACAGTATAAAAATCAAAATCGCTTCTTCATATTTCTTTCTGAGGACAGTAATGTCAAAACACAGTAAAAAAAAAGCTAGGAGTTCAGAAACCTTAGATGCAGATCTGGTCCTGTCGTAGATTTGCAATATAATTATGGATAGACAGATTTTGTCTTGTACCTGGCCTCAAATAAAACATATACATGTAAAGAGAATGGAATAATACTGTGGTCCACGGAGTTAAAGATTAAAGAGTTGAGGTTTGGGAATTCTTCGGGTGATTACATAAGCTATTCACCACTTTCCTTGACATGCAGTCTTCCTATTGTGTTTGACCTTTTACCTGTCAAATAATCTAATCCTGTAATTTTTAAATTCAGCAAAGGGAGAACCTGGGAGGTTATGGGTGTAGTCTGTGCATTATCCATCAAATTCTAGTTTATTTCTCTGTCAGTTAATTGTATTTGAAAAATAAACTAGCATCTCTAAAGCTTTAATTTATAAGTAAATAGTTATTCCATTTCCTTTCCCAGATATTTATATCTGATGGTCTGATCAAGAAAGACTTGTTGGCTTTGATAATTTTTAATTTTATTTACTGATACTGAGTTGAATAGCCTGTCCCATTTATCTGTATTCTCTATCTAAATGTTTCTCCATATGTTGAGTGATCCCATAAAGATGAATGATAAATAGATGCTGAACACCTTCCAAACTTGAAAAAGCCATGTCAAAGTTCAGATATTCTTTTGGTATATAGGATTCTGCCTATAGACAATGAACATATTCTGGTTCACTAATTAACATATATTCTAGGCTTATAAATGATCTACTGTTTTTTAATGTTCTTTTTTTTTTTTTTTAAAGACTTTTTAAAAGAAGTTTTTATTTACTTATTTGAGAGAGAGAAAGAACATGCACAAGCAGGGGAGACTGGGCAGAAGGAAAGGGAGAAGCAGGTTCCCGGCTGAGCAGGGAGCCCAATGTGGGACTGGTTCCCAGGACCCTGAGAGTGACCTGAGCCAAAGGCACACACTTAACCCACTGAGCCACCCAGGCACCCTCACTGCTCTTTAATGTTAATTAAAGATAACCGTCGGTGGGGGGGCGCCTGGGTGGCTCAGTGGGTTAAGCCTCTGCCTTCAGCTCAGGTCATGATCTCAGGGTCCTGGGATCAAGCCCCCGCATCAGGCTCTCTGCTGAACAGGGAGCCTGTTTCCCCTCTCTCTTTGCCTCTCTCTCTGCCTACTTGCGATCTCTCTCTCTGTCAAATAAATAAAATCTTGAGGGAAAAAAAAAAAGATAACCGTGGGGGCGCCAGGGTAACTCAGTTGGTTAAGCTTCTGACTCTTGGTTTCAGTTCAGGTCATGATCTCACAGTTGTGGAATCAAGCCCCTCATGTGAGCGTGGAGCCTGCTTCACATTCTCTCTCCCTCTCCTCCTCTGCCCCTTCTTCTGCTTGCGCGCTCGCGCGCGCGTGCTCTCTCTCTCTCTCTCTCTCTCAAATAAATAATTAAAATCTAAAAAATAATAATAAAGATAAACAAACTCTGTTAGTAGTTGACAAAATTCAACTAGTTTATTTAGCAGTTAATTGTATGCCAGGCCCTGGAGATATACCAGGAACATACATCAGGCTAAGTCCTTGCTTTCTCAGGCACCTCACATTCCAGTTGGGAGAGGTATGCAATAAATAAGTAAATATTTAATATAGCATCAAGTTAGTGGAAAATACTAAGAAGAAGAAGAATGAGATAGAGAGTGGCAAAAAATTCTGATAAAGGGACACCTGAATGAAATGTAGAACAAATAATGAATGATAGTGAATGTTAGCATTATAAATTCTAATCTCTAAATTATTTTCCTCTAAAATATTTTTTAAGCCTCATAAGGTATTAGTAGTTGAAAAATGACTCCTAAGGAAAATGGAATGTATTTATGTGGTTTTCCATGTGTTAATGATAGTAGGACATACATTTAATTTTTCTAATGACGTTCAGGGTTTGCACTGATCACCAGTGTCTGGCTTGTGTCCCTTGGGGCCAGTCGCTTACATCTGTCAGATGGCTGGCTTGGGTTAGAAGAATAATCTCTGGCAGGACAACTGAGAAGATTGAGATTGAAACCCTGTCTTCTGGCATTCTGAAGTCACCAGCTAAGCTAATTAGCACAAACATTAGTTTAAGCTCTTAAAAGAGGGCTGTTGGTTTTTTGTTTTTAAATTTAAAATGTCTGCTAGAAACAAGATAAGTATTCTCTCGGTTGCTTGTCATTCTTTCAGCTCAGGTCATATTTATGATAACTTTAAAAAATTCTCTTCTTAGTGATTTGAATTATTCGTTTCTATTTACTTTAAAAGAACCTAACTAATTTCAGTTTGCTTTGTCATTTTTTTTTTTAATTTTTGATCATGCATAGATCCTGGCCAGTTCAGTCCTCCTTATATTGCTTTTATTTTAGGTATGCTGTGTAAGCAATATTTAAGCATATCAGAGTTCTTTCCTTTCCTCCCATTTTTCTAATATTATACTTTACTCCCATGAATTGTGGTTTTCTTTTGCATTTATTGAGAAAAAAATGTAGCTAGATGGCATATAACTGATAATAAACACTTTAGATTTATAAATCATGTCATTGAAAGGATGTCTGGATTTGCTTATTTAGGGAAAATGTAACTTTAATAAATGGGTATATGACTTAGCTATTCTATCACGTGGTCATTTCATTTTTCTGTATAGAAAAATTCATTTTTCTGAATAGATTAGTAATCTGGGTTGATTATAGATTATAGATTGGTAATCTAGGTTGATTATTTTTTTTGGTGACACCACATGTGGAATTGTGATACTACACAAGAAAAATTGAATTTGTATAGTTTATTTAATTCTTCCTGTATTTCTTATAATTTGTATCTTATGTGCAATTCATGCTTTTATTTTCTGCATGATACATGTTAATGGCCTTTTTATTTTTCTCTTCTTAATTGTTTAAGATGTATTAAGGCTCATGAATTATCCTTACATTGAACCAGAGTATTAGGATGCTCCTTTTCGTGTCAAGCTTTTCCATGTCTGTCCTGTATTCTCTGTAATATGAGGTGAAAAGAAAAGAACTAATTTTAGTTTTCCAGGCAGCAACACATATGGGACATCTTTATCATCAGTATACTATGTAACCCATGGAACAGCTGAGTCCTCTTTTTTTCTAACAGTTCTTTGTAACATTCTGAGCTTTCCTACTTTGTTCCTAACCTCAGCTCATATCTCTAGTCAGTTATTTATCTTTTAGTGTTGTGGATTCTTTGGTTTTTACCACCACCCAATCTTCTGAGCGTCACAAATTAAAGATAGTTACTTTTTTTTTTTTTTTCCTGTTCAGAAAACACTTAGAGAGGCAGATGGAACAGTGGCTAGGCTTCTGAAATGGAAAAGTTAGCATGCTCTGTGGGTTTTTGGGTTCATCCTTATCTTAACATTTCTGTTTCTCCTTTCTCAGCCTGTTCAAAGAAGGACTGTGATATTTGTTCCCTACTGGCTTTATCCCCATCATAAGGAATTTAACGTCACTAGAATTGAGGTAGCAGTGAAAAACATCATGTGATTTAAAGTAAAGCTTTGGGTCAATATTTGCTGAAGTATTATGTTACTATATTTCGTGTTTGGCTAAAAAGAGTTAATAGCTGTCTTAAAACTTGTTTAGCTTTGTTCTAGACAATTGTTTTTTCCATGGAGAGTCTAACCTATTAATAAATAAATAAAAGTAAATAAGTGTCTTTCTTGACACTACCCTAAAGGTAAAATACATGGTAAGCCATTTTATCATTTATTTTGTACTGGTGAAAAACTTTTACTTTTGTTTACTCGTAAAGAAAGCTAATTGGGATACCAAAGAAATAATTAAATGCCATTTAATTTTGTTTCTGTCAATCACTCATCCTCACTTTTAATGATCTTATATAAAATTTGCATATATTTATTTAAGTTGGGCTATGATTTTGAAAGTAGAAACTCCCCATTAGTATTGAAATATAGGGGGACACCTGGGTGGCTCAGCTGGTTTAAACATCTGCCTTCGGCTCAGTTCACAGTCCCACGGTCCTGGAATCGAGTCCTGCATGGGGTTGGGGAGGTGGGGGGGGATCCTTGCTCAGCGGGGAGCCTGCTTCTTCCTCTGCCTCCTGCTCCCCACTGCTTGTGCTTTGTCTCTCTCCCTTTCTCTCTTTCTCTGACAAATAAATTAAAAAATCTTTAAAAAAAATAATGAAATACTAACAGATGCAGAAAATATCATAGCCCAGCATTCCTGTTCTATGGAGTTTTGTTATTTAATTTAGCCTAGATTTATATGGCAGATGTTCTGATTAGTAATAAAATCCACCTCTAAAAATTAGGCAAAAGTATATGGTTTTTTTTCTTATACAAATGTAACACCTGTAATACAGGAGGAAGGGAATAGACGATAACCTGAGGTGCAGTTTTTCTTTGAAAGTTTAACTGGACCACACTAGGTTGACATCAGAGAATATGGGCAGTTAGCATCACACATTATCCAACACAGTTCCATGCATGGTGTGCTGGAGCCAGCTTGTACTGCTTCATGAGGGGTGATTGTTAACATCTCTTCCCAGTTCCATGTTCAGAGATAACATGTTGGGAAATTGAAATCACCATATGGTAGTATTTATACCAAGGAAATCAACAAGTAATAGAAATAAGAAGTTCCTTTTTCTTTTGGAGAGCTAGTTATTAAATATCTACCAGCAAACCACTGGTTTCATCCATTCATCTAACCATGTAACGAATATTTTTTGAAATCTAATATGAGCCAACTGAACCTTGGGATTAGCACTGAGGGTACAAAGGTGAATAAACTATAGCCTGTGCCTTAAGACAGCTTAGAGTTTGGTTTACTAAAATGTGTAGACCAGTAAAAATCTTAGTATATGATTATCTTTCAGCTGAGTTAGATGGCCCGTGATGGTGCTAGCATCTTAGGAGATACTAAAGAACTCTATTAGACTGTGAAATGGAACTTAGGAAAATTGTGGTGATTTTTTTTCCTGGAAAAAGCACATATATGTATATATATATATATATATATATATATATATATATAATTTTTTAAGGGTTTTATTTATTTGACAGAGAGAGAGCACAAGTAGGCAGAGCAGCAGGTAGAAGGAGAGGGGGAAGCAGGCTCTCTGCTGAGCAGTGAGCCCAATGCGGGGTTCAATCCCAATACCCTGGGACCATGACCTGAGTCAAAGGCAGCCACTTAACTGACTGACCCATCCAGGCACCCCTGGAAAAAGTGTATTTTTAAATTCATTGAATTGAAAGTCCTCATATCTGACTGGGGTCCAAAACATTAATATACAATTGCATAGCAAGGTACTGTTTGTGCTAATGTTTGTCCAGAAAATATTCCAGATGATAGGTTGCTAGGGAAGGGACTTATAACACATACCAAAAACTTGGTGGCTTTAGAGAACTTTAGTCAGATATAAAAGAATGAAGTTACTAAGCTGTAAAAAGCTGAAATAATTTAGGTCAGCATACATGTTTAATGAGTACCCAAATGAATTAGACACTGTACTAGCTGCAGGAAATGCAATGGTGAGCAAGTGTAGGGATGCCAGTTAGAGAGGCAGATACCTAGGGAAGAAAGAGGGTAAGATTCCTTCACTTCCAGCGTATGCTACCAACTCTGTTCCAGACTTGGAACTCAGGCTGCAATTTCATCTAGTTTTTTTCTAGTCCTGAAAATATTTCCCGTAGAGAACACATCTTTCCTGAACTGCCAAGGAATATGTCTCTACTTTTAATAAGACCAGCAATGTGAGTGCCACTCAGAATCATCATGCATACTTTTTGATATGAGCTGTAAGTTGGGAACTCTTACTGGTGTGACACAGTAGTAATAGGCCTAGAGTATTTGTTAGTGCCATGTGACTCAGCCAGGTGTGTTATTTTGTGAAAATATTAAAATTTTTAATGGTGATTTAATTCAACTTCTATAAAATTTAATTTATGCCAAACCTTAAGTTGAATAATAGAACTATATAGGACATTGAACAGAGCAATTTCTAATTGCATAAATATAACTTCAGAGTTAAATAAAATGCTTTCATGCAATGAATGCCTACAGGAGTTTTCATTTTTGTGTGGCCCTCTGTGTTAGGGATGATTAAACTCTTCAAAAGCAGGTGTGGGTACAGCTTGCTGAATAAATAAGGCCCTGGGGTTACACATTGTCATGTACCTGCTCAGATGTTCCTACCTCTGATCACAAACTTGTGTTGTCTATGCTGTAACCAGCAGTGCCTGCCAATGACCCCCTCTCATTCCTACTTCCTTTCCTAGAATTGAGCTCTTATAAGTCTGAAAGATACTTGTACAGTGGTCAGGATATTCACTGAAAGATGCCCCTAGATTTAGGGCCATACCTTACATTGATTAAAACAACCTCTTAATCAACCCCTTGATGCAATGTCATTATAAACACTGACCTGAAATGTTTGGGTCATTTGCAGCCTTGATCAGGAAATGGGAGTGAAAAGAAGTCCTTTAAGAGTTATTTTTAAAAGTAGGGAGTAGGGTGGTATATGATTGCACGGAGACTTCTTAAACCTTCTTAGTAATCTGAAAAATAAGTTCGTGATTTCTTTGATTACTTATTGGAAAGAAGAACTACCATATTGACTCTTGAGTAGTAGGGGGAAAAGGAAAAGAAATGCCTGCCCTGCTTCTTCTCCTGATTATTCAGATAAAATGTATCCAAACCTTTTGGACCATGGAAAAATGAAAACTAGGGACTTAGGGGGTAACATAACTGGCATGAACCTCCTCAGAAAGAGCTTTCATGTCCTCAGATTACCCTTTTTCTGCTTACCTCCACCATCTGAGCATTTGAATAAATAATTAATGTCTCCCTCAACAAGACCTCTATTTTTACTAAAAAGCACATTATAACCATTTGTTTAATGCTCTAAATTATGTATATGTTTGTGTATTTATGAAGCATCAGAATTACTACAAAATGTTATGTATAGCATGTAAGTCTCTGTAGATGTGGGGATGATAGTAGCAATGGTGTAGGGCAGGGATTAGTGGACATAAAGTGAATTTCAAGTCACTTGTCACCACCACGTGCTCTGTCTCTTTCTGCTGCCCTTTGTTAGGCTTCCCAGCAGAGAGGCCGCAATGAGGTAGCTATACCACTCTTGTGTCTCCCAGGGGTATATATTGGCACTCATTTCACTCATGCACCTGGGATTTCATTTCCTGGAGGCATTGTGAACATGAAAATGGCCCTTCCTCCTAGAAAGGAGTATTGTGTTGTAATTTTGAATTAGATAACATCAGTTACATAGCCTTTGTAAAAATAAACTTGGCCTATATACCCTAGGTTTAAAATAAATCAAACAGATGGTTTTGTGAAGACTAGAGACATTTTGACTTTCCTTTAAGTTCCTATTTGTTTTTGTGTTTTTGTTTTTAACATGTAATTTTGTTTTTTATTGCTGTGTCTGTTGAAGTCCTGCCTTCATTCAAAGCAGAAAGATTAGGGAATAAAAGGAAAAGGTGTTAACGATTAGAAAGTCTTAAGAAGCCATGACTCATTTTGGAGGTTAATTTATTAGAGTTTTTTCTTTTTCCTTCTTTTCTTTTTTTAAAAACATCTTTTACTTCTCCCAGTCTTGTGTTTAAAAGCTATTTGCAGATTTGAAGTAGAAGTTCAAGAGTGTAGAATTCATTACGATAATTTTTTTTATGTTAGAACCTTTTCATGATTGTTAAAGAAAAAGCTGTAGAAGTAATAGTATTGGTTTAGTTAAAGCATAGTTTAATAGAAAACGTGTTTGACTCTCGGATCCTTAATAACACTTTAAAAAAGTGAAATTTGAACTCATTGAACCCACATATGATAATTTCTAGTAAGCTTTATTTGGATTATTGTTTAAAATTTTTGGAGCAGAGAAATGCCTCCAAAGGCCATTTACTTCCTGTGTAACTTATTTCTAGAGAATAGACCTACAGGGTGAAGAATGTGGCTAGCTTTTTAATATGGTTTTGATTCCCCCTCTATGTAACTGCCACAGAGTGTGGAAGTTTAATGCACTGTATTCAGTGTTTTAAGCCTTGTCAGCTGGACAGTTGTTCTTTCTACAAGAATTGCAGTGATGATGTAATTGGGAACAGAACCTGTTGCAAAAGATAAAAGTGTATTATAGATAGTAAGTGGTTAGTTTGATTTCATTTTAGGTAATTAAAGTTTCTGTTTTTCTTTCTGGGCAAACAGGTCATAGCAAATGACAGAAGTCCCTTGGTTGGTAAAATCCACTGGGAGAAAATGGTGAAAAAGGTGTCAAGATTTGGAATACGAACAGGCACTTTTAATTGTTCCAGTGACCCCAGGTGAGTTGATTAGGCATTTCTTAGAATTTGAGTTCTGACCAGAATTGTCTTAACTAATGAAGACAATGATAGGAGAAGCCTATTCGAACTAAAAGCTAATTGTAATGTTTCGCGCACTCTTAGTTATACTGGTGCTTGATTAATGGTGTTTGATAAACTGGCAGCTATTTACCTTCTTTCCGAGGTGACTTTCTCTATCACATTCTTCTATATTCTTTCTAGTGGGGGTGACTCAAGACTATGTCTTCAATCCTTTTAGTTTCACTTTTCTTCCCAAAAAGACTTCAGCACATTTATAGCTTTGTACTGATTGAAATCTTTTGTCATAATTCTAACCTCTAGTTTGTGTGAGGATGCTCATTTCCATCTGCCCTACTCCTACATGTGTCCTTTTCCCTACACTGTCCAAATTCAGATTCATCCTTTTTTTCTTTCATCTGGCATGTACCCTTTCTACCTTTCCTTTTACTGTTGTGTTTTGTTTTGTTTTCCCATTTTCTCAGACAAGAATCCTTGCAGGCATTTCTCTTTTTTCTTTTGTCATTGTCTACAGTATTTTATCTGTTGTGTTATTTCTTGTTTCATTATTAAATTATTTCTTTGAAATACTTTTTATTTTGGGGCGCCTGGGTGGCTCAGTGGGTTAAAGCCTCTGCCTTCAGCTCAGGTCATGATCCCAGGGTCCTGGAATCAAGCCCCACATAAGGCTCTCTGCTCAGCAGGGAGCCTGTTTCCTCCTCTCTCTGCCTGCTGCTCTGTCTACTTGTGATCTCTGTCTGTCAAATAAATAAATGAATGAAATCTTTTAAAAAATTTTTTTTAAGAAATGCTTTTTATATCAACTTCTAGTGCCATCAAGTTTTAACTTTTACATATATTCATTCATTTAATTACTCTTTCAGTAAATATTTAATAAAAGATTAGCATGTATACCATGTTCTGTTTAGTGCTGAGGATGGGACATATGATGTGTATGTAGAAACCCCCACAACATTGGGTAGTTTCTAATGTAAGTAATAGATCTGATTTATCTATGTCCCTTATATGTGGCCCCAGTGAGAAGCCTGTTAAGCTGTAGAAAACCCTTCAATACTACTGTATTATACTACTCAGATTTTCCTTTCTTCTTTAAATCCATGTTTGCTTCATTTTACCTCAAGATTGTTTTGCTTATTGGTATTATAGGGTGTGATCCACACCCTAAGGTGTAGAGTCCCCCAAAGAACTGGAGGTAAGAAAGAAAGTTCTTGTATCTCCTAATTCACAGTCTCCTCATCTACCCACAAAATTTGCATTCTCAAAAAAAAAAAAAATTTGCATTCTCCTCTTCACCACAGAATCTTGATCATATCTAATGTCTTTTGTTGAAATGTCCAGAACAGCCCTAGTGTTAATGTTCTAATGAAAAGGAAATTGTTGTTATTTTTGTCCTTTATTTATCAAAGACAATTGCATTTGGTCTGATCTCATCATTCCCAAATAGTCTCTGAGTGAAAGATCTTTCTCCCCCATACTAGTGATTGCTATACCAGTATACCAGAACAAATTAAAGTACCAATATTTTGATTTTTTTTTTCAGGTAATCCCAAAAGTCAGTATCACTATTGTTTTTTTAATATTTTATTTATTTATTTGACAGAGATCACAAGCAGGCAGAGAGGCAGGCAGAGAGAGAGGAAGAAGCAGGCTCCCCGCGGAGCAGAGAGCCTGACGTGGGGCTCGATCCCAGGACCCTGGGAACATGACCTGAGCCGAAGGCAGAGCCACCCAGGCGCTCCCAGTATCACTGTTTTTCAAAAAAAATTCAGAATTGATTGTAAAAAATCCATGAGCTAATTAATACATTTCAACACTGTAACTTATAAATTAGAAAATATAAAGGTTAAACATATATTATAGTCTAATATAAATTGTTATATAACATTAAGAATTCAAAAATAAACTAAGCACAACAGAAAATGATAATCTATTAATATGAAAAACTGAAGGAAACAGTAGTATTTGACTTTTTTTGGTGTAATCTTATAAAGCAGAATGCATCAGAAGTATCATAATTGAGTCTAACAGATTTTAATGCAACTTTTTCTAGCTTTTCTTTGGAAAAACTCTGAATCTGTACTAGCTGAAGAATGGAAAAGAGATAGTAAAAGCAACATCCATATATTTTTCTCTAAATCCTTCATCTTCAAATAATCTCACCTCTTATTTATGATAGAACAGATCATTTTTTAGAAAATTTTGCTTTTTGTGTTGATTGCAACTATTTTTTGTTATTAAAACACTTTTCGGGGCACCTGGGTGGCTCAGTCAGTTAAGCGTCTGACTTGTTATTTCCATTCAGGTCATAATCTCATGGGTCATGAGATCAAGCCCCGTGATGAGCTCTGTGCTCAATGCAGAGTCGGCTTGGAATTCTCTGCCTCTCCCTCTCCTCCTTCTCCTCCCTCTGCTCATGCACATATGGTTCATCCAAAGGTGAAGGTTTTGATGCATAGTTACTCATCAGTTTCTTTCATTTTTTTTTTTTTAAGATTTTTTTTTTTTTTGACAGGGAGAGAGATCACAAGTAGGCGGTAGGGTCGGCGGGGGGGGGAGCAGGCTCCCTGCTGAGCAGCGAGCCCGATGTGGGACTCAATCCCAGGACCCTGAGATCATGACCTGAACTGAAGGCAGAGGCTTTAACCCACTGAGTCACCCAGGCACCCCTACTCATCAGTTTCAATATTGTCATACTCATATTTCCTTTTATTGGGAAGGTCTTACAACCAGAGTAACAACTATTGTTGCCATAAAAGCTGTGCTTAGTCAGGATCACTTTTTTTCTCTTTTTGAGGATTTTGGAGATACAGAAGAATAAAATAGATATGGAAAAGTGTGTTCAGAATGTCAATGCAGGGGTGCCTGTGTGTCTCAGTCTGTTAAGTGTCCACCTGTTGATCTCAGTTCAGGTCTTGATCTCAGGGTCGTGAGTTCAGGCCCTGCACTGGGCTCCATGTTGGGCGTGGAGCCTACTTTAAAAAAAAAAAAAAAAAAGAATGTATAACTGGGCAGGGAATAGTGTTTTTCAGCAAGTGTTTTAATCATATGTTGATTAATTGAGTCATCATCTTCATTTCAGATTTTTATAGACACCAAGCTCTCTGCTCCACTATTTGTATTGGTTTCTTTTCTTTTTCTTTTTTTTTTTTTAGATTTATTTATTTATTTATTTATTTGACAGACAGAAATCAGAAGTAGGCAGAGAGTCAGGCAGAGAGAGAGGAGGAAGCAGTCTCCCCGCTGAGCAGAGAGTCTGATGCGGGGCTTGATCCCAGGACCCTGGGATCATGACCTGAGCCGAAGGCAGAGGCTTTAACCCACTGAGCCACCCAGGTGCCCCTGTATTGGTTTCTTTACTGGAGTTCCTTCTCTGGGGTGGTCTCAGGGCACCCTCTTCTGATGTGCTGGTCCCATTGGATAGCAGTACTTTCCTGACCTTGTTAGCTGCCCTAAGAATATTCAGGGCCACCACCTTCAGGCAGCACCTGACTCTGTTGGGCAGCAGTTTTAATTTCTGTGTTCACATACTCAACTTACCTCTCATTCCCCAATCAAGCAATATAGCTTACAGGGCTAAAAAACCCTCTGTTAACATCTATTCTCTTGTCATTTCTTGAAGAAAGTAGAAAACAAGGTGGGGTGTGTCTTTGAGGGGTTGGAGAGATGGGGGATAGTAAAGAGCAGATGGAGAACATTGAAATTGCAGGAGCTGAAAGGCAAGTGGGTCAGGAGGGCTTATGGTGAGAGTGAAAGGGTAGAGGGCTGGTGGAATAAGCAGAGAAGGGAAAGTGAAGGGGAGATTGGAGAGCAGGTCTGCAAAGTCAGTGAGGCCAATGACCTCATCTGAAGAAACTACATTACATAAACAGAAACACTAAGGTTTCTTTTTAAGTATTGAATGTCACACAAGAAACTGGAGTAACAAACTAACCATGTTTTCTATCATTTTTAGTCTTCAAATTCTCTAAGAGATTTCAAAAGGCTTACTTGAAGAACTAGAGGTTATTTTTATGGTATTATCAATCAGGAAGGTTAAACCTTAAAGCCGTCACCCAACTGTGAACTGAAAAGAAAGCACGTGATACATTTTTTTTTTACATGAAGAAATGTATTCACTAAGACCTTCTTTGCCTATTTTATACAGTAAGGTTTCCTGTCAGAAAATTGGCATTTAATTTATGGCACAACTCAGTAGCCAATATTCTCTGAGGTAGTTATAGAAAGATTAAAAAGAATGACCATGAGTAGAAATGTGTCATCACAAGTGTCATATGAAATTTAAAAATTAAAGCTACTTAAAGATATTTAAGATGTAAACAAGGCAATTATCTATTTGACTTATTGCTTTTGGGGGTGGAGGGTAAAAACAGAATTCATGTCAATGAATTATTACTTTGCATTATACAAATACAGGGTTAAGGGATACAGGATATTTTCTTTGTAGGAATTTATAATTCTAGAACCGTTTCACTTAAAACAATATTGATATTAGTGGAATCTATACTGTTAAGGAAGTGAATCAACTCAACAAGAAGCTGAATCATGGTCTGTGATTCTGAGTCACCCAGGTAGTTTCTCAGAGTCATTACTAACCTTGTCTTTATGACATAACATACTCTCTTCATTTATCTGAAGTTATATCACAAAATTCCTGAGATACAACTAATTGTATTATCAATACAAAACCATATGACCTATGTTGAGACTTTCAGTCTGATCATATAAATGTTAGTGTGCTTATTTCAATAAAACATAATCCATGCTGGGGCACCTGGCTGGCTTAGTCAGAGGAGCATGTGACTCTTGATCTCAAGGTCCTGAGTTTGAACCCCATATTGGGTGTAGAGATTACTTAAATAAAACTTAAAATGTGTGTGTGTGTGTGTGTACACACATGATGAAGTATACACACACAAACACACACACACACACATAATCCATGTTTACTAAGTAAAGCGTAACACTTATGATTTTATGATTTTTTTTTAAAGATTTTATTTATTTATTTGACAGAGAGATCACAAGCAGGCAGAAAGGCAAGCAGAGAGAGAGGGGGAAGCAGGCTCCCCACTGAGCAGAGAGCCCAATGTGGGGCTCGATCCCAGGACCCTGAGATCATGACCTGAGCCGAAGGCAGAGGCTTAACCCACTGAGCCACCCAGGTGTCCTGATTTTATGATTTTTATATCAATATTTTAAATAGCAAAATAAGAGGTTAAATATTCATTACTATCCATTTACAAATCTGTAATGAAAAAAATGTACCTGCGTGGTAGATTTTCTTTTTTCCAACTTTATTGAGTTAAATTTACATATCATAAAACTTCACATGGTAGGTTTTTGGGGAAAAAAATTACATTTTTTTTAAAAATGGGAAGTGCTGCACCTACAATCTCTCCTCTGTCCTACAACAACTGTTTTTGTTTTTCAGTATTTCATTTCTCATCTAGTTTTTTAGGGGGAAGGTGATGTCACAAATAGCAAGAACTTATCCATTTCCAAAAGGATTGGAGTCATGACCACACTGGTTAAATCTAAACAAATGGGGGTGCCTGGGTGGCTGTCAGTTAAGCATCTGCCTTTAGCTCAGGGTATGATCCCGGGGTACTGGGATTGAACCCCGCATCAGGCTCCCTGCTCAGCGGAGAGCCTACTTCTCCCTTTGTCCCTCACTCCACTCATGTTCTCTCTTGCTCTCACTCTCTCTCTCAAGAAAAAAAAAATCTTTAAAAAAAAAACAACAAATGATTTAATTTTATTTAAATTCTTCTATACTTACTCATCCTCTAACTGAATCTCTTCTTAATCTGAAAACTTACTTTGTTTCCTCTGCATTAAATACTCCTCTTCATGATCTTCATTAAAGGGATGAAAGAGTACAAAAAAGTATGGGACTTGCTCCTTCTTAGGTGAGCTTTTGTATGAATTGCTTTTTACCGTGCCCATGTGTGTCAGGTATCGGGTCGGTGGTTGGGTTAATAAGTGGGTAGAGCTTGGCTCCTACCCTCAAGGAGCTTGCATTCAAGTTGGGGACTTGGCATGTAGGATAATCTGTTCTCTCTTCTTTGCCTATCTGAATCTAACCACCTTCAAGACCTCATTCAGTTCCCAAACCTTTCATGACATCTTCACCAGCTCAAACTGTCAGTGATACTCCTTTTTTTACCTTATTTAGTAATTGAATATATACGGTTTTATACTTCTGTTTTGTTTCCTTATTAGGATTTTAAATTCCTTGTGAACAAGAATTACTTTCCTATTTTTTTGATCTTATAAGCACATAATGAAGTAGTAGGCACATAAAAGATGCTGAAGTATTTACTGATTTCCTTGACTAAAGCCTTTTCTTAAAAAAAAAAAAAGAAAGAAACAGAGATATGAAACAAAACTACAAAAAGAGAGCTTGCTTTTGTTCTTGTATGACTGCCAGTTATTGGTACTGCTTTTGATTATTCGGATGTTATTTGGTTTTGGGGAGAGAGTATCTTTCAGTGCCAATGAAGTTCATTAGGGGAAAACAAATTGTGCAACAGTGAAGATGAGCAGCTAGCTCATCCGTGAGCCCACCTTTCACTTAAAGTTTACTCTCTTACAGATACTGCAGGAGAAGAGGCTGGGTACGATCCACACTCATTATGTCTGTACCACAAACAAGCACTTCTAAGGGGAAAGTCATGCTTAAAGAATATAGCGGACGCAAAATTGAAGTAGAGCACATTTTTAAGTGGATAACTGCTCACGCAGCTTCTCGGATCAAAACCATTTATAATGCTGAACATTTGAAAGAAGAATGGAATAAAAGTGATCAGTATTGGGTAAAAATATACCTATTTGCAAACCTTGACCAACCCCCAGCTTTCTTCTCTGCACTAAGTATAAAGTTTACTGGAAGAGTTGAGTTTATTTTTGTTAATGTGGAAAATTGGGACAATAAGAGTTACATGACAGATATTGGTGTATATAACATGCCGTCATACATTCTTAGAACTCCTGAAGGAATTTACAGATACGGAAACCACACAGGTGAATTTATATCCCTTCAGGCCATGGATTCATTTTTGCGCTCATTGCAACCTGAAGTAAATGATCTGTTTGTTTTGAGCTTGGTTCTAGTTAATCTTATGGCATGGATGGACTTATTTATCACACAAGGAGCAACCATAAAGCGATTTGTGGTTCTCATAAGCACTTTAGGGACATACAATTCTCTATTAATTATTTCCTGGCTACCTGTGTTGGGCTTTTTACAGCTCCCTTACTTAGATAGCTTTTATGAATATAGCTTAAAATTGTTGCGATATTCCAATACAACCACACTGGCTTCATGGGTGAGGGCAGACTGGATGTTCTACTCTTCACACCCAGCCCTGTTTCTCAGTACGTACCTTGGACATGGTTTACTAATCGATTACTTTGAGAAGAAGAGACGGCGCAACAACAACAATGATGAAGTCAATGCCAATAACTTAGAATGGTTATCAAGTCTGTGGGACTGGTACACCAGCTACCTCTTCCACCCGATTGCTTCTTTTCAGAACTTTCCTGTAGAATCTGATTGGGACGAAGACCCTGACTTATTCTTGGAGCGGTTAGCTTTCCCTGACCTTTGGCTTCACCCTCTGATACCAACTGATTACATAAAAAATTTGCCAATGTGGCGATATAAATGTCTTGGAGTCCAGTCTGAAGAGGAAATGTCGGAGGGTTCTCAAGATAATGAAAATGACTCAGACAGCGAGAGCACAGACACTTTTAGCAGTGAAAAGGAAGTATTTGAAGATAAGCAAAGCATAGTTCACAATTCTCCAGGAAGAGCAAGTCACTGTGATGCTGAGGCTTGTTCATGTGCCAATAAATATTGTCAGACCAGCCCATATGAAAGGAAGGGGAGGTCATATGGATCATATAATACTAATGAAGATATGGAACCTGATTGGTTAACTTGGCCTGCTGATATGCTGCACTGTACTGAATGTGTTGTTTGCCTAGAGAATTTTGAAGATGGATGTTTGCTAATGGGGTTGCCTTGTGGTCATGTGTTCCATCAGAATTGCATTGTGATGTGGTTGGCTGGAGGCCGACACTGTTGCCCTGTTTGCCGGTGGCCTTCTTATAAAAAAAAGCAGCCATATGCACAACACCAGCCCTTGTCAAATGATGTCCCATCTTAACTATGTGCAATTTGTCCTTTATAAGCTTTTGAGTATCTTACAGCTTGCCTTTTTAATGTTAGTCACAATGTTTTTGTGGTTTGAAGTTTAGTTTAATGTTAGTGCAGTGACAGGAAATACACATTATGCTAATGTTGATGACAATTACTTGGTTGCCTTGTGTGTCAATTGAATGCATACTTAATTGTAAAAATTTTTATTTGCAACATTGGAAATTCAGAAGTTAATGTTTTTTGTAAGCACAAAAGAAGTATGATAGAAATTTATCCTAGCAAGACTTCACAAGGTAGGATCAAATTCTAATGGAATTGAGGCAGTTTCTTATCCTAAATGTTTCCTCCCTTTTTACAATCTCTGTCCAGCACCTCTTGGTTAAATAATGTATGCTCTGAGACATGAAATTAAAACAGACCTATGAAATAAATTATTTTAAAACCAGAAGATTACAGCTTTTCCAATGTTAAATTGTTTTGATGAGGAGGCTGAATGCTATAGGTGTTTTGCTAGTTTGTTAATTTTACAGGTAAGTCAAACATGATCCTTGACTCATGAGGACAAACAAAAAGATGAATTATGTTGCCAGTACTAGCCAGAGGTGGCATTAATCAGCCTCTTAGCTTGGTTAGCTTTGATGGAGAAGAATTTCATGGTGGGCTCTTTTTTTTTTTTTTTTTTTTTTTAAGTATTAAGTCATTTATGAGTAGTATATTCATCTAAGTAAAATCAACTATAGCATATTAGCCACACATTGATTACTTAATGTTTTTCCTGACTTTGATTTTTAAAAATTACAAAACTACAGAAAAATTGGAAACCATACAATGAGCATCCATTTTTCTAATTCACAAAGTGTATTTTGTTACCTTTGCTTTATCTTCTCTATGTGTATATTTATCTTTTTTCTTTCTTTTCTCTGAATGTTTTTTGTTTGTTTATTGCTGATCCCTTTGAAAATAAATGTTAGTCATCTTAGTACTGCTTTACCACTGAATATATCACCATGTGTCTCCTAAGAACAAGAATTTTTTACCTAACCACTGTACCATTATCACACCCAAGATGTTTATTAACATTGACTCAGTAATACTTAATATATAATCCCTACTTCCCACTTGCTCCCAAAATATCCTTTATATCTTTATATGCTTTTGTTTTATTTTTGTTGTGAACCTCACACAAGGTTCATGAATTGGGTTTGGTCTTCTTCCTTTCATGTTCTCTCTAGAGCAGTTCCCTGCCCTTTTTTTTTTTTTTTTTTTTTTAAGTAGTCTTCCCTGATAAATTTTTGAAGAGTAAAAGCTAGTTGGCTTATAAAATGTTCTACATTCTGGATTTGTCTGTTTCCTCATGATTAGATTTAAATTAAACAATATTGCCTGGGTGATATGTACCTCCCATTTATATGTCATCAGTAGACACTTTGTATTAGTTTATCCCATTACTGGTGAAGCTAAATTTGGTTAAAGTAATATCTATCCATTGTAAGATACTTTTTCACTTAAGAGGGAACCTGTGAGGCTATGTGAATATCCAGTTTTTTTAAAAATTAATTCCAGTGTAGTTAACGTTTAGTGTTATGTTAGTAACCCAAAGTTTTTAACACCCACTGATGATTATTAGTCTAAATCAGGTATTAAGTAGGAGTTGTACCATGGGAATTTTCTTTTCTCTTTTTTTTTTAAGATTGGTTGATTTATTTTAGAGAGTGAGCTAGAGTGGGGGCGATGAGGGATTAGGAGGGGCAGAGGGAGAGAGAGAATCTCAAGCAGACTCCCCACTAAGCATGGAATCTGATTCAGGGCTCAGTCCCATGACCTTGAGATCATGACCTGAGCTGAAATCTAGAGTCAGATACTCAACTGACTGAGCCAGCCAGGTACCCCATAACGTGGGGATTTTCTTTTTTTTTTTTTTTTTTAAGATTTTATTTATTTATTTGACAGAGATCACAAGTAGGTGGAGAGGCAGACAGAGAGGAGGAAGCAGGCTCCCTGCTCAGAGAGAGCCCGATGCGGGGCTCAATCCCAGGACCCCGAGATCATGACCTGAGCCGAAGGCAGAGGCCTTAACACACTGAGCCACCCAGGCACCCCAACATGGGGATTTTGTAATTGCATCCTTTATTCTACATTTTTTAGGTGGCATTTGTGTGTGTATGTATGAAAAACAGCTATTTTTCCATTTTTCTTTCTCACATACTTTGAATATTACTGGACTTACTTTCTTTTTATAGTCAGTGTGTAAATATTCATTATTCTTTTCTATTTCCAAATCATCCCAAATCTGGTAAGTGGGAGCTCCTCTAGGCCACTCTTCTGTGCTATTGATATATCCCTTTTAATCTTGAAGCACTTGCTTGCTTTTTGACCAAAGGTGTTCCATGGGACGCCTGGGTGGCTCAGTTGGTTGGATGACTGCCTTCGGCTCAGGTCATGATCCCGGAGTCCCGGGATAGAGTCCCACATCGGGCTCCCAGCTCCATGGGGAGTCTGCTTCTCCCTCTGGCCTTCTCCTTGCTCGTGCTCTCTCTCACTGTCTCTCTCTCAAATAAATAAATAAAATCTTAAAAAAAAAAAAAAAAGGTGTTCCAGACTCATTTTGTATTTTCCCTGGCCCAGCACTGAGATCAGGTCTGAGTTTCATGGTGCACTTTTAAAATCTTTTCTTGACTGTCCTCCAAAATGGTAAGAAAATGTAATTTTCTTATTCTGAATTACTGCTGGGTTATTAGCAGAAACTTTTTTTTCTCCTTCGTGGTAGACTGAACCTAATTTTCATACGTTAATGACAATATTAAGGACCAGCTATTACTTAATGTTTGGGAGCTCTATTTTATTTTTTAAAATAATTTATTTATTTGACAGAGAGAAAGAGATCACAACTAGGCAGAGAAGCAGACAGAGATTGAGGGGGAAGCAGGATCTTTGCTGAGCAGAGAGACCGATGCAGGGCTCGATCCCAGGACCCTGAGATCATGACCTGAGCCAAAGGCAGAGGCTTAACCCACTGAGCCACCAGGTGCCCCTGGGAGCTCTTTTTAAATAAAAATGCAAACATTGCTCCTTGTGCTTTTAATTTTCCTTTTGAAAAAAAAGGTAATCATGTTATTGTAAATGTTAGTGTTTCTTAGAGTTCTGCCATTGGTCCACTGTTCTTTCTTGTTTTCAGTGGATGTCCCCAGTCTACATGTCCAGACAAAGGCCCCTCCCCAGACCTCCAGTTTTATATTCAGCCATCTGCTGAACAGCCTCTCCTGGATGCTTTTCAGTACTTAGTAAAACAGCTTTTCATTGTCTCTCCTACCCCCGGTCCTCTTAGGGTCCTGATTTCAGTTAGTGGGTCATAGACCTATAATATTGTCCCATTATGAGATGTACACAAAAGCATAGACATTTTGAAAAACAATTAAAATTTCTTTAGCTTCCTAGGGCACATCATACTTTGGAGACTACTACCCTAGAAGATAAACCAATCTCCTTAAAATCAGCTTTCAAGGCCCTTCATGATCTTCCTGCCTGACTTCTTAGAGACATCACCACACTCTGGGCTGTTTATCTCTCCAGGCCCACGCTCTAGCTTTTCTCAGCTTGCTGCTTTGTTCTCAACCTCTGCCTAATGTTCTCCACCCCTTCTCTGGTTTGTCTGGCTAGATCCCACTTTATCCAGAATTTCTACACCCTCCTACCCATCTTCCTCCCCCCCAGGCTTATAAAGAGATAAAGATGTCTTTACACTGAAAGCTCAGCCAGCTGTCCTCTTACTCAAGTGATCAAACTTAGTATCACCAACAGTGGAGCAGATTGATATGTGCCCTTCTTCTAATCTCAGTGATACTTGCCCTTTCTTGATATGTGCCCTTACATCCCACTGATACCTTGCACACATCTGTCATACTTAACTGCATTGTGTTGAAACTATGCATGTGCCTCTTTTGGGTGAACTACTTTAAGGTAGCACCTGTGCACTATTCATCTAAATATCAACAGGGCAGGGCATAAAATAAACATACATTTAGAATGTTAGACATACAGTAAAAACAATACAATGAAGTTGAGGAGGAAATAATTGCCAGAAGATCAGATCTCCAGGGAAGCTTAACTCTTCCCTTAATTGTTAAGCATAGCAAATAGTGCTTTTTGTCAGATATTCCTGGAGGCAGTGAATTGAAGGAAATAGTCAAGGTTGACTCTACACTTGAACTGTGTTTAAAAAGAAAGTTTGAATTCATAGAGCTACCTATTGAATTTAAAGAACTAAATTTTCCAAGTCTGTGGGCTTTGTGGTTACTGAACTCTGGTTAACTGTATAGTAGGATACATGATTGTGTTCTGTTCAAAAGTTTTTCTACAGTCTTCTCTCATGTTTTTGTGTAAGTCTGTTTTAAGGATAAGAGATCCTTGAGGGCAGGAGTAATGCTATAATCTACTGTTATAGCCTTAATATGTCAGACCCAGAGTTGATAGTAGGTACTTATTGGCTTGAATTTTAAAAATCTATTTTAATTTTGCCCTTTACCAAACTTTTTATCACTGATCTAGTGTAGGTAGAAAAGATAAATTATATTTTTATTAGTACTGACAAAGACATCAGTATTTATGGCCTGCTCCAAGACAAAAAATCTTAATTTTTTTCTTTTTTTAAATTTTTATAGTCCCATACTTCTTTTCATCTCTAGAATATTTGGGAACCTGAAGATTATTTATGTGCTCTTTCTTCTTGCTCCCACATTTTCCCCCTTGGCCATTTTATTGTTACTTTAAAAACTATCCAAGGGACAAAAGGTAGCAGAGGTGAAGTGTTGGGTCCTTTTTGCTACTGGATTTGGTTAAAATTTAGAGAAGAGAAAAAAAAAACCTAGAGAAGAGAGTGCCTGGGTGGCTCAGTTGTTAAGCATCTGCCTTGGATTGGGTCATGATCCCAAGGTCCTGAGATTGAGTCCCATGTCGGGCTCCTTGCTCAGTGGGGAGCCTGCTTCTTCCTCTCCCACTCCCCCTGCTTGTGTTCCCTCTCTCTCTGTGTCTCTTTCTGTCAAATAAATAAATAAAATCTTTAAAAATAAAATTTAGAGAAGAAAGAATGGAAATTTCATTGTTAAAATGACATTTTGAATCATCTGTGTTTTAATCATTCTATTCTGGTTCTTGTTGCAAAAATTTAAGTATACCGATTAATGATCAATTTAGACAATCTCTTTGCTTATTTTTTTTTAAAGATTTTATTTAGTTATTTGACAGACAGAGATCACAAGCAGGCAGAGAGAGAGAGAGGAAGGGAAGCAGGCTCTCCGCTGAGCAGAGAGCCCGATGTTGGGGCTCGATCCCAGGACCCTAAGACCATGACCTGAGCCGAAGGCAGAGGCTCAACCCACTGAGCCACCCAGGCGCCCCCACTTTGCTTAATTTTTTGTGCCATCTTCTCAGCCAAAGTTTTTTTTTTCAGCCAAAGTTTTTATTGGCCTGTATATAATAGATCATTTCACTTAATAATATCCATGTGCAACAGGTAGATGAGAAGGAATCCCTGCTTAATAGGTGGTCGAAATTCAGAACAACCAAGATAGTTAAAGATGTGACTAGGACACAGCTTCCAGATCTGAATGTCTTCAGGGCCCAGTGAAACATTTTGAGAAGGAGTGGTGGGGGAAACAGTGTGTGTGTGTGTGTGTTTTTAAAAGATAACATCCGCCAGTCAAAGCTGTGGTGGCTTCTTTAAAACCTCTGGATAAGATTCTATCTTGTTCAAGGCTCTTTCTACCATTGTTTCACTTAGAAATAAGTGCATCTGTGGAAAAGACAATAGGAACAGTCTTTTGTCAAATTTACATTATCCTTTATGCTGATGCTAAATTGCATACTTGTTACTGTCAAGTTCTCTTAGTTTATGTGATGATGGATTAAAAGGTGCTTTATATTATATGCTAAACAAATAGGGCTTGAATATTCTCATATACAGTCTGTTTTAAAACACACTCTTAGAATTGATAATACTAATAAGTGAATTTGTAACATATTTATCTAATAACAAAAATAAGCTTAAAAGTAGAGAGGCACCCAAACAGATGTCAAAGGTCAGGTACTACCTGTTTTCTTTTTTTGTTTGTTTTTTAATTTATTTTTCTAACTTTATTGAGATAAAACTGACATATAACATTGTGTAAGTTTAAGGTGTACAACGTGTTGACTTAATAGATAAATATATTACAGTTTAATGGCCGTGGTATCATTAGCTAACACCTCCATCACATCACATAATTATTTATAGTAACATTTAAGATCCACTCTCTTAGCAACTTCCAAGTGAATAAATACAATATTTTTAACTATAATCACAATGCTGTGTGTTAGAGCCCCAAAACTTACACATGTACTAACTGAAGTGTGTACTCTGTTTTTTCTTTCAAGATTTTATTTAATTATTTGACAGAGAGAGAAAGAGAGAGAACACAAGCAAGGGGAGTGGCAGGCAGAGGGAGAAGCAGACTCCCTATGGAGCCTGATGTGGGGCTCGATTGTAGGACCCTGGGATCATGACCTGAGCCAAAGGCAGATGCTTAAGCAACTGAGCCACCCAGGTGCCCCAGTCTGTACTCTTTGACAAGCATCTCCCCATTTCCCCCACCCTCCAGTCCCTGATAACCACCATTCTACTTTCTGTTTCTATGAGTTTGGCCTTTTTGTTCTCTTTTGGGTTTTTCCACCCTTTTTTGTAGATTCCACATGTAAGTGATATTGTATAGTTTTTGTCTTTATCTGACTTATTTCATTTAGCATAATGCCCTCAAGAACCATCCGTGATGTCACTAATGGCAAGATTTCCTTGTTTCTTGTAGCTGAATAATATTCCATTATATATATCTGGTATATACAATGTAGGGGTACAAATATGGTGGTATATATACCATATTTTAAGCCATATACCCTTTGATGGACACTTAGTGTTTTCTTTTTTTTTTTTTTAAGATTTTATTTATTTGTCAGAGAGAGAGAGGGAGAGAGAGAGAGCACAGGCAGACAGAATGGCAGGCAGAGGCAGAGGGAGAAGCAGGCTCCCCGCCAAGCAAGGAGCCCGATGTGGGACTCGATCCCAGAATGCTGGGATCATGACCTGAGCTGAAGGCAGCTGCTTAACCAACTGAACCACCCAGGCGTCCCAACACTTAGTGTTTTCTTAAAGCATCTGCTGAATGAATGAAGAGTCACACAGATGCTTACTCAGAATTTATTCTTACTTTACACAGAATTTGAATGAGTTTGGTGATTTAGCTTCCCAATCTATAGAACAGAAGCTACACAGAGATTTTGGGGGGAAAGCTATGCTCACCGGTGTACCCCCAACGCTGACAGATAGACTTAGAAGTAGGAGGTGGAGCCTACTAGAGGCAAGGCAGGCAAAGAAGTCATAGTTACAATAGTTTGACAGTTAGAGGTTAAAGGTATTAAGAAAAAAAAAACAAAACAGTAGTTTGTGGCCAGTAAGTACAGTGTCAGTTTCCTGAATTTCACTATCTCACTGACGATGATTCTGTGTTCGTCCAGAAAAACATTTTACCAGTGCCATTTGCAGAAGAAGTCGGGAAAATTCATTTTATTATATTCAAAATAGTTTTAAAAAATAGATATTATTTATCTAGTCACTGTCACTACTGTTGGTAAAATTCTATGAGCTCTTCTCATTTGGGAATGTACTTTGAGACCATCGTCTATTTGTTGATGAAGTGGGGTCTGGTGACATATTTCCACATGGATAACTTACTTGGGGTTTTATGAAGTCCTTGCACAAAAACAAAATAGTTGGATTTCAGACCAGTAAAACAGAAGTTAGAATTCTGGTATCTTCAGGACTGCTTTTGTTTTTATTATTTAAATGCTCCCCATTTAGTTTTACTTAAATCCTGAGTCAAGTGGCTAAAACAGTAGGTTTCTGGAACAAAATGCCTCAAGCTGACTCCCAGCTTTGTCGCCAGAGGCTTGGGTTAGAAACCCCTCTTGCCAAACACAGAAATATTTTGGGCTTTTAAAACAGTATTGTTCAAATTATTTGTTAGTATTGAACATGGTGGACTGTGACCAAATTTGATGTATATTGCTTTGCTTTAAAAGCACTTTAACTTGTGTGATGAGAAGGAAAAATAAAAGAAGAGTGTCATTCTTTTTTTTTTTTTTTAAGATTTTATTTATTTGACAGAGAGCCCGCACAAGTAGGCAGAGCAGCAGGCAGAGGCAGAGGGAGAGGGAGAAGCACACTGTCGTCTGAGCAAGGAGCCTGATGCAGGACTCAATCCCAGGATCCTGGGAAGACGACCTGAGCTGAAGGCAGCTGCTCAACTGACTGAGCCACACAGGTGCCCCAGAAGAGTGTCATTCTTAACAGTTTTCCTGTTTAAAATAATAGAATCTGAGTATCAGAAGCAAATATAAAAGCTGTTTTGTCCAATCTTCTACCTTAGTTTAGGTTGTGAATGTCCCTGTCAAGAATAGATTGGCACATTCATCATCTAACAAAAGGCATGCTACATTTGCAAAAATCTATATACAGTACACCTGCCAGAATCCACAGAAAAGCATGCAGTCACCTGGCAATATAGCCATAACAGGTGCTGAATGCTCAGATTTGGATACATTCCATGTCACCATGGGAAGGAGAATGAAATCTGTTAAAAACAAACAAACAAACAAAAAAAACCTAGTTCTAATATAACCTCACTCTGAAATATATTGTGATATCTACATCTATTCATCAAAATGGCACACATTTAATCAGGATTTTTATTTAGAGAGAAACCTGTGAACTGTTAAGGTATTAAAGCCCAACCTCATGAGTCCAGCGACCAACTCATCTGGTTACTCTGAATTATCTCCAAAACAGGGAAAAGGCGACATGAGATCAGCTTTCTTCTACTTCTGCTGAGCGTATTCTCTGCTATTACCAAATCAGGGCATATCTACACAGACTGCTGTATATTCATGACTGTGGAAAGGTTGAGCGGTAAAAGACAGTTACAGCATGATATGCACCAGACTGGGTTATATAGAAATTGGAGAAAGGACCCTTCACTTCAGAGTTTTCTGACGGCTAAAAAAGACTACAGAAATTCATTTAGTTATGTTCTCTTAATGGTAAGGAGGAATATATATAATTAACCCATTCTGGGAAAATACATGCATTGTATTTAGAATCTGTAACAGAGACCTAGAGTTTATTCAAATGGCTTGGAGTTCTTGGTCCAGAAGAAAGTGGTGACAGCTGTAGGAAGCTTGTTTATCTGAGAATTAGTACATAGTCTGAGTGCAGGACTAGTGTTTTCTGAAATAATATTCCTATATGGTGAACCATAGGTAGGAACCAGAAAAGACTTTTGTGCCTCATAACATTACTGATCAGCTAAAAGGGGGAGAAGTAGGACAAGAGAAGGATGGAACAAATGGACGGTACCTTCACCATCTATTTCTTCTTTAACCACTTCTAGTCATCCAAGGAAAATGCTTTCTATTTTCCATTTAGTTGAAGTTTTTACTGAAAGGCAATACATCTCCACATAAGTATATAAATATTAAATGTGAGGTTATTAATTTCTCACAAACTCAAAACTCATATAACCCATCACCCAGATCAAGAAACAGCAACTGTCACATCCCAGAAACCTTCCTTGGTTCCCTCCTTGTCACAACTTCCACACATCTTCCCAAATTTAATCTCTACAACAATGTCTTAAATCCCGGGGTAGTTTTGCTTATTCTTGAATGTTATGTAAATGGAATCCTATAGTATGTTGTATTTTGCATATAGTTTCTTTCATTCAAAATTGTATTTATGAGGTTCATGTCTTATGTAGAGCAGTCATTCATGCATTTTCATTACTGTGTCATGTTCTATCATCTGAACGTATCAGTTTATCCTTTGTATCATAATAAACATCTAACTTATTTCCATTTTTTGACCATTGCAAATAGTACTGCTATGAACAATCTTGTACACTACTTTGGTTCACATTTTTGTTGAGGATAGAATTTTTTTTAAGGTTTTATTTATTTATTTGAGAGAGAGAAAGTGTGAGCACAAGAAGGGGGAGCGGCAGGCAGAGGGAGAGTGAGAAGCAGGCTCTTTGCTGAGCAAGGAGCCCGATACGGGACTCGATGCCAAGACCCTGGAATCATGACCTGAACTGAAGGCAGACACTTAAGCGACTGCGCTACCCAGGCGTTCCTGGGCATAGAATTTCTGAGTTACTATGCCTATGTTCAATTTTGGTAGATACTGGCAGTTTTCTAAAGTGGGTGATCGATTTGATGTTATAATTTTTTTCATTTCTGAAATTCTGATGGGTATATATAGATATTTCTCTGTGATTTTAATTTGCATTTTTCCAGCAACTAATGAGGCTGAGACCCTTGTCCTATGCTTACTGGCCATTTGAATTACCTCTTTTTTTAAATCTTTTGCCCATTTTTCTATTGGGTTACTGTTGGCCTTTTTATGTTAAAATTATAGGAGTTCCTCATATATTCCTTTTTTAAAAAATATTTTATTTATTTATTTGACAGAGAGAGATCACAAGTAGGCAGAGAGGCAGGCAGAAGGGGGGGGGGGAAGCAGGCTCCCTGCTAAGCAGAAGAGCCCGATGTAGGACTCGATCCCAGGACCCTGAGATCACGACCTGAGCCAAAGGCAGCGGCTTAACCCACTGAGCCACCCAGGCACCCAAGTTCCTCATATATTCTGGATATAAGTTCTTTTTCAAATATATGCATTGCAGATATTTTCTCTCAGTGTGTGGCTTTCCTTTTAGGAAGAAGGAGGGGATTTTTTTTTAACTTTTTTTGGTGTTTGTTTGTTTGTTTGTTTTTTAAGATTTTATTCATTTATTTGAGAGAGAGTGAGTGCTCAAGCAGGGAGGAGGGGCAGGAGAGGGAGAAGCAAGCTCCCCTTGGAGCAAGGTTGCAGGACACTATCCCAGGACCCTGAGATCATGACCTAAGCCAAAGGCAGACGCTTAACTGACTAAGCCACCCAGGCACCCCCAAACCATTTTTTTTCCTCAGAAAATTGCCTAGGTGGCTCAGTTAGTTAGACATCCAACTCTTGATCTTAGCTCAGATCTTGGTCTTGGGGTTGTGAGTTCAAGTCCTGTTCTGGGCTCCATGCAAGGCGTGGAGCCTACTAAAAAAAAAATTTTTTTTTAAATCACATACGAAAGTGGAAAGATTCATATAATGAATTCCCATATATCCCAATTTCAACAAGTCTCAACTCATGGCCAATCACATTTCAGCAATTATCTGCGATAAAAGTCACTCTCTTGCATTGCCCTCATCTCTCCTTTTGTTTTCATTATTAACCCTTTAGGCCTTTATTTCTTTATTCAACATTCATTTGTTTATTATTTGTAACTATTTGGATTAATCCCAATTGAATTTTTAAAAAGATTTTGTTTATTTGAGAGAGAGAGAGAGGCATGAGAAAGAGCAGTGGAGGGGATAGGAGGGTGGAGCAAAGGGAGAGGGACAAGCAAATTCCATGCTGAGCATGGAGCCCCAGGAGGGGCTCAGTCCCACAACTCAGATCACGGCCTGAGCAGAAATCAGGAGTCTGGGACTTAACTGTCTGAGCCACCCACACAGCCCCAGTTGAATTAATAATTAAATCTGATTAATGCATTTTTGTACTTACAGTACTTTCTGCATATGGTGACTTTATTCACCACTCCCTCCTTGAAATTCCTTTCCCTCAGGTTTCTCTGGTACTACTCTACCTGATTTTCCTCCTACTTCTTGGATCCTTTTTTAAAATAATTTCCTTCCTGGGATGGTCCTCCCTTGCTCCATCAGAGTCATTGTTCCTCTAGAGTTCTGTTCCAGTTCTCAATTTATTTGGGCGATTTCATCGATATTCATGTCCTTGACTTCTACTTATATGCTGACGGCTTCGGAATCCACATCTCCAGTTCAGATCACTCTATTCCATACCAGGTCCCCGTATGGAACTATCTGCTGGCCATTTCACTTGGATGACCCATACGCATTCATGCCAGACTTGCTGATTGTTGTTCTCCCCCTCCCTGCTATCCATTCTCCCATTCTTCCATTATACTAGAATTTTAGCTGAATAAATTCCTAGCTATCAACTATATTTCTCAGCCCACATTGTAGTTAGGTGTGACCAGTGTGACTAATTCTTAACAGTACAATGTAAGCAAAAGTGATACACGCCACTTCTGGATCTTGACTTAAAACACTGGGTATATGTGTTATCACTTTCTCTTCTCTACTTCTAACCTGCCAGGTATGGTGACAGCCGATGCAACCTTGGAAGTTAGGTGAGATAATTACACAGAGATGCCTCACCAGCCTGGGTTCCTGAATGACCTCAAACAGAGCTACCTAGCTATGGAGATTACTAGAATCTTCCACAAAACAAACTTCCATTTAATTTAAGTCATTGCATTTTGAGGCCTTTCTGTGATAACAGATTAACATTTAACGGTGACAGCAACCCAGTCACAACATATCCAAAATTTGCTGATCATCATTTCACCTAAATATCCTATGTCTATAGTTCCAGCATGCGTAAAGTCTCCTGCAGTTACCTAGTCAGTGTTCCTCTCTCAATTGTTTTTCCTAGGTGCAGTTCCTACTACTTCTTAAAATAACTCAGGATTTCTACTCCTGATCATGATGCAGTAACTGGTACTGGACTGGTCTTCTTACCATAACTATAAATCCAGACAAAAATACATGAGCAATTGTTTGGGGGCAGTGGACAACAGGGAATATGAGGCTGAGATTGCTGAGAGGAGGGAAACAGACAGGGTAAAGCCCCTGATTACTTGGCTCTCTGCACAGGGCAATTTCTTGACTACTTTACACAGAATTCAAGTCCAAGAAATGCACAATAAGCAGTTCCACTGAGATTCAACTATGATGTTGTGTCTACAGTTCTTTTTTTTGTATTGCTGTATTAATTAGTATATTATTATACGAATATATCACAATTTGGACATTTATTTCCAGTTTTTGCCATTATGAATAAAGCAACTTTGAATATTATACATGTCTTTTTTTTTTTAAAGATTTTATTTATTTATTTGACAGAGAGAGATCACAAGTAGACGGAGAGGCAGGCAGAGAGAGAGAGAGGAGGAAGCAGGCTTCTTGCTGAGCAGAGAGCCCGATGTGGGACTCGATCCCAGGACCCTGAGATCATGACCTGAGCCGAAGGCAGCGGCTTAAACCACTGAGCCACCCAGGCGCCCTTATACATGTCTTTTAATGGACACTTATGTTGAGTATATAATAAACCATGGAATTGCTATATCATAAAGTTAATATATATAGTAGCTTTAGTGGCTACTGCTAAAGAATTTTCCAAACTAGATGTACCAACGTACACTTTAACCAGCAGTATATGAGTCCCCATGTTTTTTCCAGCACTTGGCACTGTCAGTGCTTTTAATGTTAACCATTCTTGTGGGGATGTAGTAGTATTTAATTATGGTTTTAATTTTTATCTCGCTGATGAATCATGAAGTGGATCATCTTTTCATAATCTCAATAGCAATTTGAAGATTCTCTTACGAAGTGTCTATTCAAGTATTTTGCTCATTAAAAAATTGGGGTGTGTCTATTGTTATTAATATGTAAGTGTCCTTTATATATGCTAGATATGAGTGTTTTTATTTTGAAAATATTAAGCAGTTTTTGGCTTCTCTTTTCACTCTCATCTTTTGATGAATAAAAGTTCTTAATGTTAAAAAATCCAGTTTAATGATTGTTTTATAGTTGTTTAAAATTTGTGTTCTGTTTAAGTCATCTTTGCCTACCCCAAAGTCATGAAGATATTTTCCTATGTTTTGTTCTAGCAGCTTTACTCTTTTACCTATCATATTTTAGTCTATGGCTCCATCTGAAATGAATTTGGCGTGAGGTAGGGACCAAAGATCTTTTTTTTTTTCTCTTTTTCTTATGGAGATCTAAATTGACCTTGTGGAATTTAATGGAAAGAATATAATTTTCCTTGATGAATTGTGGTGGTGTTTGTTATAAACCAGGTTCTGCTACTGGGTTCTCTATTCTGTTCCATTAATCTCTGTAATAATTTTACACCAACACCTCACAACATTAGTTATTAGAATTTTATAATACTGTTGATATCAGGTAGCATAAATCTTCCAATGTTAGTATTTTGCATTTCCACATAAACTTTTCAAATTGGCTTATCAAAATTCACTGCAACAAACCCTTCTAGGTTTTGAGATTGCATTAAGTCTATAGATCACTTTGGTGGTGAATTGATGTCTTTACAATACTGAGTTCCATTTCATGAATATGGGATATATCTCCATTTATTTAGATATTCTTTAATTTATATCAGCAGTGTTTTGTAGTTTCCTATAAAGCGGTCTTGTATATTTTCATTCAATTTATTCCTACTTGACTGACTTTTTTGACATTGCAAATGATAGTGTTTTATAAATTTTTTTAAGTTTTTATTTAAAGTCCAGTTAGTTAACATATAGTATATGAGCTTCAGAGGTACAATTTAGTGATTCAACACTTACATACAACACCTGGTGCTTACAACATCACAAGTTCACTCCTTAATCCCCATCACCTACTTAACCCATCTCCCCACTGACCTCTCCTTTGGTAACCATCAGTGTGCTCTCTATAGTTAAGAGCTGGTTTGCCTCTCACTATTTTTTCCCCATGCTCATTTGTTTTTCTTAAGTTCCACATGTGAGTGAAATCATATGGTATTTGTCTTCCCTTGAGTGACTTATTTCATTTAGCATAATGCTGTCTTGCTCCATCCCACGTCATTGTCAATGGCAAGATTTCATTTTTTTTATTGTTGAGTAATACTCCATTATATTTATATGCCACATCTTCTTTATTCATTCATCAGTCAGTGGACAGTTAGGCTCTTTCCACAATTTGGCTAGTGTAGATAATGGTGCTATAAACATTGGGGTGCGTGTATCCCTTTGAATTAGTATTTTTGTGTTCTTTGGGTAAATACCTAGTAGTGCAATTACTGGATTGTAAGGTAGTTCTATTTTTAACTTTTCAAGGCAACTCCACCTTGTTTTCCAGAATGGCTGCACGAGTCTGCCTTCCCACCAACAGTGCAGGAAGGTTCTCCTTTCTCCACATCCTCACCAATCCCTGCTGCTTCTTGTGTTGTTGACATTAGCCCTTCTAACAGGTGTGAGGTGATACCTGATTATAGTTTTGATTTGTATTTTCCTGATAATGAGTGATGTTGAGCATATTTTCATGTGTCTGTTGGCCATCTGTATGTCTTCTTTGGAAAAATGTCTATTCATGTCTTTTGCCCATTTTTCAATTGGATTATTTACTTTTTAGGTGTTGAATTTTATAAGGTTATATACTTTGAATACTAACCCTTTATCAGACATATCATTTGAAAATATCTTCTCCCATTCTGTAAGTTGCCTTTTAGTTTTGTTGATTGTTTCCTTTCTGTGCAGAATTTTTTTTTTTAATGTAATCCCAACAGTTTAGTTTTGCTTTTGTTTCCCTTGCCCCAAGAGACATACCTAGTAAGAAGTTGCTAGGGCCAACAAATTTTATTCTTTAATTGTTGATTGTATACAGAAAGAATGTATTTTTGTAGTTAGCTTTTTTCAAGGCAAGAATTGTGTTAAACCTGTATATTTATGTGGAGAACACTGATATCTTTACCACATTGTGTTTCTAATCTGTGAACATTGTATGCATCTCCATTTTATTTAGATCTTTGATTCTTTCATGATTCTGTCAGTGTTATCTAATTTTCAGCATGCAAGTCCTATACATGTTTTGTTAGATTTAAACCTAAGTATTTCATTTTTTGAGTGATTGTAAAGGGCACTGTATTTTTAATTTTGGTGTCCATATGTTCACCACTAGTATATAGAAATATCATGTAAAATATTTTTTGTACATTTGTCTTTTATTCTGTGACCTTACTGAAATCTCTTTTAGTTCTTTAGAGGTTTTTGGTAGATTTCTTGAAATTTCTACATAAGCAATTATGTCATCTGTAAATAACAGTTTAATTTCTCCCTTTCTGATTTGTATGTCTCTTATTTGTTTTTCTTATCTTATTGCAGTGTTAAAACTTTCAGCACTAAATTGAATAAGAGTGGTGAAAGTGGATATCACAGTCTTAGGGGAAAGTATTCAATCTTTCACCATTAAATTTAATGTTAGTAGGACACCGGGGTGGCTCACTTGGTTAAGCATCTGACTTCCGCTCAGGTCATGATCTCAGGCTCCTGGGCTCAAGCCCCATGCCAAGTTCTGTGCTCAGCCAGGAGTCTGCTTGTCCGTCTCTCTCTGCCCCTCCCCCTGCTCATTCACTCTGTCTCTCTCTCAAATAAATTAATAAAACCTTTTAAAAAGTAAATTTAATATTAGCTGCAGGGGTTTTTGTAAATGATTTTTATCAAGTTGAAGAACTTCCCCTGCTACTATTTTTTTGAAAGTTTATTTATTTATTTAGTCACAAATGGATATTGAACTTTGTCAAAAATTTTTTTCTGCATTGAGTGATATGGTCATGTGATTTTTTTCTTCTTTAGCCTGTTATGGTAGATTATACTGATTAATTTTCAAATACTGAACCAGCCCCCCCCCCCATCTTTGGAATAAACCCCTCGGTCCTGGTGTTTAATCTTCTTACATATTACTGAATTATCTTTTCTGTATTTTGTTAAGAGTTTTTGTGTTTATATTCATGAGAGATATTGATCACTAGTTTTCTTATTTTATACTTTTTTTTTTTTTTTTTGGTCTGGATTTGGTATGAGGATAATACTACCTGCATAAAATGAACTGGGACATTTGCTCCTCTTCTATTTTCTAGGAGAGCTTTTGTATAGTTGGTGTTAATTATTCTTTCTTTTTTTCTTGTTTCCTTTTTTAAATTGAAGTATAGTTGACAACCAATGTTTACATTAGTTTCAGGCATACAACATAGTGATTCCACAACTCTATTCATCATCTTATGCTCACCACAAGTGTAGCTACCATCTGTCACCTTACACCACTATTACAGTACCACTAACTATATTCCCTATGCTGTATCTTTCATCCTCATGAATTATTCATTCTACAACTGGAAGCCTGAACCTCCCATTCCCTTTCACTCATTTTGCTACTCTTGGCAACCATCAGTTTACTCTCTGTATTTATGCATCAATCTCTGCACTAAATATTCTTCAAACATTTGATAGAATTCTCCAGTTTATCCATCTGAGCCCAGAAATATCTTTTTTGGGAAAAATCCTTTTATATAGATTTTTTGAATTTATTTGGTAATTGTTTTTAAATTATGATTCAGTTTCCTTAATTGAGTATTAGCCATCATTCTACCTTCAATACTATCTATCATATTATCCATTTCATGTTAGGTGAGTTGTGGTAACATTTGTTTTTCTGGAAATTGGTCCATTTCATCCCTTGTTAGCTCTTTGGTGTCTGTAAGTCCTGTATTGATATTCTACTTCATTCCTGATATTGGTCATTTGTGTTCTCTCTTTTTTTATTTTTACGTCTTTTTTTCTAGAAGTCTGTCAATTTTGTTTGTATTTTCAAAGAACCAGCTCTGTTTCATTAATTTCCTCTATTACTTTTCTATTTTCAATTTCATTGATTTCTGCTTTTTATTTTGTCCCTCCTTCTGCTTTAGGTTTACTTAGCTCTTCTTTTTTTATATTCTCAAGGTGGAAACTTAGATTATTGATCAAACTTTTCTTCTTTTTTAATGGTACATTTAATGCAATAAATTTTCCTTTCAATAATGATTTAGCTGTGTCCCACAAACATTGATATGTTGTATTTTCTTTTCTTTTATTAAAGATTTTATTTATTCATTTGAGAGAGGGTGAGAGACAGAGAGAACACAAGCAGGGGGAGAAGCAGAAGAGGAGGGAGACACAGACTCCTCACTGAGATGGGAGCACAATGTGGGGCTTGATTCCAGGACCTGGAGGTCATGACCTGAGCTGAAGGTAGACTCTTAATGACTGAGCCACCCAGACACCCCAATATGTTGTATTTTCATTTTCATTCTGTTCAAATGCATTTTTTAATTTCTCTCGAAACTTTCTCTTTGTTCCATTAATTATTTAGAAGTGTGTTGTTTAGTTTCAATGTGTTTGGAGGATTTTTCTGTTATTGATTTCTAGTTCGATTCCACTGTTGCTAGAGAACATACTTGGTATGATTTCACTTATTTTAAATTTCTTGAGATTTATTTTATGGCCCATGATATTGTCTCCCTTGATATGTTGTCTGTAGGCACTTGAAAA
Organism: Enhydra lutris kenyoni; assembly: GCF_002288905.1. Taxonomy (NCBI): domain Eukaryota; kingdom Metazoa; phylum Chordata; class Mammalia; order Carnivora; family Mustelidae; genus Enhydra; species Enhydra lutris. The sequence continues at coordinate 34,695,557 of NW_019154102.1, read as the reverse complement.
GAGTATGCATTCTGTTGTGTGTCAAGTGTTCTATATATGTCATTTAGATCCTATCCAGTTGGTTGATGATGTTCTTCATCATGAGGTCCTTGTTGATTTTCTTAGTTGTTCTATCAGTTGTTGAGACAGTGGTATTGAAATCTCAAACTCTAATTGTGTATTTGTCTGTTTCTTTATTTCTGTTCTATCAATTTTTATTTCCCATTTTTTTCACTTCTGTTGTTGGTGTGTACACATTTGGGATTGCCATGTCTTCTTGGTGGATTGACACTTTTATCATGGTATAGTGTACATATTTGTTTCTGGTAAATTTATTTGATCTTAGGTGTAAATTTTCTGATAATTTAGCCACTCCTGCTTTCTTTTGATTAATGTTTGCATGAAATAACTTTGCCATTCTTTACTTTCATTCTGCCTATATCATTTTATTTGAACTGAGTTTATTGTACTGACATATAGTTGTATTTTTTAATCCTTTCTATCAATCTCTTTTAATTGTATTTAGACCATGACATTTAATATAATTCTCGATATGCTCAGACTAAGTCTGATTGTTTTTATCTTATTTTGTTTGTTCTCTCTGTTTTCTTTTCCTCTCGTCCCATGGATTACTTGAACATTTTTTTTAGAATTCCATTTTGATATATCTATACTGTTTTTTTTTTAAACTGCTTTACTGAAACAGAATTCACATACTACATGATTCATTCATTTAAAAATATTCACAGTATTTAATGCTCACCATATAAGCGTAGTTATCATTTGTCACCATACATTATTACAATATTATTCACTCTATTTTCTATGTTGTACTTTTCATCTCCAATTGCACAATTCAATAACTTTTACTACATTCACAAAGTTGTGCAACCATCACCACTATATAATTCCAGAACACTTTCATTACTCCAAAAAGAATGCCCATACCTATTAGCAATCACATTCCATTCTGCATTTTTCCCATCTCCTGGAAACCACTGATCTATGTTCTCTCATTATGGATTTGCTTATTCTATGGGAAATTATGTGTTCTTTGGATTTGGTACAGTGTTTTCAATTTTTCATCCACATTGTAGCATGAATCAGTATTTCATTCCTTTTTTATGACCAAATAATATCTGATTACATGGATAATATATTTTATGTATCCATTTGCCAGTTGATGGACATTTAGGTTAATTCTACTTTTTGACTATTATGAACAATGCTGCTATGAGTATCTGTGTACAAGTTCTTATGTGGACATATATTTTCATTTTGATATGTATGTTTCTATAGTAGAATTGCTAAATCATATGGTATCATACTTAACTTCTTGTTGAACTGCCAAACTGCATCATTTTACATTGCCACTGTCAGCGTATGAGAGATCCAGTTCTTTGTATCCTCAATAACACTTTGTCTTTTTTTTTTTTTAATTATAGCCATTCAAGTGTGTTTGAAGTCATCTCACTGTGGTTTTGATGTTCATTTCCCTGATGGCCAATATCTCTATGGTATTTTTTAGTGTACTTCTTTGTACAGTTTTTTTAGTGGCTGCTCTAGGTATTACATTATATGTATATAACTTATCACGATCTACCAGTGTCACCATTTTACCAGTTCAAGTAAAGTATAAAAACCTTATTTCTTGGGGCGCCTGGGTGGCTCCGTTGGTTAAGCATCTGCCTTCGGCTCAGGTCGTAATCCCAGGGTCCTGGGATTAAGCCCCATATTGGGCTCCCTGCTCAGCGGGAGGCCTGCTTCTCCCTCTGCCTGCTGCTCCCCCTACTTGCGCATGTGTGCTCTCTCTCTTTCTCACTATCAAATAAATAAATAAAATCTTTTTAAAAACCACCTTATTTCTCTTTAGATCTCTTTTCCTTCCCCCATTTATAATATAATTATCTTAAGTATTTCCTCTACCTTTATTTAGAATCACATTAGTCAATATTACAATTTTTGCTTCAATCACTGAACACAGTTAAGAAAACTCAGAAAGAGAGCAAAAGCCCATTGTATTCAATCCATATTTTTGCTTAGTCTGTTCTTTTTTGCTCCCTAATGTTCTTAGATTCTTTCTTTTATTGTTCTATTCCTATTTAGAATATATCTTTTCTTGAGGCACCTGAGTGGCTCAGCCAGTTAAGCATCTGTCTTCAGCTCAGGTCATGATCTCAGGGTGCTGGGATCAAGCCCTGTGTCCAGCCCTGCATCCAACCCCACACCAGGCTCCCTGCTTTGCAGGGGAGTGTACTTCTCCCCCTCCCTCTGCCCCCACCTCGTGTGCTCACTTGTTCTCCTTTTATCTCTCTCTCTCAAATAAATAAGTAAAATCTTAAAAAAAAAAAAAAGAAACTATTTTTTCTTTTACGATAGTTTTCTGGGGACACATTCTCTTAGTTTTCCTTCAACTGAAAATGTCTTCATTTCCCCTTCATTCTGAAGAATATTATCTTGGGATATAAGAGTCTGATGATTCGGGAGGAGTCAAGATGGCAGAGAAGTAGCAGGCTGAGGTTACATCAGGTAGCAGGAGATCAGCTATATAGCTTATCTAAACATTGCAAACACCTACAAATCCAACAGGAGATTGAAGAGAAGAAGAATAGCAATTCTAGAAACAGAAAATCAACCACTTTCTGAAAGGTAGGACTGGCGGAGAAGTGAATCCAAAGTGAGGGGAAGATAGACCACGGGGGGAGGGGCCGGCTCCCGGCAAGGGGTGGAGCAATGGAGCACTAGTTCAGGACTTTTAAAAGTCTGTTCCGCTGAGGGACATTGCTCCAGAGGCTAAACTGGGGTGAAACCCACGTGGGGTCAGTGTGGCCCCAGGTCCCACAGGTTCACAGAAGGATCGGGGGTGTCTGAGTGTTGCAGAGCTCGCAGGTACTAGAAGGGGAAGGTGGCTACAGAGACAGAGCCGAGGAGTGAGCTCTCAGCTCGGGGTTACCTTGAACTGGTTGCAGGCTGGATGAGCTCAGAGCGCGGCCAGAGGCCAGGGAGACTGGAGTGATTGGGCGCTATTCTCTGAGGGCACACTGAGGAGTGGGGCCCCGAGCTTTTGGCTCCTCCAGGCCGGAGACAGGGAGGCCGCCATTTTCATTCCTGTCCTCCAGAACTCTACGGAAAGCATTCAGGGAACAAAATCTCCTGAAAGCAAACCCGAGCGGATTACTCAGCCTGGCCTCTGGTAAGGGTGGTGCATTTCCACCTGGGGCAAAGACACTTGAAAATCACTACAACAGGCCCCTCTCCCAGAATATCAACAAGAATTCCAGCCAGGACCAAGTTCACCTACCAAGGAGTGCAGGTTCAATACCAAGGAGAGCAGCAGAATTCCAGAGGAGGAGAAAGCAAAGCACAGAACTCATGGCTTTCTCCCCATGATTCTTTAGTCTTGCAGTTAATTTTTTTTCAATTTTTTTTCTTTCTTCTGCTAAATTTTTTTAACTTTTGCCCTTTTCTTTTTTAATGTTTTTTAACTATTTTATCTAATATATATATTTTTTACTTTTTTATATTTTTTCTTTATTTGTTTTCTTTTTTTAATTGTTTCTTTTTTTTTTTTTCTGAACCTCTTTTTATCCCCTTTCTCCCCCCCCCCATGATTTGGGGTATTCTCTGATTTAGTTAAAGCGTATTTTCCTGGGGTCTTTGCCACCCTTTTAGTATTTTACTTGCTCCTCCATATACTCTTATCTGGACAAAATGACAAGGTGGAAAAATTCACCACAAAAAAAAAAGAACAAGAGGCAGTACCAAAGGCTAGGGACCTAATCAATACAGACATTGGTAATATGTCAGATCTAGAGTTCAGAATGACGATTCTCAAGGTTCTAGCTGGGCTCGAAAAAGGCATGGAAGATATTAGAGAAACCCTCTCAGGAGATATAAAAGCCCTTTCTGGAGAAATAAAAGAACTAAAATCTAACCAAGTTGAAATCAAAAAAGCTATTAATGAGGTGCAATGAAAAATGGAGGCTCTCACTGCTAGGATAAATGAGGCAGAAGAAAGAATTAGCGATAGAGAAGACCAAATGACAGAGAATAAAGAAGCTGAGCAAAAGAGGGACAAACAGCTACTGGACCACGAGGGGAGAATTCGAGAGATAAGTGACACCATAAGACGAAACAACATTAGAATAATTGGGATTCCAGAAGAAGAAGAAAGAGAGAGGGGAGCAGAAGGTATATTGGAGAGAATTATTGGAGAGAATTTCCCTAATGTGGCAAAGGGAACAAGCATCAGAATCCAGGAGGTGCAGGAACCCCCCTCAAAATCAACATTAGGTCCACACCCCGTCACCTAATAGTAAAATTTACAAGTCTTAGTGACAAAGAGAAAATCCTGAAAGCAGCCCGGGAAAAGAAGTCTGTAACATACAAGGGTAAAAACATTAGATTGGCAGTGGACTTATCCACAGAGACCTGACAGGCCAGAAAGAGCTGGCATGATATATTCAGAGCACTAAACGAGAAAAACATGCAGCCAAGAATACTATATTCAGCTAGGCTATCATTGAAAATAGAAGGAGAGATAAAAATCTTCCAGGACAAACAAAAACTGAAAGAATTTGCAAACACCAAACCAGCTCTACAGGAAATATTGAAAGGGGTCCTCTAAGCAAAGAGAGACCCTAAAAGTAGTAGATCAGAAAGGAACAGAGACAATATACAGTAACAGTCACCTTACAGGCAATACAATGGCACTAAATTCATATCTCTCAATAGTTACCCTGAATGTTAATGGGCTAAATGCCCCAATCAAAAGACACAGGGTATCAGAATGGATAAAAAAACAAAACCCATCTATATCTTGCCTACAAGAAACTCATTTTAGACCTGAAAACACCTCCAGATTTAAAGTGAGGGGGTAGAAAACAATTTACCATGCTAATGGACATCAGAAGAAAGCAGGAGTGGCAATCCTTATATCGGATCAATTAGATTTTAAGCCAAAGACTATAATAAGAGGTGAGGAAGGACACTATATCATACTCAAAGGATCTGTCCAACAAGAAGATCTAACAATTTTAAATATCTATGCCCCTAACGTGGGGGCAGCCAACTATATAAACCAATTAATAACCAAATCAAAGAAACACATCAACAATAATACAATAATAGTAGGGGACTTTAACACTCCCTCACTGAAATGGATAGATCATCCAAGCAAAAGATCAACAAGGAAATAAAGGCCTTAAATGACACACTGGACCAGATGGACATCACAGATATATTCAGAACATTTCATCCCAAAGCAACAGAATACAAATTCTTCTCTAGTGCACATGGAACATTCTCCAGAATAGATCACATCCTCGGTCCTAAATCAGGTCTCAACCGGTATCAAAAGATTGGGATCATTCCCTGCATATTTTCAGACCACAATGCTCTGAAGCTAGAACTCAATCACAAGAGGAAATTAGGAAAGAACCCAAATACGTGGAGACGAAACAGCATCCTTCTAAAGAATGAATGGGTCAACCAGAAAATTAAAGAACAATTGAAAAAATTCATGGAAACAAATGGTAATGAAAACACAACGGTTCAAAATCTGTGGGACACGGCAAAGGCAGTCCTGAGAGGAAAATATATAGCGGTACAAGCCTTTCTCAAGAAACAAGAAAGGTCTCAGGTACACAACCTAACCCTACACCTAAAGGAGCTGGAGAAAGAACAAGAAAGAAACCCTAAACCCAGCAGGAGAAGAGAAATCATAAAGATCAGAGCAGAAATCAGTGAAATAGAAACCAAAAAAAAAACAATAGAACAAATCAACGAAACTAGGAGCTGGTTCTCTGAAAGAATTAATAAGATTGATAAACCCCTGGCCAGACTTATCAAAAAGAAAAGAGAAAGGACCCAAATAAATAAAATCATGAATGAAAGAGGAGAGATCACAACGAACACCAAAGAAATACAGACAATTATAAGAACATACTATGAGCAACTCTACACCAACAAATTTGACAATCTGGGAGAAATGGATGCATTCCTAGAGACATCTAAACTACCACAACTGAACCAGGAAGAAATAGAAAACCTGAACAGACCCATAACCAGTAAGGAGATTGAAACAGTCATCAAAAATCTCCAAATAAACAAAAGCCCAGGGCCAGACGGCTTCCCGAGGGAATTCTACCAAACATTTAAAGAAGAACTAATTCCTACTCTCCTGAAACTGTTCCAAAAAACAGAAATGGAAGGAAAACTTCCAAACTCATTTTATGAGGCCAGCATCACCTTGATCCCAAAACCAGACAAGGATCCCATCAAAAAAGAGAACTACAGACCAATATCCTTGATGAACACAGATGCAAAAATTCTCACCAAAATACTAGCCAATAGGATTTAACAGTACATTCATTAAAAGGATTATTCACCACGACCAAGTGGGATTTATTCCAGGGCTGCAAGGTTGGTTCAACATCTGCAAATCAATCAATGTGATACAACACATTAATAAAAGAAAGAACAAGAACCATATGATACTCTCAATAGATGCTGAAAAAGCATTTGACAAAGTACAGCATCCCATCCTGACCAAAACTCTTCAAAGTGTAGGGATAGAGGGTACATACCTCAATATTATCAAAGCCATCTATGAAAAACCCACCGCAAATATCATTCTCAATGGAGAAAAACTGAGAGCTTTTCCGCTAAGGTCAGGAACACGGCAGGGATCTCCATTATCACCACTGCTATTCAACATAGTACTAGAAGTTCTAGTCTCAGCAATCTGACAACAAAAAGAAATTAAAGTCATCCAAATCGTCAAAGAGGAAGTCAAACTATCACTCTTTGCAGATGATATGATACTATATTTGGAAAACCCAAAAGACTCCACTCCAAAACTGCTAGAACTTGTACAGGAATTCAGCAAAGTGTCAGGATATAAATTCAATGCACAGAAATCAGTTGCATTTCTCTACACCAACAAGACAGAAGAAAGAGAAATTAAAGAGTCAATCCCATTTACAATTGCACCCAAAACTCTAAGATACCTAGGAATAAACCTAACCAAACAGGCTAAGAATCTATACACAGAAAACTATAAAGTACTCATGAAAGAAATTGAGGAAGACACAAAGAAATGGAAAAATGTTCCATGCTCCTGGATTGGAAGAATAAATATTGTGAAAATGTCTATGCTACCTAAAGCAATCTACACATTTAATGTAATTCCTATCAATATACCATCCATTTTTTTTAAAGAAATGGAACAAATAATCCTAAAATTTATATGGAACCAGAAAAGACCTCGAATAGCCAAAGGAATATTGAAAAAGAAAGCCAAAATTGGTGGCATCACAATTCCGGACTTCAAGCTCTATTACAAAGCTGTCATCATCAAGACAGCATGGTACTGGCGCAAAAACAGACACATAGATTAATGGAACAGAATAGAGAGTCCAGAAATAGACCCTCAACTCTATGGTCAACTAATGTTCGACAAAGCAGGAAAGAATGTCCAATGGAGAAAAGACAGCCTCGGGACACCTGGGTGGCTCAGTTGGTTGAGCCGCTGCCTTCGGCTCGGGTCGTGATCCCGGGGTCCTGGGATCAAGTCCCGCATCAGGCTCCTTGCTCGGTGGGGAGCCTGCTTCTCTCTCTGCCTCTGCCTGCAGCTCTGCCTGCTTGTGTTCTCCCGCTGGCGCTCTCTCTCTCTCTCTGACAAATAAATAAATAAATAAAATCTTAAAAAAAGACAGCCTCTTCAATAAATGGTGTTGGGAAAATTGGACAGCCACATGCAGAAAAATGAAATTGGACCATTTCCTTACACCACACATGGAAATAGACTCAAAATGGATGAAAGACCTCAGTGTGAGAAAGGAATCCATCAAAATCCTTGAGGAGAACACAGGCAGCAACCTCTTCTACCTCAGCCGCAGCAACGTCTTCCTAGGAACATCACCAAAAGCAAGGGAAGCAAGGGCAAAAATGAACTATTGGGATTTCATCAAGATCAAAAGCTTTTGCACAGCAAAGGAAACAGTTAACAAAACCAAAAGACAACTGACAGAATGGGAGAAGATATTTGCAAACGACATATCAGATAAAGGGCTAGTGTCCAAAACCTATAAAGAACTTAGCAAACTCAACACCCAAAGAACAAATAATCCAATCAAGAAATGGGCAGAAGACATGAACAGACATTTCTGCAAAGAAGACATCCAGATGGCCAACAGACACATGAAAAAGTGCTCCATATCACTCGGCATCAGGGAATTACAAATCTAAACCACAATGAGATACCACCTCACACCAGTCAGAATGGCTAAAATTAACAAGTCAGGAAATGACAGATGCTGGCAAGGATGCGGAGAAAGGGGAACCCTCCTACACTGTTGGTGGGAATGCAAGCTGGTGCAGCCACTCTGGAAAACAGCATGGAGGTTCCTCAAAATGTTGAAAAGAGAACTACCCTATGACCCAGCAATTGCACTGCTGGGTATTTACCCTAAAGATACAAACGTAGTGATCCGAAGGGGCATGTGCACCCAAATGTTTATAGCAGCAATGTCTACAATAGCCAAACTATGGAAAGAACCTAGATGTCCATCAACAGAGGAATGGATAAAGAAGATGTGGTATATATACACAATGGAATACTATGCAGCTATCAAAAGAAATGAAATCTTGCCATTTGTGATGACGTGGATGGAATTAGAGGGTATCATGCTTAGCGAAATAAGTCAATCGGAGAAAGACAACTATTATATGATCTCCCTGATATGAGGAAGTGGAGATGCAACATGGGGTATGAGAAGAATAAATGAAACAAGATGGGATTGGGAGGGAGACAAACCATAAGTGACTCTTAATCTCACAAAACAAACTGAGGGTTGCTGGGGGGAGAGGGGTTGGGAGGGGAGGTGGGATTATGGACATTGGGGAGGGTATGTGCTATGGTGAGTGCTGTGAAGTGTGTAAACCTGGCAATTCACAGACCTGTACCCTTGGGGATAAAAATACATTATATGTTTATAAAAAAAATAAATAAAAAAATAAATTTAAGATTCTGACGATTCTTTTCTTCTAGTACTTGAGAAATATTGTGCTACTTCCGTCTGTCTCCCGTGGTTTGATAAGAGATCCACTGCCATTTGAATTGTTTATCCCAGATTGGTAAGATGCCATTTTTCTTTGGCTGCTTTTGAGATATTTTTAGTTTTCAAAAGTTGAATCTACCATTCATCTTGAGGTATATTTCTTTGTATCTTTCTTGGGGTTTGCTCAGTCTCTCAAATCTGCAGGTTTATGTTCCTTGCCAATTTGGAGTTTTCAGTAATTATTTCTTTTCTTTTCCTTGGCCATTACTTCTTTAAGTACTTTTTCAGTCCTGATATATTTCTTTTCTTCCATGAATCTGATGACATAAATGCTTTATCTTTTGTTACAGTCCCACAGGTCTCTGAGGTACTATTCATTCTTTTTCCGTTTATTTTCTGTCATTCAGATTGGGTACTGGCTTATTGTTCTATCTTCCATTTCACTGATTCTTTCTTCTGTCTTCTCCATTGTGTTGTTGAGCCTACCAAATGAACTATTTAATTTTAGTTATTGTATTTTTTTAATTCTAAAATTTCCTTTTGGTTCTTCTTTGTGTGTTCCTTTTTTCCTGAGATTTTTAAAATTTGTTTCAGTCATGTTTTAAGTCACTTGTTGAAGCATTTTAAAAATCACAAAATTTAAAAATCTTTATTAAGTAATTTGAACATTTTTGTTATCTCATTCTTAGCATCTATATTAAGTTTATTGGGACTGCCACAACAAATGACCACAAACTAGGTGGCTTAAACAACAGACATTTATTCTCTCATATTTCTTCAGAAATTAAATGAAATTAAAATTTAGTGAAATTAAATTAAAGTGAAATTAAAGTGAAATAAAGGCTGAAATCCAGGTTTTTGGCATACTTGCCTCTTTGAGCTTTTGCTTCCTCTTTGAGCTTTTGCTTCCTCTAGTTTTTGATAGTTCAGTGTCAGTGTTTCTTGACTTACAGATACCCACTCCCGTCTCTGCCTCTGTCTCCACATGGTTTTCTCTACTATGTGCCTGTGTCTAAATTTCTCTCTTCTTAAAGGACATCAGTTTTATTGTATTTAAGACCCAACTTTATCCCATATAATCTTTATTCAATTTAGTTTATGTGCAAAGACCCTATTTTTTTTTAAGACCCTATTTTCAAATAAGGTAAAACTCAAAGTTTCCAGGGGACATGAATTTTTGGGAGACACTGTTCAACTGAGTAAAGCATATACTGATTTTATTTTTCAAATTTTTTTTAAAGATTTTATTTATTTATTTTTGAGAGAGAGAGAGAGAGAGACCATGAGAGGGGAGAGGTCAGAGGGAGAAGCAGACTACCCCCTAAGCAGGGAGCCTGAAGCGGGACTCGATCCTGGGACTCCAGGATCATGACCTGAGCCAAAGGCAGTTGCCCAACCAACTGAGCCACCCAGGTGCCCCAATTTTATTTTTCATTTAGTTTGAGATCATCCTGATTCTTGGTATGATGAGTGATTTTCACTCGAAACCTGGACATTTCCCATTATGTTCTGAGATACTGCATCTTATTTAAACCTGTTTCTGCTGTTCTTTTCTGCAGCTGTTTTGGTAGGAAAAGTGGAAGCACCACCTCATTACCTACAAGTGAAGGTAGAAGTCCAACTTCCCTACTTAGCCTTCAGTGAGACATGAGATGTATTCCTCTTTTTTATTTTTATTTTTGTTTTAGTTTTTTAAAAAAAATTTATTTGTTTAAGTAATCTCTACACCTCACATGGGTTTTGAACTCATGAGCCTGACCGAGATCAAAAGTCACATACTCTTTCATCTGAGCCAGCCAGGGACCCTGAGAAGCATTCCTCCTAAATGCTAAGTAGAGATAAGAGTTCCAGTTCTCCACCGACACTATGGTGTGGGTCATCTCAGTATCACAGGGTGATGGTGAAAGTCTTGGTCTCTATTAGGTCTCCTCTAACACCATCCCAGTGGGGAGAGGAAAGGTTGTCTTGTGACTACCTGGTGTGGTAGGAGTCCAGGCTCCCCAATTTCCATTAAGATTTATTCTTTGACTTACGAATTACTTGGAAATATATTTTCACAGTTCAAAAATAATTTAAATTTTGTTTTTTTGACATTGATTTTTAACCCAGTTGAAATGTGGTCATATAGTGGGGTGTGTATCAGGATGGGTTCTTCATTTATCTTATATTCTAGTACACAGTCAATTTTGTTAAACCTTTGATATGTGATAACTTGTTTTGTCTGTTGTATACAAAATATGACAATTAGATTACCAATTCATGTCTTGTTTTTATGTCTTCTCTGTCTTTATCAAATGTTTGTCTTCCTGATCTATCAGTTATTGAAAAAAAAGTTCAGATTTCCCCCTATGATAGTGGGTTTAGGTATTTCTCTATGAAATTGTCAGTTCTTGGGGTCCCTGGGTGGCTCAGTCAGTTGGGTGACTGCCTTCAGCTCAGGTCATGATCCCAGGATCCTGGGATAGAGCCCCATGTTGGGATCCTTGCTGAGGGGAGAGTCTGCTTCTCCCTCTGCCCCTCTTTTTTTTTTTTTTAAGATTATATGATTAGCTTCCTGGTGGATTGAAATTTGTACATTATAAACTTCTTTGTACATAAAAAGCTATTTTGCCATAAAATAATATAGCTATAACAGCTTTGTTTGGGTTCATAATTGTCTGGTAAATATGTTTGTGTAGGTCTTTCTTCCATTTTTTTTAAAATTTTATGTTGCATTTGTGTCCCTTTTAAGTAGCTTAAACCTAAATGTAAAAAAACCTAGTCTGGAATCTCTTTTCAATGGTGAGTTTAGTGCATTTCATTATGAATACTGATATGTCTTTATTTCTATCATTGTCTTTTGTGCCTCCTACTTTTCCCAACTTTTCTGTCTCCTTTTCTACCTTATTTTTTTAAAAGGATTTTAATTATCTGAGAGAGAGACTGAGAATGCATGAGTGTGAGGAAGAGCGGAGGGAGAGGGAGAAACAGACTTCCTAGTGAGCAGGGAGGCTGATGTGGAGCTCAATCCCAGGAATCCGAGATCATGACCTGAGCCAAAGTAGGACACTTAACTGACCTGAGCCACCCAGGCATTCCTCTACCTTATTTAGATTAATATTCTTCTTTTTTTACAGAAGATTTTTTTATTTATTTAAGAGAGTGAGAGAGAACACAAGTGCAGTGAAGGACAGAGTAAGAGGGAGAGGAAAAGCATACTCCCTGCTGAGCAGGGAGCCTGCCATGGGTCTTGATTCCAGGACCCGAGGATCATGACCTGAGCTGAAGGCAGCCACTTAACTGACTGAGCCACCCAGGTGCCCCTAGATTAATATTCTTAATTTTATTTTTTACTCTACTATTTTGGAAATACTGCTTTTATTTTAGTGATTATCCTTAAAATTCTAACAAATTTACTTAATATTTAAAATTATTCAATATCTTTACTCTTTCCCAAAGAATATTAAATTATATCTTGTTTTCATTATCTCACTGTTATGGGGAAATAAGGTAAGATGTGTGACTCCCCTATGATCGTTTTAATTCCAATGACTTCCCACCCATTTATTTCATATTATTGTTGTGGAATGACTTAGTTTTACTCTTTTAATCTCCCCAAATTCAATATTATTATCATTTATTCAATCAACTCTTTTCAGATTGACCACAGTATTCACTAAATTATTTATCATTTTTCTTGTATCTAAGGCCTTCCTTTTAAGATCAGCACTATTATCTGTAAAGCACATTCTTTAGATTTTTGTTTAGTGTTGATCTATCCATTTGTGGATTTTTTTTGGTCTGTTTTTAGCCGTTTTTACTCCTAAAGATGTCTTTATTTTGCCCCCATTTGGGAATGATAATTTAGCAGGTTATACAGTTACAAGTTAACAGTTAGGTCCCCATAAAGTTCTCAACAGTTTAAATTAGGAACAGTTTAATTAATTAAATTAGGAACAGTTTAATTTATTATCTAGGCCTAGGATTTGCAACACAAAGGAAGTACTGTTTAATTAAACCCACAGGAAGGCAGCCTTATAGTTTCTTAAGGAAGCCTTCTAATTTTATTTTTTCACCAGCTATGTGGCCTGAGACAAACATTTTCTTCTTAACCCTCTTTGTCAGCAGATAGATTTCTCTCCGTAGTCTGTCCTTTTACTGGGAGTGAAGTCTGGAAGGCTCTTCTCTTCAGGGAGTCTCAATTTTGCTTTACCATTTCCCACCCTTTAAAGCCTTGCCTCCTATTCCTCTGCGCAATCATTAAAACCAAGCATACTATTTGATTTCATTATGTGACATCAAGAAGAGAGAAAACTAATCTATGGAGATACAAGTCAGAATAATGATTATCTTTGGTGGGTACTGACTGGAGATAGGCATGATAGAGCCTTCTAAGATTTTGGAAATGTTTTAAATGTTGATCTATATAGTAGTATATGTAAAACTACATAGTAAGTAGTCTTACTACTATGTAGTTTTACATATACTTATGTAAAAATTTACATATACATATGTAAAAATTCAACAGAAAAATTAAACAGATCATACACTTAAGATCTGTGCACTTTACCATCTATAAGCTATGTAGAATTTTTTAAAACACAAACACAAGGTTCTAAGTTTCTGTTATTGGCAGATATTACCAATTTCTCTTACTTTTTTGGAGATCAACCATGCACATAAAATAGTTCTGGTTATATTTTAACAAGACTCTGTGTTTGTATCTAGTTTTTCAGAATATTCAGTCTAGCATCATGTTGAATGTGTGAGTCACATGCTACTCTTTCAATTCTGATATTCTGATGCTATTTTTGGCAACTTTAGTAAAGTATCGCTTAAATATTCCAGCTGGATCTGCCAAAGTTCAGGCTTTGTCTCTGCTATGCTGTGTGGAAGTAAGAAAAGTCATGTGAGTCTCCCATGAGAATATTAATGGTGGAGATGGTACTGTAGAGGGCAATATGTGGTGGCCGTAGTAATTACTGTGATTTCCTAGGGAAAGTACATCCTTCAGGCTAGACTCAGGCCTCAGATATCTACTTACCCCTTCCAAGTGGAAACTGTCCCTACTCTTGGGCCACTCAGGGAGGATAGAAGTCTATTTTGAAAGGATTCAGCTAAACATTTTCCACCCCTCTATCCCCTTCTCTCTTCTCCAAAGTTGAGAATTCATGTATAAATGAATTTGTATCCTTTCAAAAGATATGTTGAAGTCCTAACCTCCGGTATCTCAGAATGTGATCTTATTTGGAAATAGGATCATTATAGATATAATTAGTTAGGACAAGATTGTGGGGGATTTGGGTGGGTCCGTAATGTGGCTGGTTTAGTTATAAGAAGAGGAAGAGAAACACACAGGGAACATTGCTATTGACTGAATTGTGTCATCCTTAAAAATGCATTTGTGCCCAATGTGTTGGCATTTGGAGATGGAACCTTTGGGAGATAATTAGGTTTAGATGAGATTATGAGGGTAGGGACCTCATGATGAGCTTAGTACCCTCATTAGAGAGGGAGATACCACAACTTGCTCTCTCTACCATGTAACGACATGGCAAAAAGTCCAAACCAGGAATAGATCTCTCTCTAGAACCTGACCATGCTGGTACTTATCTCAGACTTCCAGCCTCCAGAGCTGTGAGAAAATAAATTTCTGTTGTTTAAGCTGTCTAATTTATGGTATCCTGTTATGGCAGCCCAAGCTGACTCATATAAACACCATGTAATGACAGAAGCAGAGATTGGAGTAATGCACCTACAAGCCAAGGAATGCCAATGATTGATAGCCATCAGCAGAACCTAGGGAAAGGAAAGGACAGATTCTATCCATAGTCTCAGATGAAGCATGACTGTGCTGACACCTTGATTTTGGATTTCTAGTCTCCAGAACAGTGAGAGAATGAATTTCTGTTGTTTTAAACCACCTGTTTTGGTGTACTCTGTTGGAGCAGCCCTGGGAAACCAGTACAGGGTAATCGCAGGGTTGGTGGAGGAATGCTGGAAATCGGCAGATGACTCAAAGTCTTTCTTAGCCTTCTCTCAAGTCATAAGCTGTGGCTAGGAGCCCCTGAGAGCTGAAGATTAGCCAGAAATTTAGATAGACCCATCCCCAAATTATTATATAAGGCATGGAAAGGAATTCAATTTTCCATAGTTCAGTTTCCATCTAACATTTTCAGAATCCATCTGTTATATAAAACGAAGTGTATTTTGGTTTTATTAGGCCAAAATTCCTGATAGGAATTGGGTTGTGTTTTTCTTGCCCAAAACATTTCATTTAACAGTCTACCTGGTGAATGGGGCGCAGTTGTGAGCTACAATGCTCTGTAAGATGGGAAATATTGCAAAATGAGCAAGGACAATCTGGGGAATGGAGGAAAAACAGTCCTTTCTATTTTTTGTTCAGGGAAATTTTTTTTTTCAGGGAAATATTTAAAGCCTCAGGCATTGCAGTACCTTTCAAGTGAGGGATATGGATCTATTTATAATATTTTTCAGGGATCAGGAGAACACACATAAAACCTTTGAAATTGTGTGTGAATAAACGTCTTTGTGAACATATGGCAAGGGAGTGTGATCCTGTTAAACACTTGCTGTGTTTGGCAGGAGCAGAGAGCTAGAATGCCTGCTCACTTAGTTCTTCCCACCCCTTCAGATGTGAGTCTTAGCAGGTGGGAGGATCTGGTGCATGCTTCCTGAGGTCCATGCATGAAGGACAAACTATAGCTGTAGCCAGTTTTGTCTAGTGCCAAAGCAATATCAGGACACAAGTAGAGGGTATGTTGCTTCAAGGGTGGAGCCTGGAAAATGTGTGGAAGATGCACGGTGCCCTTTTAGTCACTGAGAAAAACTGCTTTGGTGTTTTACAGGGCTCTATCAGTAGCTATGGACTCTGCATTTCAGATAGATGCCACATGCCCAGTCCAGCCTTCCTCCACACTCTCTTTGGCCTCACCACCCTTGATAACCAGTTTTAAAACAAGTGCAGCTTTAGGAATTGAAGTGCCTGTGGCCCAAAACCCACCCCCAGACCTGGGAAGGCTCGTAGGCACATGCTGTTTCTTTTGTACTGGATATTTCTCATACCTCTGCTGGCTCACCCTTCAAGGCTCACTTGTATATGACCTTCAGGAATGACTCACTAACCATCGTGTTCTTCTTAGGGTCAGAATTTTGTGCATTTGTAGTTATTCACTTAATTTTATGGATGACCATTGTTTAATACCTGTCTTCACCAGATTGTATGAGGTTCTTTTTTGTTCACTCTAGTTTTCCTAGAGGCTATAGAATGTTTGACCCATAGTAGGCATTTGATAAATATTGTTGAATCAACGGAAGTTCAGTATCTTTCTACATGAAAATTTGCTGCCTTATAGTTCATTCAAAAAGAAAGAAAAAGAAGAGGAGTGATATGGTGAAGGAAACTTTAAAAACATGTCTGCAGGGGCGCCTGGGTGGCTCAGCGGGTTAAAGCCTCTGCCTTCGGCTCAGGTCATGATCCCAGGGTCCTGGAATGGAGCCCCACATTGGGCTCTCTGCTCAGCAGGGAGCCTGCTTCCCTTCTTCTCTCTCTGCCTACCTGTGATCTCTGTCAAATAAATAAAATCTTAAAAAAAATGTCTGCAGATTTCTCATTTCAAAGAGTTCCTTCACATTAAGAAAAAAAAAGAGGAAAGGAAAGAAGGAAAACAATTCAATGGAAAATGGGCAAAGGATAAAAGAAGTAATTAACAGAATTTCAGATAGCTAATAAATATACAAAAAGATGCTCACCTAGACTAGTAATCCTAGAAATGAAAATTAAGAACAGTATTTTATACCCTCAGATTGGCAAAAGTGCAAAATATTAACATTTCTTGTTAGCAAGGGTTTAGGAAATAGGATGCTCTCATACACCGTTGGTAGTTCAAAACTGTGCAACCTGTATGGAGAACATTGGTTGTATTCTTAAAATTTAAACTATGTCTACATTTATTATTTAATAGGGAAAATTTGGAAAGCACTTGACCTCATACAATAGTGAAATGATTTAAAAAATTTAGTGCATTCCTGCCACAGAACTCCTTAGCTATAAATATTAACAGCAATGAAAATCTATGTAAAATATTTTTTAAAAAAGAGATTGCAGTGGCACATGGGTGGCTCAGTCTTTGGGCATCTGACTTCTGGTCGGGTCATGGTTCTGGAATCCTGGGATGGAGCCCCCCATGGGGCTTCCTGCTCAGTGGGAGGCCTGCTTCTCCTTCTCTCACTCCTCCTGCTTGTGTTCCCAATCTCGATGTGTCTCTCTGTCAAATAAACCAATAAAATAATTTTTAAAACAAGGAGATTGCAAAACAATACATATAATATGATCCCAACTGAGTAAAAATATATAAAAGCATATTCTCCGAAGGAAAAGATCTCAAACGATTCACACTATGTATACTTATATTTTTTAAAAGATTTTATTTATCTATTTGAGAAAGAGAGTAAGAGAGAGGACATGAGCAGGGAAAGGGAGAAAGAGAAGCAGACTCCCCACTGAGCTTGATCCCAAGACTCGGGGATCATGACCTGAGCGGAAGGCAGACACTTAAACAACTGAGACACCCAGGTGTCCTTATAATTATAATAACTTAATTATAAGGTCCTTTGAGAACTTTTCCCCTGAGGAACTAAGAATGGGATTTTAATTTTTACAATGAACCTGTACTGCTATTTTTAAAAGAACTTTATTTAAGTATGATTGACATAAACTAAACGTATTGAAAGTATCCATTTGTTTTGACATTGTATACATCTGTGAAAACATCACCACAATTAAGAGAATATCCATCACCCCCAAAAGCGTCCTTATGTGTCCCTGTAGTCTGTCCTTACTGCCTCTTCCTAAACTAACCCGTCCCCTAGCAACTACTGAGCTACTTTCTGTCACTATAGACTAGTTTGCATTTTTTAGAATGCTATATAAATGTAATCTTACAGTACTACTCTTTTTTTTTTTCTGGCTTCTTCCAGCATAATTATTTTGAGATTCATCCATGTTGTCACGTGTATCAAAGATTTGTTCATTTTTATTGCTGAGTAGTATTCCATTGCATGGGTCTATCACAACTGATTTATCCATTCATCTTTCGATGGACATTTGGACTAGTTCTGGCTTTTGGCTATTACAAATAAAGGTGCTACGAACAGCCATTTATGTTTTTGTAAAAGACCTGTGCTTTACCTCCACTAGCTAGCAGTGGAATGGCATAAGTTAGGTGTATGTTTAGCATTTAATAAGTTGCCAAAACCTTCCCAAAATGGTTGTACCATTTTACATTCCCACGATAGACGGAGTATGGAGTTGTGGGCACTAAATGAGTGGTCCCTTCACCAAGACCTTTGGTAATGACAGCAACCATCAGCTCACTGCACAGGTTCAATCAGCTTACCAGGCTAAAATGAGTCTGGTCCTTTTTTTTTTTTTTTTTTTAATTTATTTATTTGACAGACAGAGATCACAAGTAGGCAGAGAAGCAGACAGAGAGAGAGGAGGAAGCAGGCTCCCCGCTGAGCAGAGAGCCCAATACGGGGCTGGATCCCAGGAGCTGAAGGCAGAGGCTTTAACCCACCGAGCCACCCAGGTGCCCCAAGTCTGGTCCTTTTTAATCACAAATACCTTTGAGAATTTGATTAAGGTCATGGTCCATGCGGCGCACAGGACGACACACACACAAATGCCAGGCAGGAATCATCCACGTGGGAAATGACGATCGCTTGAACATTGTGACACTGTGACGGCGGGAGTTCGAACACATTGAGAAGTTACCATTGTTGAGACTTGATAAGAGGAGGAGAGAAGATAATGCCCAGGTTAGAATGATTAGGTAATGGGGGCGACAATACAGGGTAGGAGTAGGTCTAGAGGGAGGAAGAAGCGGTCATTTCTGGCTTTCTGCATGTGATGTGCCTAGAAGATACACGCCGTTCGCAAAGTGGTTTTAACTGGACCTCGTCCAGGCGGAGATACAGATTTCTGTGCAACAACATACAGGTTTAGCGGAAGTATGAGGAGCAGCTGCAATCACCACGTGTAGCTAATAAATTCGCATCTTCCAAAAAAAATCACTTCCACACCTGGCTAAAACACGCCTAACTCGTCGGAAGGATCTACAAATCTACCAGAAGATGCGCAACAACGCCGATCTTTCTGACGAAACCCCGCCCAGCTCAATTCTGCGCATGCGCCGGACGCGTGCGCACGACCCTCCCTGCGGCCGCTCCTTTTTCTGGGAGTCTGGGCTCCTTCCCTATCGCCTGCCCCGCCCAGGCGGCTGCCCGTGACCTGCCTGGGCGCAGGGAACGGAAAGCCGGAAGGGGCAAGACGAGTTCGGTTCGCCATGGGGCTGTTTGGGAAAACCCAGGAGAAGCCGCCCAAAGAGCTGGTAAGGGATACGGGGATGGCAAAAGAGTCGGGGGATTTGCGTGGGGCGTAGTGGAGTTCGTAAGCGACTGGCCACTCTCCCTCCCGGTTGGCCGGGTGCCGCTCGGCCCCCATTTCCGGGGCCTTCCACTCCACCGAGGGGCCAGAGGAGGAATCTCTAAGGAGGCGGCTGTGGCTAAAGAAAGCCTTGCTCCGTCAGAACTCCACAGAGGGGCCGAGGGCCGGATAAAGAGTTTCGGAGCCCCGGCACCGGGCGCGGAGGTAGCCTGGCGGTCCTGGCCGCTGGAAAGCCTTTCCCCTGCGCGCGTTGGTACGTCCCGCCCGGAACCTTTCCCTGGCCGACGCCCCGCCCCTAACGCCAGCCTCCCGACAGTTGGCAGACCTGCCTGTAGCCCGAGAGTTGTCCCCAGGGAGCCCTGCCACCGCCACCCCTTCCCTCTAACCTGCTGTGTTAAGTGGGAGGGTCTCCTTCCTTTTTCCTCTTTCCCTGCCCTACAACGTGATGTTGACTGCAGGCACGTTAATTATAGTAAGGACCCGACTAGTGGGAATGGTACTAAAGCTAACTCAGGACCTGGCTTCGAATTCCGGATCTACCTGTAAACTGAGATAATGGTGTAGTGTGTAGCGGTTCAGTGCCCCGCAGAGTCAGTTTTCCTGTTTGAATCCTGGTTCCCCAGGATTGTCATCTGAGGAAAGTTCATTTCTTTGTGCCTTAGTCTTGTCGAGTAGAAATGATGAAAGTTTCACTTCAGAGTCATGGAAGATGAAAAAAAAAACCGTAAAGTTTTGTTAAGTTTTTTAGTAATGCTAGTTAGGGTTAATTCTTTTTATGTTCTACAACCTGGCCACCCAACTGCAGACCAGCCTCGTCAGCATCACCTGGCAGCTAGTTAGAAATCTGAGGCCCTGCCCAAGAGCTTTTTAACCATAATTTGAATTCTAACAAGATCTTCACTGATTTTTGTGAACGCTAAAGTTTGAGAAGCATTGCTTTACAACACCCAGTACAAATTTACCCATAATGAAGGGGAAAAAACCCCGAAATCCTGTATTTAATTAATGATCTCACCTGTGCAGCTTTTGCAGGCATGTTTTTAAAAAGCAATGTCCTACATCATGAAGTTGCTTACACATAATGTGTGTGAATTATGGTTATATTTGTTAACCATAGGTCCTAGAACACTACATCCTCTATAAATGTTAATTTCTGTAGGCAACTTACTCAGTTTTACTCCCTGGTAAAATAAGAATTGTGGAGCTGAAATGGGTAAGAGCGTGTGACATTACTTTGTAAGCTGTAGAGCATTCTACAGATGCACATTTTGTAGTGTGTGTGTATTCAAAGATGCTTGTTATTGTAGAAGTGTATTTTTGATGTTAGGGAAAGATTATTTTCCTCCAGTGTTTGACCTTAGCTTTGCCATTCATAAAACAAGATTCTGGGGAAACCGTTCCATTACTGTTTAAACTGATCTCTTGTATATGTGTTTCTTGTATAACACTTAGGGTATTTTTAAATGATAAATATAATTGCTAAGAACATGTCAGAATACCTTCCAGTATGGCATCCTACCTAGGAAAGTGAGTCAACAACCAGAACATTTTAGGGTTTATGCATGAGATTGGTTTTTAAAATAATGCCTGTCAGGGGGCACCTGGTGGCACAGTCAGTTGGGCATCCAGCTCGGTTTCTGCTCAGGTTGTGATCTTGTGGGTCATGAAATCGAGCCTCATGCAGGACTCTGCTCTCCGTGTGGAGTTGTCTTGGGTTTCTCTGTGCTTGGGTTTCTCTCTCCCTCTACTCTCTCTCTCTCATAAATAAATATATCTTTAAAAAAATATATATGCCCGCCAGTGGGATATCATAAAGATGAAATAAACACCGAAGGAATGTATCATCTAGTAAGTAAGATAAGCATTTCAGGAACAAGTCTGGATTGGGTACTATAATAACAGTTACAGGAGCTCGGAGGTTGGAGTGATCACCCCCAGACTGGGATGATCAGAAATGATTTGGCCCTTTACTATCATTTTTTCCACACATCACCTTCCTATGAATTGTTCTTGACTGTTTATAGGATTTTTAGTATTATTTAATTGGTGGTCAAATATTCCTAAAGCCAAATGGTCTTAAGATGAACAGTGTTTCAAGGGATATATCAGGGAAACATTATAGCTACTTAAAGAGCCTTACAAACTAAAGTTATTGCCCCCAGGCATCCCTGATACATTGATGGAGACTTTTTAATGGTGAAACTTGTTCTACCTTAAAGTGCCCATGTGATGAGTAGATTGGGCCTGCTAAGGATGAAGGAGCCTTGTAATTTAGTTAGAAACCTGTGACTATGTTGTGATGAGAATCAAGAGGACATGAGATTGTGTTGGAAAGAGATTGTTCTGTTGGACTTAAGGTACTGCTGGAAAATTGTGCTATCCTTACACAGGGATTTCGCTGATTTACCCTTTGGATAGAGTAGTACAGTCATGGCATCAGAATTCCTAAATCTTATGACTAACTTATATCCTTAAACTAAGTCATGTCTCATGGTTGTGGGTTGTTGTCAGAAAAAAAAAAGATGAGACAGGGAGGTGGAGAAAGAGAAGGGTTGATTTACTTAGTTATACAATAAACATTTATTGAGATATTTTCGTGTGTATTGGGTTGGATACCAGGTTTTCAAAATAAGACACTGGATTACAACATTAAGGAATACCAAGTTTACTGGGGGAGACTGGCATGTAAATAAATACTCTTATTTTAGAGTAAATAAGGGCAATGATGTAAGTGTATACAAGATCTGTAATATCACAGTGGGGAGAGTGATTAACTGTTCAGTGCGGGGAAGAAGACCTGATCAGGGAGGGTTTCTAGATCTTATCACAAGATCAGATGGATGATTAGGAAAGAGGGGGCATCCCAAGGAAAGTAAACTGCATGTGCAAAGCATGGAAGTGTGGAACATAGATTGGAGGAACCAGAAAGAACTCAGGTGTGGTTAGAGGATGAAATAATTGAATGGGATGCAGGGGGAAGTGATGGCAGTGTCAAATATAAAATTGCAGAGGTAGATAGAAGGTGGATTAGCAAAGTCCTGTGAGTCGTACCCACTAGAGATGGGATCATTCAGATTAGTGGTTTGGAGCAAGAATTGGAGGGAAGAGAATTAGGTATGGGGGTCAGTTTATGGTCCAGGTGAGAGATGATGCTGGTCTTAACCAGTAGTGGAAATATGGGGATAGAGAGGATGGATTTTAGAAATATTTAGGATGTGGTCGGAATTTGCTGATCTACTGGGTGTGGAGTAAGAGTGCAAAACTGTCTTAGGGTTGAGTGGAGGTGAGGTTAAACAGCAATCCATTATTCCCCTCAGTTTGTTACCATGAACTGAAAATAGGAGAATTCAGGAAAACAGCAGGTTTGATGGGATACTGATGGTGGAGGGGAAGGAACCACAGTGTCCAGTTTTGGAGAGAATTCAGGAGATCAAGGAAAACAGAGAAAAGGTTATCCTGGGAGAATATTTTTCTACTTGTGTCCGCTCAGCAAAATTGTAAGCTTCTTGAGAGCAAGTATCATGTTTTTATCATTCACTGAGTCAGCGTAGTGTTGAATTCCCTTAACAAGAGTAAGATGCCTATCAGATATTTGCTTGATGAACAGAAGTAGAGGTAATGAGAGAACAGTTACATATTTGAAGTACAGCCCACTTGTCCTTTTGTAAATCCATCTGAGAGTGATCACAGTAGGCACATTTTGACCTAAGTTCAGTTATTTGTTCCTTTTGGTGAATTTCTAGTTATATGTATGTTTTAAATCTTGAAGAATACACAGAATCCCAGTTTACAGACATCACCTTTAGGAAGAGGTGCTAGGAAGCTAAGGGTCAAAAGTAGGGGGGAACTTAGTTTTCACTATATATATACACATACATACATACAGGCATATATGCATGCCTGTTTTAGTTTGCTCAGGCTGCTGTAACAAAATACTATTGACTACACTAGGTAGCTTATACCCAATAGAAACTTATTTCTCACAGTTCTGGAAACTACGAAGTCTTAAGACCAAGGTACCCAGCGATTCAGTGTCTGGTGAGGACATGATTCTTAATTATAGATGGCTGTCTTCACTGTGTCTTCATGGCAGAAGGAGGAATCAAGCTTTCTGGGGTTGCTTTTCTAAGGTCATTAAACTCATTCATGAGGGCTTGGCACTCATGACCCAGTCACTTCCATAAGGCCTGGCATCCAAATACTATCACATTGGGGATTAGGTTTTAACATAGGAATTTTGGGGAGACATAAACATTCTGTCTGTAGCAGTGTGATTAGAATCTCCTAGCCTGGGACCTGGAATCGGCCATTTCTCTAAGGAGCACTGGTTTCTTTCAGAGGGAATGGTATTTAGAAACCAAAATTTAGGTGTTTATGGTACTTAATGCTACTGGAGTGTTCTTGCTTCTAGGCCTTTTAATTGGACAGAACTAAGAAATTATCCTTTAAAAAACACATGAGGTGATTAGAGACTAGGTTGTTTGGAACCAGCCCTTCTGCCAAATATAACTAATAAGAGCTAGATAAAAAGCCTAACTATTTGTAATCACTTAAAATTATCAAAGCAGTGAAGAATTGCAAAATCAAAATCCCAGAATAAAAGGAAAGCTCGATTACATGAGCCCAGTCATTTGGTACCACTTTCCCACTAAAGAGATCCTCTAATTCCTAATGCAGTGGTTAAGAAACTGAGAATTTGAGTGGAGTTCTTCACAGACCCTATGGTTAGATATAGTTCAAAGATTAAAGTTCAGGGCATACCAATGATAATATGATTCAGGTAAATTCCCAAGGCTTTTGGTTGGGTCTCTGAGAAGGGTACACTTGAGCAGTGGCAGTGAGCTGGGAGTAAAATGGCTTTCACAAAGACTGAAGTCCGGTTTCAAATCTCTGATTACATTCATTAAGTTTAATTGAAAACCAATTGCCAATGCCCTTAGGCTAGGTGTTTGCCAAAAGCAAATATAAGTCTTCTCTGGAAGGAGATAACATTATCCAGAGACAAATTATCTTGTGGATTTTTCATATAGTGTGCAGAATTCAGGAAAAAAAATTGACTCATAGGAAATCTCTATTCTGAATATGTCTTTATATATTCTGGATACCAACTTTTTATAAAAGCTTTTTATTTGTAACCATTTATGTGGTAAGATCTCCAAATTTGTGGTCTTTTTCCTTTCTTTAAATAGTGTCTTATGATGAATAAAAATTCTTAATTTCAACGTAGTTAAAAATATCAGTCTTTTACACTTACTGATTTTTTTTTTAAAGATTTATTTGTCAGAGAGCAAGAGAGTGCGTGCACAGGCGAGCGCGCCCTCACGAGGGAGCAAGCACAAGCAGGGGAAGTGGCAGGCAGAGGAAGAAGCAGGCTCACCTCTGAGCAGAGAG
Source organism: Enhydra lutris kenyoni (assembly GCF_002288905.1). Classification (NCBI taxonomy): domain Eukaryota; kingdom Metazoa; phylum Chordata; class Mammalia; order Carnivora; family Mustelidae; genus Enhydra; species Enhydra lutris. Next base: position 34,670,678 of record NW_019154102.1, on the reverse strand, counting down.
CCTGATGCGGGACTCCGTCCTAGGACCTTGGGATCATGACCTGAGCCAAAGGCAGACACTTACCCAACTGAGCCACCCATCTGTCCCTGATTTTTGCTGCTTATTTAAGAAACCCTTTCCTAAATCTAAAATGATAAAAGGTACTCTCCTGTACTGTCTTTTTAGAGTAACAGTTTTGCACTCTGTATTTAAATTATCAGTCCATCTGGAATTAATTTCAGTGACGGATGGTAACAGAAATTCAATAATTTTGTTTTTCATTTATTTGGCTTACTGTTCATCTCCACACTGTTATTGGAAAATGCCCTCTTATTTATTTCCTGTGCCTAGTTTGCTTGGCATGTCGTAGACTCTATGAATGAACTTGTATAAAGTGTTTTCTTGATAGTGTGAAACTCTGTAGATTCCTCTTGGTTTTCATAGCATATTGTCTACTTTACAGATGGATTTGTTTGATACTGTGTTCATTTTTTAATTTTTGCCTTTACTTATCAATTATAAATACTTTTCATTTATTATTAAAATAATACCAGTACTAAAACATTAATTTCCTTTTTATCTATTTTCAATTTCCTGTTTTTGTAGAGATCTTTACAGTTCTAAGACTTGTTTGATACATTTTCTTGAGCTGTTTGTCTTGGACTAATAGAACATTACCCTAATAGAACATTAGAATCACCTAGAGAGTTTAAGTCTATCATTTGGGCTCTACTGCTAGCCCATTTAAGTTGGTATTAAAGTTGCCCAGGTGACTTCTATATACAGTCAGGTGGAGAACCACTGGGGTATGGTTGGATAATTTTGGTTGTTCCCATTTCTCCCTAGGTATGTTTTTCTTTTGCAAATCTCTTTTGATTTTTAAAGTTATTTTTTTTCTTTTTGACCAAGATTTTATGAAACTTTGACATTTAAAAACGTATATAGAAAGTTTCTTTAGATTTTTCATTGTTACTAATCGCTGAAATTTTATGCCCCTTCACAACGCATATTACATGCAATTGAATTCAACATAAGTTATTGAGCATCTGCTTTGTGCCAGACATTGTGCAAAGGCTAAGTGAATAAGAAAAGATCTTTGACCTTCTGGAGTGGACAGTCTGTAAGTAATTATAATATACAATTGTATACAAGTATATAATATACAAAATATACAGGTATATATATATATATACAAGTTCAGAAAACATGTTCTTTAACTATTTTTCTGACTATTGCTAACATTTGGGGAAAGAAATATTTTCTGGTGGTCATGTGAAATTGTTCTATCAGCTAGTTGCTGCCGCCACCTTCTTCTTTTTTAAAGATCTTATTTATTTGTCAGAGAGCACATGCAGTGGAAGCAGCAAGCAGAGGGAGAAAGAGGCTTCCTGCAGAGCAAGAAGCCCAGTGTGGGACTTGATCCCAGGATCCTGGGATTGTGACCTGAGCTGAAGACCGAGACTTAGCTGACTAAGCCACCCATGTGTCCCTAGTTACCACCTTCTACATAGTTATTGAATTGTTCCAATTCACGCCTCAGTGCTTCTAGTTATCAAAATACTTCAAGTATAAATATAGGGTATAATTTATTATATTAAGATGTTATTAAAATGAAAATTGAGCTTAATCAGCATTATCTGCAAGATTTGAATTTAGACCATTTAAAAATGAGTTTGTTTCAGTTAATTATAAAAAAAAAAATCTACTTTCAGGGGTGCCTGGGTGGCTCAGTCATTAAGTGTCTGCCTTCAGCTCAGGTTATGATCCCAGGGCTCTAGGATCAAGCCCCACATTGGGCTCCCTGCGAGCCTGCTTCTCCCTCTCCCACTCTCCCTGCTTACGTTTCCTCTCTCGCTGTGTCTCTTTCTCTGTCAAATGAATAAATAAAATCTATTTTTTAAAAAATCTACTTTCAGTCCACAAGAGCCAAAATATGGAAAAAGCCTAGGTGTCCATCAAAGATGAATGGTTAAAGAAGATGTGGGATATATACACAATGGAATATTATGCAGTCATCAAAAATGAAATTTCGCCATTTGCAACAACATGGATGGAACTAGAGGGTATTAGGCTAAGTGATATAAGTCATTCGGCAAAGGACAATTATCATATCTTACTGATAAGAGGAATTTGAGAAATAAGAGAATCATCGGGCAAGGGAGGGGAAAAATGAAACAAGACGAAAGGAGAGGGAGACAAACCATAAGAGACTCTTAACCTAAGGAAACAAACTGAGGGTTGCTGGAGTGAGGGAGGTGGGAGGAATGGGGTACCTGGGTGATGAACAGTGGGGAGGGTTTGTGCTGTGGTAGTGGCTGTGAATTGTGTAAGACTGATGAATCATAGACCCGTACCCCTGAAACAATAAATTATATGTTAATTTTTAAAAATCTACTTTCATGTATATAGTTGAGTATATTTATGTGGGTCAAATTCTAGGACTCCATTCTGTTCTACTGATCTGTGTGTTTGTTCCTTGGCTGATACTACTCTGTTGCGTACTGTACCTTTATAGTAAGTCTTGAAGTTTGATAGTGGGAATCCCTCAGCTTTGTTTTTCTTCACTGTTATATTGGCTATTCTTGGTCATTTGTCTTTACATATAGATTTTAGAATTTCTTTGTTGATATCTATAATTATAGATGGTGGTAATTTTGATTGGCATTGCACTGAATCTGCAGATCTCGAGAAGAATTGATGCCTTAATGTTGAGTCTTCCAGTCCATGAACATGGACTGGTCTCTCCATTTATATCTTCTTTGATTTCTTTCATCAGCAATTTATAGTTTTCCAGTAGATCTTATCTATACATATTGTTTGATTTATACTTGATTTTTTTTTTGTTTGGTTGGTGCTGTTGTAAAGGCTCCCCCCCCCACACCAAATTTCAGATTCTAGTTATTACTGGTATATTGGAAAACAGTCAACTTTCATATATTTACATTCTGTCTTACAAATTTGCTATACTTTTTAGTACTGGGAGGTTTCTATCTTTTTTTTTTTTTTTTTTTAAATATTAATAGGGTTTTTTTTTCCCCATAAAAAAAATTTTCTTTTTTTTTTTTTTTTTTTTTTTTTAAAGGCTGTTTAATTGGGAAGAAAACAATCTGTATGCCTTTTATTTCTTTTGCATGTCTTACTGTATTAGCGGGGACTTCACTACAGTGTTGAATAGGAGTAGAGGCTTTGTTCCAACCTTAGGGTGAAAGCTTCTAATTTTCTACCATTACTTATGATGTTAGGTGTAATTGGAGGGGCTGCAATTTTTTTTTTTTTTTTTTTTTTTTTTTTTTTAAGATTTATTTGGAGAGCAAGCACAAGTGGGAGGGGCAGAGGGAGAGAGAGTCTTAGCCAGACTTCACGCTGAGGACAGAGCCTGATTCAGGACTTGATCTCATGATTCTGATATGATCTGAGCCAAAACCAAGAGTTGTATCCTTAACTGACTGTGCCACCCAAGTGCCCTGGAGGTTGTGATTTTTTTAAATTATTATTAAATTGAGGGGGTTTTCCTTCATTCAGGTTTGCTGTGAGTTTTTATTGTGAGTAGGTGTTGGATCTTGTCAGATTTTCTTTGTCAATTCTTATGATTTTTCTTATTTAGCTTACTGATGTGTGGTGGATTACAGTGGTTGATTGTTGAATTTTAAACCAGCCTTCCATACCTGGAATAAATTGTACTTGGTAATTATAAACTAAAGTTTATAATTATTTTTATATATTTTTGCATTCAATTTGCTAACATTTTGTAGAGGGCTTTTACATCTGTGTTCATGAATGATACTACTTTGTACTTTTCCTTTCTTGAAATGTCTTTGGGTTTGGTATTAGGATAATGCTGGTCTCATAGAAATGAGTTAAGCGCCCTGCTCAGTGGAGAGCCTGCTTCTCCCTCTCTCTCTGCCTGCAGCTCTGCCTACTTGTGCACGCTATCAAATAAATAAATAAAATCTTTAAAAAAGAAGTGTTCCCACATACTTTTCTTGAAGATTTTATTTTGAGATTTGTTACCATTTTCTTCTTAAATGTTTGAGTACCTGTTGTCAATTTTTGGGAGTATATACCTAAGAGTAGAATTGTTGGATCATATGGTAATTCTTTTTTTTTTTTTTTTTTAAGATTTTATTTATTTGACAGACAGAGATCACAAGTAGGCAGAGAGGCAACAGAGAGAGAGGAAGGGAAGCAGGCTTCCGGCTGAGCAGAGAGCCCAACTCGGAGCTTGATCCCAGGACCCTGGGATCATGACCTGAGCTGAATGCAGAGGCTTTAACCCAGTGAGCCACCCAGTGCCCCTCATATGGTAATTCTTTATTTACCTTCTTAAGAAACTCCAAAACTGTTTTTAACAGTAACTTCACCATTTTACATTCCCACCAGCAACATAAGATAGTCCTGTTTCTCTACATCCTTGCCAACAATGTTTTTTGTTTTTGTTTTGATAGCCCAGTTGCTGGGGGGTGAGGTAGTATCTCATGGTTTTGACTTGTAGTTCTTTAATGACCAATGAAGTAGAATATCTTTTCATGTGCTTGCAGACCATTTGTCTATCTTTTTTGAAGAAATGTCTGTTTATGTCCTTGCACGATTTTTAATTAGGCTGACTTTGTTGTCGAGTTGTCAGAGTTCATTACATACTTATAATAAGCTCTTATCAGATACATGATTTGCAAATATTTTCTCCAATTTTCTAGTTATCTTTTTACGTTCTTGATAATCTTTACATAGTTGTTAAAAAAAATTTTTTTTTAAATAGATTCGTTTGAGAGAGAGCATGAGGGGCAGAGAGAGAGGGAGAGAGAGAAGCAGACTCCCCACTGAGCACAGACCTGACACAGGGCTCCATCCCAGGTCTCTGAGATCTTGACCTGAGCCTAAACCAAGAGTGGAGGCTTAACCAACTGAGCCGCCAGGTCCCCCAGTTGTTTTTAATTTTAATGAGGTTCAGTTTATGTATTTTTTCTGTTTTTATTCATGCTTTTGGGACATTTCTAATTATCCATTGCTAAATCTGATATTTTGAGAGTTTTATAGATATAGCTAGATTTAGCTAGGTCTTTGACTCATGTACTGGACTCCATATACTGGAGGTAGGAGTACAGCTTGCTTTTTTTTTTTTTAAGATTTTATTTATTAGAGAGAAACAGAGAATGAGCGGGGAGTGAGGGGGAGAGGAAGAAACAGATTACCTGCTGAGCAGGGAGCCTGACATGGGGCTTAATCCCAGGACCCTGAGATCATGACAAGAGCCGAAGGCAGACACTTAACTGACTGAGCCACCCAGGCGCCCACAGCTTGCTTTTAATTAGTGTTTGCACGGTATATCTCTGTATGCCTTAACCTTTTAATCTTAGTCTTTATATTTAAGTGGGTATTTGGTAGGCAACGTATAGTTGGGTCTTGATTTTAATTCCCCCCTCCCCCACTCTGGCACACCATCTTTTAGTTGGTTTATTTAGACTCTTCACATTTATAACTACTATTGATATAGCTGCATCAACATCTACAGTGTTGTAACTGGTGTCTACTATACTTTGTTACTTTTTCCCATCTCAAAAAAAATTTTTTTTTGCCTTGTATCGTTTTAATTGAGCACTTTATGATTCACTTTATCTCATGTTTTTGCATATCAATTGTATATTTTTAAGAAAATTCTAGCGATTATCCCAGATTTTGAAATACATTTACAATTAACAAACTTAACTTCTAATAACATAATGCTGTTTCACATGAAATGTGAAATGAGGGATCTTCTAACACTGTATTCCCAATCCTCCCTCCTGTCCAGTATGACATTGTTTTCATTCATTTCACTTATCTGTATACTGTTTTCATCCAGTACACATTTACTATTATTACTTTAAACAGTTATTTTTTAAATCACTTAAGAATAAGGAAAGTAAAAATTTGCTTTTATTTTTTTTATACCCTTTCTTTATGTAGATGCAAGTTTCTAACTAATTTTTCTTTTCCCTAAAGAACTGTGTTTAAACATTTCTGGTAGGCCAGATCTGTGATGAATTCCCTCAATTTTTACTTGAGAGTCTTTATTTCTCCTTCTCGTTTGAAAGATAATTTTGTTGGACATAGAATTCTAGGTTGTGTGATTTTTTTTCAACACTTTAAATATCTCTATCCTCTTTGTACTTGCATAGTCTCTAACAAGAAGTCCTTGGTAATTCTCAGCCTTGTTCTCCTATAGATAAAGTGGTTTTCTTTCTGCTTTGTCTTCCTCCAAGATTTTCTCTTTGCTTTGGTGTTTTGCAGCTTGAATATGATATCTACTATTTGTCATTTTTTTGGACCGTTATTCTCGTTTGTGTTCTCTTTGCTTCCTGGATCTTTGGTTTGGTGTCTGTCATTAATTTTGGAAAGTTCTCAACCATCATTATTTCAAGTAATTTTTCTGTTCCGTTTCCTCTTTTATCTCCTTCAGGTATTCCAATTATGTATTACATCTTTTGAAATTGTTTCACAGTTCTTAGACATTCTTTTCTTTTCATTTTCATGTTTTTCTTTTTAAAATTTCAGTGGCTCCAATTCATTGATTCATTCCTCGGCTATGTCCTGTTTACTGATCAACCTCTCAAAGGCATTCTTCATTTCTGCTATGATATTATATTTCTAGCATTTCCTTTTGATTCTTAGTGTTTCCATCCCTGTACATTATCCATCTCTTCTTGGATAATACCGACTTTTTTTTCCATAAGAACCACAAAATGTCAGACTTTATGTTGCATCTAATCCTGGTTCTGATGCTTGCTTTGTTTCTTCAGACTGTGCTTTTTCTTGCCTTTTAGAATGCCTTGAAATTTCATGTTGAAAACTGGACATGATATATAAGGTAGTAGGAACTGAGGTAAATTGGTCTGAAGTATGAGGTTTTATTTTAGTCAGGCTAGGAGTTTGTCTTTGTTAATATTTGCTGTAGCTGTAGGTGCTATAGGATTAAAGTTATTCTAGTGTCCTTGTATTTATCTCCCCATATATATATATATATATGTATATCTTCTTTGTTATCTTGAACATCCATAACAACTCCATTTTGCATCTCTTTTAGCTCTAATTGGTAGTTATACTTGAGTCCTGTTGGTGTGGTGGGAAGATGTGGGGGACTGGAAGCATTCTACAATCTTATTAAGTCTGTGTTTTAGTGGCCTATGTCCCTGGACTATGACATTCCTAAGTATTTAATTTCTTGTCCACTTCTGGTGACACAAGAAGACTAAAAATAAGAGTCTGGTAAATTTCCTTTCCCAAAGTGGGACAGGGAAATGTGCAGCCATTTGCACAATTTTCTTTCTTGGTATTTTTTTCCTGTTGTTACCCTATATATGCTTTATATTGATCCTTACAAAGAAATGTATGACTTAAGACATTGAGGTCTTTTTTAAGAGATGAAAATCTATTTTTCAGTAAGCCAAAAAACTTGTGACTTTATTTTGCTCTGGTTTGGAAGTAAGTGTAGGTAATCCATCAATTGTTATTTTTCCCTGTAATGAGGACACATTGACTTTAATCTTCAATTATCATTTGTCACACAATTTACTTTTTTCAACTTTTTATTGTAGAAGAAGCTGATTAAATGTCATTTATGAAACTGAAACAAAATTGGGGTTTAACTATTTTCAAGTTTTGGGTGACTATATAACTAGGGAGTGTGGTATCTAAAACAATTAAAAAGATTCAATGAATCTTTCTAATATTATGAGATAGTATTTCTAACAAAGATGATTTAAAGCACTTATAAACTCAGTTTTTAAAATTTGTAAAATAGTCTTACATTTTAAAATTTTAATTGGGGACGCCTGGGTGGCTCAGTGGGTTAAAGCCTCTGCCTTCAGCTCAGGTCATGATCCCAGGGTCCTGGGATCGAGGCCCACATCGGGCTCCCTGCTCTGAGGGAGCCTGCATCCTCCTCTCTCTCTCTCTGCCTGCCTCTCTGCCTACTTGTGATCTGTCTGTCAAATAAATAAATAAAATCTTTAAAAAATAATAAAAATAAAACTTTAATTGAAATATAGTTGATATGCAATAAGTTTTAGTTATACAACTTAGAGATCAGTGATTGTATAAATTATGAACATCAGTAATAAATGTTTTACAATATTATTGACTGAATTCTCTGTTGAACTTTCATTCCCTTGACTCATTTATTTTATAATTGGAAGTTTTTATCTCTTAATCCCCTTCACCCATTTTGCCCATCCTCCCACTTCTCTTCCCTTTGGCAACCAGTATATATTTATGAGTTCGTTTCTCTCTTTTTTGTTATTTTTTTGTGTTTGTTTTTTAGATCATCTATATAAATGAAACCATGTGATACTTGTTTTTCTTTGGCTTATTTCATTTAGCAGAGTACCCTCTAGGTCCATTCTTGTCACAAATGACAAGATTTCATTCCTCTTTACAGCTGAGTAATGTGTGTGTGTGTGTGTGTGTGTGTGTGTGTGTATCTTTATTCATTTATTTATAGACAGACACTTAGGTTGCTTCCATATCTTTGCTGTTGTAAAGAATGCTACAATAAACATGGGGTGTATGTATCTTTCTGTATTAGTGTTTTCATTTTCTTCTGGTAAATACCCAGAAGTAGAATTACTGGGTTGTATGGTAGTTCTATTTTTAATTTTTTGAGGAAACTCCATACGGTTTTCCATAGCAGTTGGTCCAGTTTACATTCCCGCCAGAATGTGTGAACACTTTGTTTTCTCCGCATCCTCACCAACGCTTCTTTCTTGTCTTTTTGATGTTATCCATTCTGACTAGTGTGAGGTGATACCTCATTGTGGTTTCGATTTGCATTTCCCTGATGATTGGTCATGTTGAGCATCTTTTCATGTGTCTTTTGATCATCTGTATGTCTTCTTTGGAAAAATTCTATTTAAGTCTTCTGCCTGTTAATCAGATTATTTGTGTTTCTGGTGTTGTTATAGGAGTTCCTTATATATTTTGCATATTAACCCTTAATGGATATATCATTTGCAAATATTTTCTCCCACTCAGTTGGTTGCCTTTCCATCTTATTGATGGTTTCCTTCATGGTGCAGAAGCTTTCTAGTTCAGTATCATCTAGCTCGAGATCATCTAGCTCAGTATCATCCTAATGATTTATTTTTGCTTTTGTTTCCCTTGCCTGAGGAAAATATTGCTGTAGTTGATGTCCAAGAGATTACTGCCTAAAATTTTCTTTTAGGAGTTTTATGGTCTCACATTTAGGCCTTTTATCCATTTCGGGTTTATTTTTGTGAATGGTGTAAAGAAGTAGGCCAATTTCATTCATTGACATGTAGCTGTCCAGTTTTCCCAGCACTATTTATTGAAGAGATCGTGTTTTCTCCATTTTATATTCTTGCCTCCTTTGTCATAGATTAACTGGCCATATATGCTTGGGTTTTATTTTTGAATCTCACTTCTGTTCCACTGATCTATTTTTCTACCAATGCCATATTGTTACTACATATAACTTTGTGATATATTTTTAAGTCGGGATTGTGATACCTTGAGGGGCGCTTGGGTGGCTCAGTGGTTAAAGCCTCTGCCTTTAGCTCAGGTCATGATCTCAGGGTCCTGGGATCGAGTCCTGCATCGGGCTCTCTGCTCAGCGGGGAGCCTGCCTCCTCCTCCTCTCTCTCTCTGCCTGCCTCTCTGCCTACTCGTGATGTGTCTGTCAATTAAATAAATAAAAAAAAAATCTATGATACCTTGAGCTTCTTAAGTTTGCTTTGACTATTCAGAGTCTTTTGTGGTTGCGTACAAATTTTAGTATTAGTTCTTGTTCTGTGAAATATGATGTTGGTATTTTGATAGGAATTGCATTGAATTTGTGGGTTGCTTTGGGTAACATGAACATTTTAACAGTATTCTTCCAATCCAGGACCTGATATTTTCCTTATTCGTTTTTTTAAAAATATTTTTTGAAATAGATTATATTTGTACATACTGTAAAATTCAAAAGGCAGCAAAGTATATCTTTATGTATACTGAAAACTAAATCTGGGGCGCCTGGGTGGCTCAGTGGGTTAAAGCCTCTGCCTTCAGCTCGGGTCATGATCTCAGGGTCCTGAGATCGAGCCCCGCATAGGGCTTTCTGCTCAGTGGGGAGCCTGCCTCCCCTTCTCTCTCTGCCTGCCTCTCTGCCTACTAATAAATAAATAAAATCTTAAACATAAAAAATAAGTCTTTAACTCTTGTTAACAAATTATTCAGTTTCCAACCCTGAAAGCAGCCTAATTTCTTATGGATTCTCCCAATGATAGTCTATAATATATGAACATATAAATATCTCTGTCTTTCCCTTTTTCCACCTCTTTTCCTCCCCTTCTCTATTCCTTCTCTTTTTCCTTTCCCTCTTTATCCCTCTTTCTCTAACATATATGTCATACTGTAAATGCCCTTTACATTGCTGTTTTCCTTTATATTTTGGGAGTTAATTCCATGGGTAGTCCTACATTGTATTGCTTTTTTTCTTTTTAGTTAGAGCATAATGTCAGTTTATGGAAATTCTCTAATATGTTTAGTGTTCTATTGATATATGTTAGGTAGTTTCTAGTCTTTTGCTACTATGAACAGTGCAATGGTGCATTTTTACAAAAGTCATTTCACCATTGTCATCTAATGTATTGGATTGAGTACTCACTCCTTGAATATGAGCAGTTAAGCACTGTAATGAGAAACTTTGAAACAAGTTTTTTTTTTTTTTTTTTTTTTAATTTAAGATTCATTTGTTTTAGGGAGAAAGTGTATGCACACGGCGCGGGAGGGGGAGGCGGACAGAGGGACAAGGAGAGAGAAACGCAAGCTGACTCTACGCTGAGCATAGAGTCCAATGTGGGGCTTGATCTCATGACCTGGAGATCACGACCTGAGCCGAAACCAAGAGTCAGAAGCTTAACCAACTATGCCACTTAGGCGCCCTAAAACAACCAGTTTTTAATGACTTATTTTGAGCTTCTGGGTTTATTTAAGCAATGGATAACATTAAGTTGAAAGACAAACTGTAGTAATAGCTATAAGAATAAATAGATAGCTTCTTATCTTTTTGAATTAGAATTTTCTCAATACTGGACATGGAAACAAAATACAGAAATAAATTGGATGCTAAGGTTGGTATAACACTGTAACAGCTCATTTAAAATTTTATCTTTCATCAAGACAGATAACCTATCATTTATTTACCTTATAGTAGTAAAAATTTTCAATCTGATCCTGCATAAGTGTGTATTGATATTATACTTCTTGTATTTGTGGAGTTTCATGTTAGATCTATTTGAAAGATTCCATTACTAAAAACAAGTTTGAAAATCACTGCACTGGTTCATTCTGCCTTGCATTAAGATTTGGATTTAAATTGTGAAACTTATCTTACATGTGGTTCCTGGAATTCTTGTAACTGCTACGGGTTTGTACTCATGGGTGCCTTGCTTCCACCTGATTGGGTATCCTCAGGAATTAGCAGTTGAAAGCATTAGAAATAATAGGAGCTAATCATAATCAGTACTTTGACCCATGAGAATAAAAATCTAAAATTTATGTTTAGCTTGATAATAAACAGGATTAGGAGTAACTTACTGCCTTTTAAAACTATAATATAAAAGATGATTTTTTTTCCTTTTTTGCTTTCTTTCAGAGAGAGTGCACATAGGTGGAATTGAGGGGAGAGGTGTAGGGCGAGGGAGAGAGAAAATATTAAACAGACTCCATGCTCAGTGTGGACCTGGACTCAGGGCTTGATCTTACAATCTTGACATCATGACCTGAACTGAAATCAAGAGTCAGATGTTTAACTGACTGAGTCACCCAGGAGTCCCAGTATTTTTTCTATAAACCTGAATCAAATAGCTTTACCCATCCATGTTGCTATTCAAACAAAAATTATTTAACCAAATTCATTTTTGGTCTTCAGGGAAGGATACTCTTGTTTAGGTCTCTTAGTGGTGTTTGTTTTCACTCTATTAAAATAAAGTCCTCCCTGCCGCCCATAGTGGATGGTCACATGGTTTCCTTGCAAATTTTTCGAAGTCTGCTCAAAAGTCACCTTAGCTGTTGAGCTTTCTTCCACCACCCTGTATGAAATTGCGAACCTCCCCTCAACAACTGCCCTCATCCTATTTTCCTTGCTTCATTTTCTCCCTAGCACTCATTTTGTGACAGAGTATTTCCTTGTTTATTTACTTACTGTCTTTGTTTCCTTAGAATGTAAGTTCATAAGGTAGAATCTTTGTTTCCTGCTGCATCAGTAGCACATTGAGCTCAGTGAACATTTGAATTGTGAGACTTGAATTTCCTTTTCTGCTGATTCTGAAAGTTCTGGTTAGATTATAACAGTGTTTTCAAATTTTTTCATATATCTCCTGAAATAATTTTGACTACTTGTGTGCCCTTTTGAATAGTTGTAAATCATCATTTAATTTTTTTATCATAATGAGGTTTTAAGTAGAGTTGTACAGGTTGTAATTTTTGGCATATTGTAAATATTATAAAATTATTACATCACTCTTTTTTTTTTTTAAAGATTTTATTTATTTATTTATTTGACAGAGAGATCACAAGCAGGCAGAGAGAGAGGAGGAAGCAGGCTCCCCTAGAGAGCAGAGAGCCTGATGCGGGGCTCGATCCCAGGACTCTGAGATCATGACCTGAGCCGAAGGCAGCGGCTCAACCCACTGAGCCACCCAGGCGCCCCATACATCACTCTCTTAAAAGTATCACAGGAATGTGACCCCCATCAATATTCATTTAAAACATACATGCACACATTCTTATTTATAGTCAGACATTTTAAATTATTCTTTCTTCTTGAAAGGAGAAATGCCATTTACTTCCATTCTGTTTTTTACCATATGGGTTTCTCTTAATGTAGCACTTTTATGCTTGAAATAAAACAGTCATCCTATTAGACTTGAAACAAAATACATATATACCTTTTGTGATAAAAACACTCAGCAAACTAAGAATAGAAGGGAATTTTCTTAACATGATAAAGGGCATTTATGAAAACCACAGCTAATTTTATAGTGAATTGTGAAAAACTAAAGCTTTTTTTCTAAGATCAGGAACAAGACAAAGATAACCTGGTTTTGCCACTACTATTCAATATTGTACTAGAAGTTCTAGCCAGAGCACTTGGGCAAGAAAAAGAAATAAAAGATACCCACATTGAAAAGGAAAAAGTGAAACTATCTCTTTGCAGATGGCATGATTCCATATATAGAAAACTCCAAAGAATCCTCACTAATACTTATAAGTGAATTCAGCAAATTGACAGGTTTTAAGACAAGCATAAAGTATTCATTGTTTTTCACACCAGTGAAAAATCTAAAAAGGAAATAAAATCATTTACAAGGGTATCTAGAAGAACAAAATACCGAGGAAAGAATTTAACCAAGGAAGCAGATCACTTGTACACTGAAAATTACAATATATTGCTGGAAAAAATTTCACATTCATGGATTGTGAAACTTAATGCTGTTATGATGTCAGTACCACCCAAAGTAGTCTGCAGATTCAGTACAATGCCTTGCAGATTCAGTACAATGCCTATCAAAATTCCAAAATAAATAGTTGACCTCCGACGTCATATGGAATACAGCTGGCCCTGAATAGCCAAAACAACCCTGAAAAAGAAAAAAATTTGGAGGACTCACAGTTCCTGATTTCAAAAGTTACTGTGAAGCTATGGTAATGTTAAGAGTGTGGTATTGGCATAAGGATAGATGTATAGACTAAAGGAATAAAATTGTGTTTAGAAGCAAACCCATACATGTATAGCCAGTTAATTTTCTGCAAGGGTGCTAAGATCATTTAATAGTGGAAGGGTAGTCTTCTTCAACAAATAGTGCTGGGATAAGTGGATATTCAGAGGAGTGAAGCTCGACCCCTACATCATTCCATATACAGAAATTAAAACCCTTATTAAGCTATAAAAGTCTTAGATAAAAATATAGGGGCAAATCTTCATGACCTCCTATCTGGCAGTGGATTCTTAACTATGACATCAGAAGCATGAGCACCAAAAGAAAAAATAGGCAAATTGAAAATCATCAAAATTAAAGCTTTTGTGCATCTTAAGGACATGATCAAGAATGTGAAGATAACTTATAGAATGGGAGAATTTATTTGTAAATGTTACATCTGATAAGGTTCTATTAGAATGTATAAAGAACTCATACAGCCAGCAACAAAAAGACAATTAAAAATGAATAGACGTGAATAGACATTTCTCCAAAAAATATGTTCCAGTGGCCAACAAGCACATGAAAAGATATTTAACTTCATTGATCTTTAAGGAAATGCAAATCAAAACCATAATGAAATAACTGCTTCATTTCGTCCAGCAGGTTGACTGTTATTAAAAAATTGGAGGCTAACCGTATTGGCAAGGATGTAGAGAAATAAGAACCCTTGAACATTCCTGGAGGGAATGTAAAATGGTGAAACTTCTTTGTAAAATAGTTTTGGAGTTCTTTGAAAAGATAAACATAGAATCACCATATGACCCAGCAATTCTGCTCCTACTGGATACATATTCCAAAGAATCAAAAATAGGAATTCAAGTAAATACTTGTATACAAGTGTTCATAGCAGCACTATTCACAGTAACTAAAAGATGGAAACAATCCAGAGGTCCATCAAAGGATGTATGAATGAACAAGTTGTGTTGTATAAGTATAACAAATATTATTCAGCCATGAAAAGGACTGAAGTATTTATACATGCCACAACATGGATGAACTCCCAAAACACTACAGTATACTACAGTATAGTGTGTTCTTCTGATGTGTTAATAAGTTTTTGAGACTAGGGAGAGTTGATGATTCTACAACATTATGAAGTCATTAAATGCCATTGAATTGTATATTTTGAAATGGTTATTTTTATGTTATATGAATTTTACTTTAAGAAATATATAAACCTAATGTTAAAATTCTAAAAATCACATATCCATGTAATTTTAAGTACCTTAATATTTCTTCTGGTTGGAGTTACTACAGCTTTTGCAAAATTTTTTATAGATTTTGTTAAATAATGATTTTAATGAAATCATTAAAAAGTGAAATTTATTGGAAGTATACGTTCTCTTAATTGTATAGATTTTTTTTTTTTTTTTTAAGATTTTATTTAGAGCAGTCAGAAGGAGAAGCAGGCTCCTCACTGAGCAAGGAGCCTGATGTGGGACTCAATCCCAGGACCCCGGGATCATGACCTGAGCCAAAGGTGTCCCAATATTTTTATAAAATTTTTAATGCTGTTTAGATAAGTCCCCATGGATGAAGGCTACAAGGTTCAGCATCAATTCTATTCCTGTTTCATTATTTGTAAGTTTAAATCCCGCAGTCATTGCTTTTTTTTTTTTTTTTTTTTTTTTAAGATTTTATTTATTTATTTGACAGACAGAGATCACAGGCAGGCAGAGAGAGAGGGGGAGGCAGGCTCCCTGCTGAGCAGAGAGCCTGATGCGGGGCTCAATCCCAGGACCCTGGGATCATGACCTGAGCTGAAGGCAGAGGCTTAACCCACTGAGCCACCCAGGCGCCCCAGTCATTGCTTTTTGTAAAGGTGAATCCTGATTCTCCTGATGGGCTTACTGGTTCGATTTCTGGTAGTGATCACAGGCAAACTTTTTGGATTTGCAGTGATGGGGGTCAGCCACCAGCAGCATCTAGTCATACTAGATGAAGAGGTCTTTAATCTTCTTGGAAGCCTAACCACCTATTTCTGGTAACAGGCCTCCCTGGCTTGGAGGTGGACTGAATGTGTGAATCTGTGTCTTATGACCACCACCCTTCATAGTCTGAGGGTTCCATGCCAGCTAATCACTCCTTGCCCAGAAACAGAAGAGGTTTCAGTAGCTTGGATTGCATTGTGCATGGTTGGATCATCTCCAGGGAACGCCCATCCACCTAATGAGGCTGTTACCCCTTTGGCAGAGTGCCATAGCTGTGCCCATCTTCCTGCCTCCAAAGACCTGCACCAACTGTAGAAAGTCTGTGGACTGCATGGCTGTGGGCACAGACAGGAGATCCTCATCACAAGCTGCCACAACTGGAAGAAAGCCCTGTTTTATGTCTTATTAGACTCCAGTGTTGAGAAACGCCCTTAATATAAATAAATCGATAGTAATGGAAGTTTTATTATGTCATTGTCGCTAAGTTCTTTGAAATTCTGTGTCCTGTGGCAAAGGGCATGTAGTTATTTAATGTAAATTTGATTTTAATGATTATCAGCTGACAACTCTGATTTTCCTTCAATTTCTTTTGAAACTGAAGAATTAGAAAACACTTCAGTTGCATAAGAATTCGATAGACATTAGAGTAGTTCAGTGCTTTTTCAACACCCACATTGTTATTTCCATTTGGCTCTATGTTTAGTGCTTTAGATGTTTTTGCCTCTAAGGGAAATATATCATTATAATAGACATAGGTCAGAGGAATTTCTGTCCTTTGTAAAATGAAGAAGCATTATTGTTGAAAAGAGGAAGGAAAAGGTGAACTCTTGACACAGGAAGAACAGGTTTTGAAATAGGTTTCAAAAGATGTTTCAACTTTTATTTTTTAATTTTTTTATTAACGTGTAATGTATTACTTGCTTCAGGGGTACAGGTCTGTGAATCATCAGTCTTAACACAATTCATAGCACTCACTATAACGCATACCCTCCCCAATGAAAGATTTTCACCTTTTAAAAATCACTTTTTACTATGCCTGTGCACCTCCTGAAAAATGTTTATGTACCTACAGGGTCCTGAACTCTCTCTGAGGTCTTGTATAAAGTACTTCTTACTGCCTGCCTTCAGATAAGAATTTTTAAATAAATTGGAACTTCTGTACTGTGAATAAAAAGATTAAAAAAATAGAATTTGGCCCTAAAGCTTTTGTTTGAAATGGATTTATTTATTTTTTTGTCTAGAATAAATGTAGAATTCTAAAATTCTTTAAAATTTGGTGAATTAGGAGTGTTGGCTTTTCTTACAATTTTTTTCTAAAATTTTTCCCAGGTCAATGAATGGTCATTGAAGATAAGAAAGGAAATGAGAGTTGTTGACAGGCAAATAAGAGGTAAATTATAATTTTGTCTCCTATTCCTTACCCTCTTTTAATCTTCTATTCATAAAAATAAATTTCATCTACCCCATTGTAAGACCTAGTTGATTCTTCTATTAATTATTTATGGTTGTCCTAATTATTTTGCTTTTTAATCATTATAAGAAAAACCTTTACATTTTATAAGAACTAAATCTTTCCTTTGGCCTGCAGTTCAGCTCAGAAAGAGGGAGGGGCCGTGTTCATTTATCTCTGATTTCCTAGAGATCAGGTTAGTGTTGGAAACAAAGCAGGTGCTAACATTATTGCGATAGGTAGAATAATGGCCTTCCAAAGATGTTCACATTCTCATCTCAAGAACCTGTGAATATGTTACCTTATGTGGCAAACGGGACTTTGCAAATCTGATTAAATTAGGAATCTTCAGGTGGGGAGATTATGCTAGGTTGTCTGGGTGGGACCAATATAATCACAAGGGTTTTTACAAGAAGGAATTAATATGCTGAGAAAAAGTGAGAGAAAAGGAGAGGTAACCATGGAACCAGATGTTAGGAAAATGTCCTTTGAAGATGGAGGAAGAGGCCACTGGCCACAGAATGCAGTTGTCCTGTAGAAGTTAGAGAAGGCAAGATATGATTCCTCCCTGAAGATTCCAGAACATAGCCTTTCCAACACCTTGATTTTAGACTTCTGACCACCAGAATTGTAAAAGAATCAGTTGTGTTGTAAGCCATTGTAAAACAAACAAAAAAAACAAACACCTCTTCCTACTTATAAAGGAATGTTTTATGGAATTCAGATTAAATAAAGTGTGCATAAGTACGGAATGGAATTCCATTTTCATGACTAATTGTTTATCTTAGCATGGCTGTAAATTGAGGAAAAAAAATATATTTTTTTAAGATTTTATTTATTTGACAGATCACAAGTAGGCAGAGAGGCAGGCAGAGAGAGGGCAGGGGAAGCAGGCTTCCTGCCGAGCAGAGAGCCCAATGTGGGGCTCCATCCTAGGACCCTGGGATCATGACCTGAGCCGAAGGCAGAGGCTTAACCCACTGAGCCACCCAGGCCCCCCTTATATATTTCTAAATAAAGTTGATTTTTAGGAAATACAGCATAAAATTAAGGTGACTTGACACAGAGATAGTAATGTTTAAAACTTTTATGATTTTTAACTTTCACGATTGGAGAAAAATTAATACCATAAGGATATTTCAGTATCACTCCCTTAAGAAAGGAATTGGAAAGAGCAATTATATTCCCAGCCATGACGGAATAATGTTTTTGAATTTGCACTTGCACTCCCATCATAAATAAAAAACTGGACAAAAATCTGTGAAACATTGGTTTTCAAAACTTGGACAACTGAGTGAAGCATTTTGATTACCAGGAAGTGGGAAACAGTCTTAATATGGTCCTGGTTTTCAGCCTAGAAAAACCTTCTGGATCATGGCACATGGAAGGAGGTTCTAAGCAGAGCATGGTGGTCTTGGGGTTGAGGAGACAGAGATCAGGATTTATAGAGGCTACAGTCACTAGAATTTGTGGGGCATAATATCAGAGAGAAGGGTAGTACCCAGAGAGAGAACTCTAATGTCTACACAGTGTACCATTGAGTCTTTAGCTGAATACTAAGCTGTGCAAATATAGAGATTTCAAGAGGTTAGGCAAAGAACAATTACTGGGGAACAGCACAAATATCAGGACACTATAAGCTAAACAATTCTTAGAGGTAACAAAGAATTAAGAGATTGCAGTGTTCTGATCGGACACAGGAAGAGACATTGTTGGAACATTTTGGACATTCAGTAGAGAACCTAGAAAGATCATGCCTTTACTATTAAGGCTAGGGTAGACCTAGATTAAAGGCTACCATAGCCCTCACCAACAGAGCTTAAAAACAGTTCTTAAAAGTTGATCTGCAGAGAGCTTAACTGCCTGTCGAAATAATGCTGAACACTCTTTAAAGGAAGACTCAAGAAAAGACCCTGAATCACCAGGGGAATATTGAAAAAGAAAACCGAATCTGAAGGTATCACAGTGCCTGACTTCAAGCTACATAGCAAAGCTGTGATCATCAAGATAGCATGGTACTGGCACAAAACAGACACATAGATCATTGGTCAGAACAGCCCAGACCATGGTCAGCTAATCTTTGACAAAGCAGGAAAGAATATCCAGTGAAAAAGACAACTTCTTCAATAAATGGTGCTGGGAAAATTGGAGAGCTGCATGCAGAACAATGAAACTGGACCATTCTCTTAAACCATACACAAAGATAAACTCTAAACAGATGAAAGACCTAAATGTGAGACAGGGATCCATCAGAATCCTAGAGGAGAGTACAGAAAGTAACCTCTTGGACCTCGGCCAGAGCAACGTCTCTCTAAAGGCAAGGGAAACAAAGGCAAAAATGAACTCTTGGGACTTCATCAAGATAAAAAGCTTCTGTACAGCAAAGGAAATAGTATATAAAACCAAAAGGCAATCTACAGAATGGGAGATATTTGCAAATGACATAACAGATAAAGGGCTGATAACCAAGCTCTATAAAGAACTTACCAAACTCAACACCCAAAAATCAAATGATCTAGTCAAGAAATGGGCAGAAGACATGAACAGACACTTCTCCAAAGACATACACATTGCTAATAGGCACACGAAAAAGTGTTCCACATTACTTGCCATCAGGGAAATACAAATCGAAATCACAATGAGATACCACCTTACACCAGTTAAAATGACAAAAATTAACAAGACCGGGAACAACAAATGTTGGCAAGGATGTGGAGAAAGGGAAACCCTCTTACACTGCAAGCTG
This sequence comes from Enhydra lutris kenyoni, assembly GCF_002288905.1. Classification (NCBI taxonomy): domain Eukaryota; kingdom Metazoa; phylum Chordata; class Mammalia; order Carnivora; family Mustelidae; genus Enhydra; species Enhydra lutris. Next base: position 34,650,836 of record NW_019154102.1, on the reverse strand, counting down.
TTACAGCTACTCTGGAAAACAGTATGGAGGTTCCTCAAGATGTTAAAAATAGAGATACCCTATGACCCAGCAATTGTACTACTGGGTATTTACCCCAAAGATACAGACATAGTGAAAAGAAGGGGCAACTGCACCCTAATGTTCCTAGCAGCAATGTCCACAATAGCCAAACTGTGGAAGGAGATGAGATGTCCTTCAACAGATGAATGGATAAAGAAGATGTGGCTCATATATACAATGGAATATTACTCAGCCATCAGAAAGGATGAATACCTGTTATTTGCATTGACATGGATGGAACTGGAGGATATTATGCTAAGTGAAATAAGTCAAGCAGAGAAAGACTATTACATGGTTTCATTAATATGTGGAATATAAGGAATCAGGCAGAGGACAATAGGAGGGAGGGTAGGGAGGTAAACCTGAGTGGGAAGAAATCCGAGAGGGAGACAAACCATGAGAGACTCTGGATTCCAGGAAATAAATTAAGGGTTTCAGAAGGGAGGGTGGTGGGGGGATGGGGTAATTGGGTGATGGGTATTAAGGAAAGCACATGATCTGATGAGCACTGGATGTTATACACAACTAATGAATCACTGAGCACTATGTAAAAACCAATGATGAACACTTATATGTTGGCTGATTGGACTAAATAAGAAAATAAAAATAAAATACACAAAGTTAAAAAAAAAAAAGGAAGACCCCCAAATTCAGACACTCAAAAATGAAACAGTTTATTAGGTAACTAACTCTAACCTGGTATCAGAAAAAGATCATGGGTTTTGGAGTCAACACTACCAAGTTTAAACCCTGTGTTTATTGTCAATTAGCCATCTATCCCTATTAAAATTCTTTGAATCTCACAGAATTGTTTTATTACCACTGTCCCTCTCCAGACTTTTCCTTATCCCATACTAAAACTCTGTGCCCATTTATTTTTTTTTTTATTTTATTTTTTATAAACATATAATATATTTTTATCCCCAGGGGTACAGGTCTGTGAATTGCCAGGTTTACACACTTCACAGCACTCACCATAGCACATACCCTCCCCAATGTCCATAACCCCCCCCTCCCAACCCCCCTCCCCCCACCAACCCTCAGTTTGTTTTGTGAGATTGAGTCACTTATGGTTTGTCTCCCTCCCAATCCCATCTCCTTTCATTTACTCTTCTCCTACCCCCTTAACCCCCCATGTTGCATCTCCTGTCCTTCATATCAGGGAGATCATATTATGGTTGTCTTTCTCTGATTGACTTATTTCGCTAAGCATGATACCCTCTAATTCCATCCACTTCGTCGCAAATGGCAAGATTTCATTTCTTCTGATGGCTGCATAGTATTCCATTGTGTATATATACCACATCTTCTTTATCCATTCCTCTGTTGATGGACATCTGGTTCTTTCCATAGTTTGGCTATTGTAAACATTGCTGCTATAAACATTCGGGTGCACGTGCCCCTTCGGATCACTATGTTTGTATCTTTAGGGTAAATACCCAGCAGTGCAATTGCTGGGTCATAGGGTAGTTCTCTTTTCAACATTTTGAGGAACCTCCATGCTGTTTTCCAGAGTGGTTGCACCAGCTTGCATTCCCACCAACAGTGTAGGAGGGTTCCCCTTTCTCCGCATCCTTGCCAGCATCTGTCATTTCCTGACTTGTTAATTTTAGCCATTCTGACTGGTGTGAGGTGGTATCTCATTGTGGTTTAGATTTGTAATTCCCTGATGCCGAGTGATATGGAGCACTTTTTCATGTGTCTGTTGGCCATCTGGATGTCTTCTTTGCAGAAATGTCTGTTCATGTCTTCTGCCCATTTCTTGATTGGATTATTTGTTCTTTGGGTGTTGAGTTTGCTAAGTTCTTTATAGGTTTTGGACACTAGCCCTTTATCTGATATGTCGTTTGCAAATATCTTCTCCCATTCTGTCAGTTGTCTTTTGGTTTTGTTAACTGTTTCCTTTGCTGTGCAAAAGCTTTGATCTTGATAAAATCCCAATAGTTCATTTTTGCCCTTGCTTCCTTTGCCTTTGGCGATGTTCCTAGGAAGACGTTGCTGCGGCTGAGGTCGAAGAGGTTGCTGCCTGTGTTCTCAAGGATTTTGATGGAATCCTTTCTCACATTGAGGTCCTTCATCCATTTTGAGTCTATTTTCATGTGTGGTGTAAGGAAATGATCCAATTTCATTTTTCTGCATGTGGCTGTCCAATTTTCCCAACACCATTTATTGAAGAGGCTGTCTTTTTTCCATTGGACATTCTTTCCTGCTTTGTCGAAGATTAGTTGACCATAGAGTTGAGGGTCTATTTCTGGGCTCTCTATTCTGTTCCATTGATTTATGTGTCTGTTTTTGTGCCAGTACCATGCTGTCTTGATGATGACAGCTTTGTAATAGAGCTTGAAGTCCGGAATTGTGATGCCACCAACTTTGGCTTTCTTTTTCAATATGCCTTTGGCTATTCGAGGTCTTTTCTGGTTCCATATAAATTTTAGGATGATTTGTTCCATTTCTTTGAAAAAAATGGATGGTACTTTGATAGGAATTGCATTAAATGTGTAGATTGCTTTAGGTAGCATAGACATTTTCACAATATTTATTCTTCCAATCCAGGAGCATGGAACATTTTTCCATTTCTTTGTGTCTTCCTCAATTTCTTTTATGAGTACTTTATAGTTTTCTGTGTATAGATTCTTAGTCTCTTTGGTTAGGTTTATTCCTAGGTATCTTATAGTTTTGGGTGCAATTGTAAATGAGATTGACTCCTTAATTTCTCTTTCTTCTGTCTTGTTGTTGGTGTAGAGAAATGCAACTGATTTCTGTGCATTGAATTTATATCCTGACACTTTACTGAATTCCTGTACAAGTTCTAGCAGTTTTGGAGTGGAGTCTTTTGGGTTTTCCAAATATAGTATCATATCATCTGCGAAGAGTGATAGTTTGACTACTTCTTTGCCGATTTGGATGCCTTTAATTTCTTTTTGTTGTCTGATTGCTGAGGCTAGGACTTCGGTACTATGTTGAATAGCAGTGGTGATAACGGACATCCCTGCCGTGTTCCTGACCTTAGCGGAAAAGCTCTCAGTTTTTCTCCATTGAGAATGATATTTGCGGTGGGTTTTTCATAGATGGCTTTGATAATATTGAGGTATGTACCCTCTATCCCTACACTTTGAAGAGTTTTGGTCAGGATGGGATGCTGTACTTTGTCAAATGCTTTTTCAGCATCTATTGAGAGTATCATATGGTTCTTGTTCTTTCTTTTATTAATGTGTTGTATCACATTGATTGATTTGCAGATGTTGAACCAACCTTGCAGCCCTGGAATAAATCCCACTTGGTCGTGGTGAATAATCCTTTTAATGTACTGTTGAATCCTATTGGCTAGTATTTTGGTGAGAATTTTCGCATCTGTGTTCATCAAGGATATTGGTCTGTAGTTCTCTTTTTTGATGGGATCCTTGTCTGGTTTTGGGATCAAGGTGATGCTGGCCTCATAAAATGAGTTTGGAAGTTTTCCTTCCATTTCTATTTTTTGGAACAGTTTCAGGAGAATAGGAATTAGTTCTTCTTTAAATGTTTGGTAGAATTCCCTTGGGAAGCCATCTGGCCCTGGGCTTTTGTTTGTTTGGAGATTTTTGATGACTGTTTCAATCTCCTTACTGGTTATGGGTCTGTTCAGGCTTTCTATTTCTTCCTGGTTCAGTTGTGGTAGTTTAGATGTCTCTAGGAATGCATCCATTTCTCCCAGATTGTCAAATTTGTTGGTGTAGAGTTGCTCATAGTATGTTCTTATAATTGTCTGTATTTCTTTGGTGTTCGTTGTGATCTCTCCTCTTTCATTCATGATTTTATTTATTTGGGTCCTTTCTCTTTTCTTTTTGATAAGTCTGGCCAGGGGTTTATCAATCTTATTAATTCTTTCAAAGAACCAACTCCTAGTTTCGTTGATTTGTTCTATTGTTTTTTTGGTTTCTATTTCATTGATTTCTGCTCTGATCTTTATGATTTCTCTTCTCCTGCTGGGTTTAGGGTTTCTTTCTTGTTCTTTCTCCAGCTCCTTTAGGTGTAGGGTTAGGTTGTGTACCTGAGACCTTTCTTGTTTCTTGAGAAAGGCTTGTACTGCTATATATTTTCCTCTCAGGACTGCCTTTGTTGTGTCCCACAGATTTTGAACTGTTGTGTTTTCATTATCATTTGTTTCCATGAATTTTTTCACTTATTCTTTAATTTCCTGGTTGATCCATTCATTCTTTAGAAGGATGCTGTTTCATCTCCATGTATTTGGGTTCTTTCCCAATTTCCTCTTGTGATTGAGTTCTAGCTTCAGAGTATTGTGGTCTGAAAATATGCAGGGAATGATCCCAATCTTTTGATACCGGTTGAGACCTGATTTAGGACCGAGAATATGATCTATTCTGGAGAAAGTTCCATGTGCACTAGAGAAGAATGTGTATTCTGTTGCTTTGGGATGAAATGTTCTAAATATATCTGTGATGTCCATCTGGTCCAGTGTGTCCTTTAAGGCCTTTATTTCCTTGTTGATCTTTTGCTTGGATGATCTGTCCATTTCAGTGAGGGAGTGTTAAAGTCCCCCACTATTACTGTATTATTGTTGATGTGTTTCTTTGATTTTGTTGTTAATTGGTTTATATAGTTGGCTGTCCCCACGTTAGGGGCATAGATATTTAAAATTGTTAGACCTTCTTGTTGGACAGATCCTTTGAGTATGATATAGTGTCCTTCCTCATCTCTTATTATAGTCTTTGGCTTAAAATCTAATTGATCTGATATAAGGATTGCCACTCCTGCTTTCTTCTGATGTCCATTAGCATGGTAAATTCTTTTCCATCCCCCCATCATAAATCTGGAGGTGTCTTTGGGTTTAAAATGAGTTTCTTGTAGGCAACATATAGATGGGTTTTGTTTTTTTATCCATTCTGATACCCTGTGTCTTTTGATTGGGGCATTTAGCCCATTAACATTCAGGGTAACTATTGAGAGAGATGAATTTAGTGCCATTGTATTGCCTGTAAGGTGACTGTTACTGTATATTGTTTCTGTTCCTTTCTGATCTAATACTTTTAGGGTCTCTCTTTGCTTAGAGGACCCCTTTCAATATTTCCTGTAGAGCTGGTTTGGTGTTTGCAAATTCTTTCAGTTTTTGTTTGTCCTGGAAGCTTTTAATCTCTCCTTCTACTTTCAGTGGTAGCCTAGCTGGATATAGTATTCTTGGCTGCATGTTTTTCTCGTTTAGTGCTCTGAATATATCATGCCAGCTCTTTCTGGCCTGTCAGGTCTCTGTGGATAAGTCTGCTGCCAATCTAATATTTTTACCATTGTATGTTGCAGACTTCTTTTCCTGGGCTGCTTTCAGGATTTTCTCTTTGTCACTAAGACTTGTAAATTTTACTGTTAGGTGACGGGGTATGGACCTATTCTTATTGATTTTGAGGGGGGTTCTCTGCACCCTCTGGATTCTGATGCTTGTTCCCTTTGCCATATTGGGGAAATTCTCTCCAATAATTCTCTCCAATATACCTTCTGCTCCCCTCTCTCTTTCTTCTTCTTCTGGAATCCCAATTATTCTAATGTTGTTTCGTCTTATGGTGTCACTTATCTCTCGAATTCTCCCCTCGTGGTCCAGTAGCTGTTTGTCCCTCTTTTGCTCAGCTTCTTTATTCTCTGTCATTTGGTCTTCTCTATCGCTAATTCTTTCTTCTGCCTCATTTATCCTAGCAGTGAGAGCCTCCATTTTTTATTGCACCTCATTAATAGCTTTTTTGATTTCAACTTGGTTAGATTTTAGTTCTTTTATTTCTCCAGAAAGGGCTTTTATATCTCCTGAGAGGGTTTCTCTAATATCTTCCATGCCTTTTTTGAGCCCAGCTAGAACCTTGAGAATCGTCATTCTGAACTCTAGATCTGAAATATTACCAATGTCTGTATTGATTAGGTCCCTAGCCTTTGGTACTGCCTCTTGTTCTTTTTTTTGCGGTGAATTTTTCCACCTTGTCATTTTGTCCAGATAAGAGTATATGAAGGAGCAAGTAAAATACTAAAAGGGTAGCAACAACCCCAGGAAAATATGCTTTAGTCAAATCAGAAGAGATCCCAAATCGTGAAGGGGGAGAAAGGGGATAAAAAGAGGTTCAGAAAAAAAAAAAAGAAAAAAGAAAGAAACAATTAAAAAAAGAAAACCAATAAAGAAAAAATATAAAAAGGGAAAAAAATATATATATATATATTAGATAAACTAGTTAAAAAACGTTAAAAAAGAAAAGAGTAAAAGTTAAAAAAATTTAGCAGAAGAAGAAAAAAAATTGAAAAAGAAAAAAAAATTAACTGCAAGGCTAAAGAATCATGGGGAGAAAGCCATGAGTTCCGTGCTTTGCTTTCTTCTCCTCTGGAATTCCGCTGCTCTCCTTCGTATTAAACTGCACTCCTTGGTAGGTGAACTTGGTCCTGGCTGGATTTCTTGTTGATCTTCTGGGGGAGGGTCCTGTTGTAGTGATTTTCAAGTGTCTTTGCCCCAGGTGGAATTGCACCGCCCTTACCAGGGGTCAGGCTGAGTAATTAGCTCGGGTTTGTTTTCGGGAGCTTTTGTTCCCTGAGCGCTTTCCGTAGAGTTCCGGAGGACGGGAATGAAGAAGGCGGCCTCCCAGTCTCCAGCCCGCAGGAGCCGAGAGCCCGGGGCCCCACTCCTCAGTGCACCTTCAGACACTCAGACACCCCCGATTCTTCTGTGACCCTGTAGGACCTGAGGCCACGCTGACCCCGCATGGGCTTCACCCCGGTTAAGCCTCTGGAGCGATGTCCCTCAGCGGAACAGACTTTTTAAAGTCCTGATTTTGTGTTCCGTAGCTTGCCGGGAGCCGGCCCCTCCCACCGCAGTCTATCTTCCCATCGCTTTGGATTCACTTCTCCGCCAGTCCTACCTTTCAGAAAGTGGTTGATTTTCTGTTTCTAGAATTGCTGTTCTTCTTCTCTTCGATCTCCCATTGGATTTTTAGGTGTTTGCAATCTTTAGATAAGCTATCTAGCTGATCTCCCACTACCTGAAGTAGTCTCAGCCTGCTACTTCTCCACCATCTTGACTCCTGCACCCTGTGCCCATTTAATAGTAACTCTCTGTCCACCCCTTCCACCCCACCTGTGCAAATGACACCAAATCCCCTGGTAACCACTATGCTATTTTCTGTCTTTGTGTATAATATGACTATTTTAAATACCTCATATAAGTGGAATTAAAGAATATTTGTCCCTTTGTGCCTGGCTTATTTTACTTACCATAATGTTTTTGACATTCATCCATTATATATAGCATGAATCAGAGTTAACTTCCTTTTTAAGATTGAACAGTACTTCATTGTATGCATGCTTCATTTTGTTTATTCATCTTCAAATGGACATTTGGGTGGTTCTACCTTTGGGTTATTGTGAATAATGCTGTTTTGAACATGAGTGTATAAGTATCTCTTTGAATCCCTGTTCTCATTTTTTTTTTTTCCCCTGTACCCTATGCCCTATAGTGGAATTGCTGGGTCAAATGGTAATTCTGTATTTAATTTTTGAGGAAAATTAGTGCTTCCGTATTGCACTGCAGCATCTTACGTTCCTAATATCAAGGACTAAGACATTCAAAAACACAGATATGGCAGAACAGGTCAGTGTGCAAACCCAAGGCAATCTACAGCTCTGCAAAGACCTGAGAATACTTTTAAGTTTACAGTGTAGATTGATCCCCAGCACAATGATACCTTGCAGCAGTAAAACCAAAAAAAAAAACAAATCACAAACCCTGCTAAAGTGGGAGAATCTGACTTCAGACTTATAAGATTCAAATGTCTCATTTTCAACAACAACAACAAAATCACAAGATGTACAAATAGGAAAATATGGCCCATCCAAAGGAAAATAAATGAACAGAAAACGTCCCTGAGTAAGACCAGATGACCATTTTACTCAACAGATACTTTAGAACAACTTTTAAAGATGTGCAAAGAGCCAAAGTAAAATGTGGACAAAGTCAAGAAAATGAAACATGAACAAAGTGGAAATATCAATAAAAAGATAGAAAAGAAACCAAAAGATACAAAAAGAAATTCTGCTGCTGAAAAGTACAATAACTGAAATGAAAAATTTATTAAAGTTACTTGAAAGCAGATTTGAGCAGGCAGAAGAATTGGTGAAGTTGAAAATAGTACAATTGGAATTATCAAGTCTGAGGAGAAGGGGAAAATTTTGAAGTAAACTGAGCCTAAGGGATCTGTAGAATACCATGAAGTAGACCAGCAGACACTTTGTGGGAGTCCCAGAAGGAAAATAGAAAGGGGCAGGGAGGTGATTTAAAAGAGTAGGGACAGAAACATCTCAAATTTTATGAAAGACATGAATATAATTATCCAAGAAGCTCCACATACTTCAAATAGTGTATACTCAAAGAGACCCATGCCAATGCACATTGTAATGCCACATTATAATAGCAAACTTCAGGTAATGTTCAAAGCAGTGAGAAAGGACTTACCATATAAAAAGGATCTCAGTAAGATTTTCAGCAGATTCCTTACCAGAATTGTTGAGGGTCAGAAGGCAGTGGGTTGATATTTTCAAATGAAAGAAGAACGATCAGCCAAGAATCTTATATCCAGCAAAACAAGGGAGAAATCAAGGCATTCCTAGATAAACAAAAGCTAGGGAGTTTGTTACCACTAGATCAGCCTGGAAGGACTGTCAGGGTGTCCTTCTGGTTGAAATTAAAGTATGATAGTAACTTGAAGCCATATGAAAAAATAAATAGCTCTGTTAAAGGTAAACACATGGGCAATTATAAAAGCTAGCATTTTTGTAACTCATTTTGTAACTCCATTTTTTGTTTTCTGCATGATTTGGGAGACTTGAGCATTTGAAAAAATATATATTAGGCTATGTTTTTGAACTCAGTCTACAGAAAGATGTACTTTTGTGACATGAGTAACTGAATGGGGGTGGGAACAGAAATGTATAGAATTTAAGTTTTTATATGCTATTGAAGTTAAGCTCATATAAACTCAAATTAGTGTTATAACTTTAGTATATTAACTGTAATCCCTATGATAACCACAAAGAAAATAGCTATAGGTTATACAAAAAAAGCCAATGGAATAGGATTTGAAAAGTTTCACTATTAAGAGAAGTAAACAGAAAAAAAGATATTAATGCAGGAAATGAAAGACAAAAAAGCTGTAAGGCCTACAGAAAAATTGGCAAAATGACAGAAGTAGGCACCTCTTTGTCAGTAATTAAATGTAAATGGATTAAACTCTTCAGTTGAAAGAGCTTGGCAAAATTGATTTTAAAAAATGATCTTATTCTATACTATCTATAAGGCATTCACTTTAGATCCAAAAGTACATGTCAGTTGAGAGTGAAAGGACAGAAAAAGATGCCCCATGGAAATGGTAACCAAAAGAGAGTAGAAGTTGCCGTACTAATATAAAACAGAGTTTAAATCAAAAAGATTACAAGTCAAACCTTTTATATTACTAACAGTTTCAGTAGAATAAGAGGATACAACAATTAATTATACATATCTGTGCACCTAAAAACAGATTGTCAAAATATGTGAAGCAAAAATTGACAAAGGGGGAAATCATTCTGCAATAATAGCCGGAGACTTAATAATAACCTACTTTCAAAAGTGAATATAACAGCCAGGGGCACCTGAATGGCTCAGTTGGTTAAGCCTTGATTTTGGTTCAGGTCATGATTCAGGGTTGTGAGATCGAGCCCTGAGTCAGGCTCCATGCTCAGTGTGGAGTCTGCTTGAGATTCTCTTTCTCCTGCTTCCCACTGCTCATGTGTACAGTCTCTAAATAAATAAATAAGTCTTTTTAAAAATGTGAATAAACCAGACTGAAGATAAATAAAAAATAAGAGTACTTGAACAACACAATCAACTAGATCTAATAGACCTCTACAGAATGCCAAACAACAGAATACACATTTTTCTCACATGCACATGGGACATTCTTCAGAATGGACCATATGTTAGCTCAAGAATCAAGTCTCGATCAAATTAAAAAATATGTAAAGTATCTTTTCTGACTACAAGCGTTGATTAGAAATCAGTAGAAGAAGGAACACTGGAAAATTCACAAATATTGGGGAAAAAACACACTCTTAAAACAACAGATGGGTCAAAAAAATTCACAAGGGAAACTAGCAAGTATTTAGAGATGAGTGAAAACCACAACACAGTATATCCAAACTTGTGGTATGTACCAGAAGCAGTCTCAGAAGGAAATTATAGCTATAAAAATGCTAACATTAAAAAAGAAGGAAGATCTCAAACCAGCCACCTCTAACTTTATATCTTAAAGATTTAGAACAAGAAACTTACCTAAAATTAGCAGAATAAATGAAGTAGTAAGGATTAGAGCTGTGATAAGTAAAATAGAGAATAAGAAAACAGAATAAGAAACCAACAGCAAGTTCTTTGAAAAGACCAACACAATTAGCTGGTCTTTGGCTAGATTGACTAAAAATGGGAGGAAAGAGAGAGAGGACTTAAGTCCCTAAAATTAGAAATGAAAGTGGGACTCTTACTATGATTCTACGGAAACTAAATATATAAGGTTACTATGAACAGTTGTGTACCAATGAATTGGATAACACATTTTGAAATGGACAAATCTCTAAAATCATAAAACCTACCAAGACTGAAACTAAAGAGCAAATCTGAACAGACTTGATTGAATTAGTAATGAAAAAATCTTGTGACAAAGAAAAGTCCCCAACCTGATGTATTCACTGGTGATTTCTACCAAATATTAAAAGAACCTCAGTTCTTCTCAAATTTTTCCAAAAAAACTGAGGAGAAAACACTTCCTTAGTTGCTTTATAAAGCCATTGTTACCTTGATATCCAAGTCAACTGACAGTACAGGAATATGAACACCAGTGCAGAAATAAAAAAAAAAAAATGCAGAGACTTCAAAAGGATTATACACCATGACCAAGTGGGATTCCTGGAATGCAAGGATAGTTCAATATATATAAATCAACCAATGTAATATAACACATCAACAAAATAAAGGGGGAAAAACACATAAGCATCTCAGTTGATGCAGAAAAGCATTTGACAGAATTTGACACCCTTTTATGGTAACATTCAACAAACTAGGAATAGAAGGAAATTGCCTCAATGTAATAAAAGCCATATCTGAAGAATCCATAGCAAACATTACACTCAATTGTGAAAGAAAGGTTTTTCTCTACAATCAGGAACAATGCAAGGATGTCTGTCTGCCTTTGGCTGCTTCTCCTCAACAGATACTGGAAGCTCTAACCAGAGCAATTAAGTAAAAGAAAGAAAAGGCATCCAAATTGGAAAGGAAGATGTAAAATTACTTTTCTTTTTTTTAAGATTTTGTTTATTTGACAGAGCAATCACAAGTAGGCAAAAAGGCAGGCAGAGAGAGAGGGGGGAAAGCAGGCTCTCTAGAGAGCCTGATGTGGGGCTCAATCCCAGGACCCTGAGACCATGACCTAAGCTGAAGGCAGTAACCCACTGAGCCACCCAGGCACCCGTAAAATTACCTGTTTGTAGATAATATGATCTTCTGTGTATAAACCCTAAAGATTCCAAACAAATCTATTCTAACAAAAGTGTTAGAACTAATAAATGAATTCAGCAAATTAGCAGGATACAAAACACCCAAAAGTCAGTTGCATTTCTGTACACTAACAGTGAACAGTCTGAAAGGGAAATTAAGAAAACAATTGTATTTATAGTAGCAACAAAAAGAATGATGAAATCCTTAGGAATTAACTTATTAGCCGAGGAGGTGAAAGACTTACACAGTGAAAAGTATAAAAACGTTACTGAAAAAAAATTTAAGATATAAATAAAGGGAAAGACCTGCTGTGTCCATGGATTGGAATACTTAATATTGTAGCACCCGATCTGATCTGCAGATTCGGTGCAATCCCTATCAAAATCCCAATGACTTTTCTTTTTTAGAAATAGAAAAATCCATTTAAAAATTCATATAGAATCTCTAGAAAGAGCTAAAACAGTTTTGGGGTGGGGGGGAAGCAAAGATGGAGGACTTATACCGCCTTGATCTCAAAACTTACTATAAAGCTGTAGAAATAAAACCAGTGTTCTACCTGCATGTAGACAGGCGTAAAGACCAATGAAATAGAATAGAAAGCCTAGAAATAATATATGGCCAAATGAGTTTTGACAGAGGTGCCAAGACCATTTGGTGGGGGAAAAGATGGTCTTCTCAGCAGGCAGTGCTGGGAGAACTGGATAAACCATATGCAAAAGAATGAGGTTGGACTCTTACCTATCGCCATATACAAATTAACTCAAAATTAACTCAAAATGGATCAAAGACCTAAATGTAAAAACTATAAAACTCCTGGAAGAAAATATAGGGCAAAAGCATCATGACATTGGATTTGGCAGTGATTTCTTAGATATGACCATAAAGCCACAGGCAACAACAGAAATAGAACAAACTGGACTTCATGAAAATTAAAAGCTTTATGAATCACAGAACGTAGTAAAAATAAATAGAATAAAAAGATAACTCACCAAATGGAAGAAAATATTTGTAAATCATGTATCTGATGGGGGATTAATATCCAGAATATATATATAAAATTCTTAGGACTCAACTGAAAAAAAAAAGTCCTATTCAAAAATGGACAAAGGACTTGAATAGATTTTCAAGTCTTTAGAACATTTCTCCAAAGAAGGTATACAAGTGGTCAATAAGCACATGAAAAGATAGTCAGAATTACTAATGATTAAGGAAATGTGTATTAAAACCACAATGAGGATGCCTGGGTGGCTCAGTGGATTAAGCCGCTGCCTTCGGCTCAGGTCATGATCCTAGGATCCTAGCGTCCCCAGCAGGGAGCCTTTTTCTCTCTCTGCCTCTGCCTGCCACTCTGCCTGCTTGTGCACTCTCTCTCTCTCTCTGACAAATAAATAAATCTTAGAAAAAAAAGAAAAACTACAATGAGATAACACCTCAGACCCACTAGGATGGCTGCTATCAATCAAACCAAAACAGAAAATAGTAAGTGTGGGCAGGATGTAGAGAAACTGGAACCAGTAGTAACTGTTGGTGGTAGTGTAAAATGACAGAGCAGCTGTGGAAAACAGTATGGCTATTCCTCAAAGAGTTAAAAATTGAATTGCCATGTGATGCCACAATTACACTTTCGAGGATTACTGTGGACTGAATGTTTTGCTCCCAAAATTCATATGTTGAATTCCTAATCCCCAGTGTGATAGTATGGAGGTGGTGGTAGGGGTCTGGGAATAATTAGACTATGAAGGTGGAGTCCTTATGGATGGGATTAGTGCCCTTTTCTGAAGAGACACAAGAAAGATAATGTGTCCATGATGTGAGGATACAGCAAGAAGGTGTCTATGTGAAAACTTGAAAAAGGGCTCTTAGAAATTGAATTAGCCAGCACTTTCATCTTGGATTTCCCAGTCTCCAGAATGGTTTTGAAATGAGTTCTGTTGTTTAATTCACCAAATCTTCGGTATTTGTTATAGCAGCCTGACCTAATACATACATTCATACCACAAAGTGGGGTGCTGCTGTAACAAACGTCTAAAAATGTGGAAGCGGCTTTGGAAGTGGGTAATGGGTAGAGACTAGAAGAGTGTTGAGTTGCATGCTAAGAAAAGCCTACTTTGCCAGGAATGGAACTTTAATTTCTTCTTCTTTCTTCTTTCTTCTTTCTTCTTTCTTCTTCTTCAAGATTTTATTTATTTGTTTGACAGACAGAGATCACAAGTAGGCGGAAGGGTGGTGGGGAAGCAGGCTCTCTGAGGAGCAGAGAGCCTGATGTGGGGCTCGATCCCAGGACCCTGAGATCATGGCCTGAGCTGAAGGCAGAAGCTTAACCCGCTGAGCTAAGCGAAGTATTGGAGGGATAGCTTGGTTCTTCCTGTTTATGGTAGAATGCAAGGAGAAAGAGAAACTGAAGAATGAATTGGTTTTTTTTTTCTTTCTTTTATTGAAGTATAGTTGACACATGATGTTACATTAGTTTCAGCTTTACAACTTAGTGATTTAACTTCTCTGTACATTATGCTATGTTCACCTCAAATGTAACTACCATCTGTTATTGTACAACACTATTAAAATACCCTACCCTATTAAAGGTTTTAATTTACCTTTTAATCCCAGTGATTTATTCATTCCATAACTGGAAGCCTTCACCCATTTTTGCCCATCCTCCACCCCCCACCCCCACCCCTCTCATAGCCATAACTTTGTTTTCTGTGGATCTGTTTCTACTTTTCTTTCATTTTTATTTTTTAGATTCCAGATATAAGAGAAATGATACAGTATTTGTCTTTCTCTGACATAATTCACTTAACATAATAACCTTTAGGTTCATCCATGTTGTCACAAATGACAAGATTTCATTAGTTTTTATGGCTGAGTAATATTACATTGTGTGTATATAGCCCATCTTGATCCATTCGTGTATTGATGGATACTTGGGCTACTTCCAAATCCTGGCTGTTGTAAAGAGTGCTGCAGTAGACGTAGGGGTGCATATGTCTCCTCGAATTTTTGTGTTCTTTGGGTAAATACTCAGGAGTGGAATTACTGGATCATATGGTATTTCTGTTTTTAAGTTTTTGAGGAACCATACTATTTTTCTCCTGTTTTCACCAATTTACATTCCCACCAGCAGTGCATGAGGGTTCCCTGTTCTCCACATCCTCACCAACAATTGTTATTTCTTGTCTTTTTTTTTTTATTCTACCCATTCTGACAGGTGTAAGGTGATATCTCATTGTGGTTTTAATTTACATTTCCCTGATGATTAGTAATGTTGAGCATCTTTTCATGTGTCTGTTAGCCATCTTGTATGTCTTTGGAGAAATATTCAGATCCTCTGCCCATTTTTTTCATCAGATTATTTGGGGTGGTTTTTTGTGTTTGTTTTTTTTTGCGTTGTTATATAAGTTCTTTATATATTTTGGATATTAACCTCTATTTGTATGTATTGTTTGCAGGTATCTTCTCCCGTTCAGTCAGTTGCCTTTTTATTTTATTGATGGTTTCCTTCACTTTGCAAAAACTTTAATTTTGGTATAGTCTTACCTGACGAATCTTATCTAGAAAAATATTGCTAAGGCCAATGTCAAATTATTGCCTATGTTTTCTTCTAGGAGTTTTATGGTTTCAGGGCTCACATTTAGGTCTTTAATCCAGTTTGAGTTTATTTTGTATAAGATACCTTTTGTATGAGTGGTGTAGTCTCTTTTTTTTTTTTCGTAAGTAGCTGTCCAACTTCCTAGCACCATTTACTGAAAATAGTGTCTTTTCCTCATTGTATATTCTTGCCTCCTTTGTCATAGATTGACTTTGTGTGGGTTTATTTCTGGGCTCTGTATTCTGTCCTTTTGATCTATATGCCTTTTTTGTGTGTGCCAATACCATAGTGTTTTGATTACTATATCTTTGGAATAGATCTTGAAATCTGGGATTGTGATACTTGCAGCTTGGTTCTTTCTCAAATTTGCTTTGGCTATTCAGGGTCTTTTGTGGTTGCATAGAAATTTTAGTATTATTTGTTCTAGTTCTGTGAAAAATGCTTTTGGTACTTCGATAAGGATTGCAATGAATCTATAGATTGCTTTGAGTAGTATAGACATTTTAACAATATTCTTCCAATCCACGAGCATGGGATATCTTTTTATTTGTTTGTGTCATCTTCATTGATTTCTTCAGTGTTTTATAGTTTTCAGAATACAGGTCTTTTATAGTTTCCAGAACACAGGTCTTTTACCTCGTTGGTTAAGTTTATTCCTAGGTATTTATTCTTTATGGTCCAGTGGTAAATGGAATTGGTTTTTTACTTTCTCTTCCTGTCACTTCATTATTAATGTTTAGAAATGCAACCAATTTCAGCATATTATCCTGCAATGTTACTGAATTCATTTATTATTTCAAAGAAGGAATTGTTAAACAAAAAGGAACCAGAACTTAAAGCTTTGGCATAGTTTCAATCTGTACATATCGTAGAAAATGAGAAGGCATGTTTGGAAGAAGACAACAAGGGTATGGTTGACCAACTGTTTGGTAAGGAGATTAGAATGTGTGTTAACTGCAGACTACTTCAGCGACCCCAGCAGGATCACTGACAGTTTGAACAGAAAGAGATGGATATAGGTCTGGAATGAAGGAGGGCTGTCAGACTTAGATTCTTCAGGACAGGACGATAAACAAACCATTAGACTTTGAACCTGCACTGTTTTTCAAGAAAGGAAAGAATGTTCCAAAAGCTGATTCAGAGATCATCAGGGCTACCATCTTGGTTCTAGTAATCCAGTCTGCTTCCAGCCAAAGCCATACAGAAGGACTGCTGGCAGGGCCCTAAGAGTGTGACCCCTGCCTGGCAGAGCCTCAAGTTGGGTGGGTCCTCCACAGAAAGCCACAGCATGGTGGTGCCCCACCAAGGCATGGGGGTGATATTGCCCCCTCAGTGGGTCTGGAAGTCAGATCACTGGATCAATGAGGATTCTTAAGTCTTAAGACCTCGTGGAGTTTGCCTTGTTAGGTTTTGGAATTGCTGGGGACTGTCACCCCTTCCTTCTTTCCTATTTCTCCCTTTTGGAATGGAAATGTCTGTCCTATGCCAGTGACATGTTCATAGCTGGAGAGGAATTTTGCCTCAGGATCAATCATACCTTGAATCTTACTCATATCTGATTTAGATATTTATTAATTATTTTATTTTTCTAGTATAGT
This sequence comes from Enhydra lutris kenyoni, assembly GCF_002288905.1. NCBI lineage: Eukaryota > Metazoa > Chordata > Mammalia > Carnivora > Mustelidae > Enhydra > Enhydra lutris. The sequence goes on along the minus strand of NW_019154102.1, from coordinate 34,634,053 downwards.
TGACATACAATGTTACATTAGTTTCACATGTAAGGTTTAGATGATATTTAGATGAGACTTTGGACTTTAGAAGTTGAAAAAAAAAAAGTTGAAGGGTGCCTGGGTGGCTCAGAGGATTAAGCCTCTGCCTTTCAGCTCAGGTCATGGTCTCAGGGTCCTGGGATCGAGCCCCGCATCAGGCTCTCTGCTCAACGGGGAGCCTGCTTCCACCTCCCTCTCAGCCTGCCTCTCTGCCTACTTGTGATCTCTTTGTGTCAAATAAATAAATAAAATCTTAAAAAAAAAAAGTTGAAGTTGATGCTGGAATGAGTTAACAATTTTGAGGTTGTTGGGATGGAACGAATATATTTTACATGTGAGAAGGGCATAAATTTGGGCAGAGGTAGAATATTGTGGACTGAATGTTTGTATCTCTTGGGCATGTGAGGCTACATTAATAAGGAATCTATCTGCAAACCAGGAAATAGGTTCTCGGCAGGCACCAGATTGGTTGTTGGCACCTTGATCTTCCAGCCTCCAGAACAGTGAGAAGTAAATTTATGTTGTTTAAACCACCCAGTCTATGGTAACATGGTATGTACACAAAAGATTTGAAAGGGCCTCCAGGAGATATTTGTATACTTCTGTTCATAACATCATTATTCACAATAGCTCGGAGTTAAAAGCAGCCCAGATGTCTGTTGATGAATGAATAAACAAAATTTGGTATTTGGTATATACGTGCAATGGGGTATCAATTCAGTTTTAGAAAGAAGGGAAAATCTGATACGTGTAACAATATGGATCAACCTTAAGGATGTTATGCCAAGTGAAACAAGCTAGTCACAAAAAGACAAATAGTCTATGATTCTATTTATATAAGGTACCTAGAGTAGTCATTCAGAAAGGCAGAAAGTAGAATGATGGATGGTTACCAGGGGCTGGTGAGAGGAGGGAATGTTTTGATAATTTTAATATGTTCGGGTTTTCCTTTAAGTTGCAGGATTTTATAAATCATTAGTGAATGTAGCGATGACACTCTCAATCGTGGGAGCACTGCTGATTATTAGAGCAAGCTCTGGAATACATTTACAGTATTTTTAAAGGGCCTTAGTACCCATACCAACAAATGCCCTTGCCAGAGCAGTTTTGAAATTTTGCCTAATTATACTAGGATTTACTTTTACGTTACTTTAAACTGTTTTTGGAAATAATGAAAGCCTATTATATTAATTATTTTAATTTTGTTTATATCTTCCTTTCTTTTTTATTTTTAATCTTTTTTAAGATTTTATTTTTAAGAAATCTCTACACCCACCGTGGGGCTCAAACTCACAACCCTGAGATCCAGAGTCACAACCTTCACAGACTGAGCCAGCCAGCTGCCCCTGTTTTCTTTTTAATAGGCACACTTAGATCACCCTAAGAACAGATTTGAGTGCCAATACATCTCCTGGCTTACCTTTAATTTTTTGGTATTTTGTGTTATGTTCTAAATTTAGATATCCAAAGAGAAGAAGAAAAAGTGAAACGGTCAGTGAGAGATGCTGCCAAGAAGGGTCAGAAGGACGTCTGTGTGGTGCTAGCCAAGGAGATGATCAGGTCAAGGAAGGCCGTGAGCAAGCTCTACGCTTCCAAAGCGCACATGAACTCCGTGCTCATGGGGATGAAGAACCAGCTGGGTAAGAGGGCAGTTACCTTACAGCATCTGCATCAGTGCGGACGCTCTTGCTCTTGTTACCTGTCCTGGCTGCTTGCCGTGAGTAGGAAAAAGTCTCAGCTCTGGTTTTTATTCTTTATATTGTCTTTGGAGTGTTAACACAAATGCAAAATATGATTATGTGATTCATTTTCCTTTGCCAGTGTTGTTACAATAATGGCAAGATATGCATATCAATCTGCTTTATGTGGAATATTTTCCCTCGTGTGAACAGTGTCTTAAAAGTGACCTGAGCATTGAGTTATGGGAGTAAGAAGTGCATTAGAGGAGGAAGAGGAGCATTTCCCTGGTTTGGGTGCAGACCACCGGAGCCAGAATTTTTTTTTTTCTTTTTTTAAGATTTATTTGTTTATTTATTTATTTATTTGACAGAGATCATAAGTAGGCAGAGAGGCCGGCGGAGAGAGAGGGGGAAGCAGGCTCCCCACTGAGCAGGGAGCCCGATGATGCGGGGCTCCATCCCAGTACCCTGAGATCACTACCTGAGCCAAAGGCAGAGGCTTTAACCCACTGAGCCACCCAGGCGCCCCCTAGCCAGAATTTTAAAATAGTCCATGTTTGTCTTTAGCTTTCACCCACCTCCTTTTGTGCCTTATCTCTGACCCTTTACCTAATGCTTCCTTACATCTTAGGAATCTGTAGACTATGTAATGGGTGTTCAGCTCACATGGGAACTATCAGTTTAATTTTAAAAACATGTTATAATATTTAAAACAAAATAAACATAATTGAGTTTTCTTTTATTGTCCAGTATAATACTGTTGTGATCTTTCACAGGTATCTGTCTCCAGGTCAGAGGCAGCTTGAGTCATAGATTAAATTTTATATCCAGTTGGTTTCTGGTTTTTTACTTAACTTCTGTTAAATTAAGAAGTCCTAACTCAGAAGTATCATTCTTTGAGAATGGCAGCAAGTGACTCTCAGATATTTAGACTTGAGTACTGACTCAGAAATTACAGTGAAATTTTTCACTAAGGAATATTTTCAGCTGTCAGATATGACATTGATGATATGGCACATTCAAAAGCTAGGAGACTTGAATGTTTCAGATTAGGGGCTGGTGCCAAATGAGTACCTGGTCCATTATTTGGTTTTATTTGGTTCTGAAAGTATTCCTTTGGGTTCGATGTTAACACTGAGAAGTGGTTGTTAAAAACACCTAGTAATGAATAAATCATCAGTTTCTTTCTGAAGATACTGAAGATAGTAATAATGGATTGGGAAGGAGGAAAAAAAAAATGAAAACAACCATACCACATCTTCTTAACTTTAAAATCTATTATTTCAGCTCTAAGTAATTATACACACACATATTTATACACATGCACATGCACACACACACACACACACGCACACACTTTTTAAATACTAGATATATAATCTAGATACATGCCTTTGAAGAAGCCAGAGTACAGAGAGAGAGAGAGAGAGTACCGGGAAGAAATAATCTAATCTAACCTGTCATTTTGAAAGCTTAGGTGTACTCTTGCCTTTCACAGCCAGCAAGGATTTCTTACTTACATCCTGTTCTTTCTGCAGCATAAATGTTCAGTTGACCATGATGAACTTACTGTAAAATTTTTCGGTATCTCCTTTACTGAATCATCATTAGAAAACATACAGCTTACTGTGCTCGCCCGCTTCTCCTATGAATAAAGCACTATATGCACAGCCTCTTTGGTTTCCCCACTTGCAAAGATAAAAGTTCACCGGATAATATACTAGATGCTTAGGTTCCTATCACCCAGAATTAATAAAATTTGACACTTGTTATATTTGCTTCAGTTTTATATTATAGAAGAAGCCATATTACTACAGTTGAAGCTCCTTTAATAAGCCTTCCCAGTTCCAGCCCCTTCTCTCTCAGCCTCCCCACAGGTAACCACTGTCATGAATCTTAACATTTGTAGAAATGGTATTATACTGTATAAACCATTCTGCATTTTTTCCCCATTTATCATTGTGTTTTTGAAGTATACCAATAATGATGTATTTTTAAACTACTGGGTAGTGTTCCATCAGATGGATGTATCATGCTTTTTCCTTCTCCCATTGATGGACATTTAGGCTGTTTTTATTTTTTATTTTTTATTTTTTTAAAAGATTTTATTTATTTATTTCACAGACAGAGATCACAAGTAGGCAGAGAGGCAGGCAGAGAGAGAGGGAAGCAGGCTATCCGCGGAGCAGAGAGCCTGATGCGGGGCTCGATCCCAGGACCCTGGGATCATGACCTGAGCCGAAGGCAGAGGCTTTAACCCACTGAGCCACCCAGGCGCCCCTGTTTTTAATTTTTTGCTATTACTCACAGTGATGCTGTGAATGTCTGTTCATTTTTGCACATGCATTAAGATTTCTTTAGGACAGTTATGTACTCAGAAATGGGACTGTTGGTTAAAAATAACTGGGTTTAAATTTTGGTAGAATTGCAAAATTGCCCTCCAGAGAGGCTTTGCTAATTTACATTCCCACCAGCAGTGGATGAGAGTTCTTTTTTCCATACCTCTTTACCAGTCTTTGGCAGACTTTGTAATTTTTGAGAAATGTTACCTTGTTCATACCAAATAACATTTCTCGGGGAACTAGTGTACTTGATCACAGTCTTCTTTTCACCTTTTCTTTCTGTGTACTGATTGCTAAAAACCTTTTCAGACAGTTACAGCTCACAAGTAATCTGCATGAAAAGTCTCTTCTCCTGTAGCGTGTTTTTTCAGTAGTGAGCATAACGAAAGCTCTCGTATGTACTGCAGAGAAGTCAGAAGCCTGTTATCCTTTATACACCCATAATAATATATTTTATTGTTGGTTTCAAATATATATTATTTGTGGTTTTATCACAACCAAGAAGTAAGATACCTGTTTGGTCTTTAAATGTCCAAGTGCTCCAAAGCTCCGTTCTAGATCCTTTGCTGTTTTCCATGTTCTCTGTCCCTGTATGACCTCACCTAACCTCATTCCTCCAGGTGTTGCTTTGCACATTTTTATCTGCAAGCCCGACTTTGCCACCTAGTGTACGGGTGGCGTCTCCACTTCTGTCTTTGTGGGTGTGTCACAGTTGCCATGCCCACACAGAAATCTTGGCTGGTGCACCTCAGCTGCACCCACACCTCCTCCCTGCATTTTCCCCTGGGAGCCCAAGACCTCGAACACTTTCATCTGGGAATATTTCAGGTGCCTCCTTAGCGCAGTAGGCATCGCGTCAGTCTCATCTGGGAATATTTCCACATGGCTTCCTAAGACAGGGGTTCTGTCCCTTCTATTCCCTGTTCTCTTAGTTCTTGGATGTGTTCATGTGATTATTTCCTTGCCATTGTATTTTCTGTTTCTTTCTGGAAGCAAAAGATTTTAGTTGTCAGATTTCCCAGACCGATTCTTAAATTTCTTACCTTTCCTGTTTTCCATTTTGAAAATCAGAATAGCACCTTCCTCATAGGGTGGGTGTGAGGCTTATTCAACGCCTGGCACGGGGTGATTGCTTTATATGTAGGTTCAGAATATCAGCTGTCATCAATTTTGTCACTGCATTTTCCTTTCTGAGAAATTTCCTCAACTTTATTTTCCATTTCTTTTCTGAATTCTTTATTTTGGCTGTTTTAATTTTATTTACAGAAAAGAGTTCTCTATTTTTTTTAAATCCTCCTGTTTTTACTTCATAAACACAATTTGTTCCCCATACTGATTGTCTTCTTTCTGAAATATTCTAGTGTTCCTTGAACTGTGTTTCTCAGAGCTCCTTCCCATGACCCCCTTCTTCCCTTTTTCTCCTTTTTTTTTTTTTTTTTTTTTTTTTAAGGAAGAAAGAGAGAGGGAGAAAAGGGTGGGGAGGCTAGATTGAGTGTAGACTGCTTGAGGACCTTCCCCGGTCTTCTCAGGCAGATAGACTAAGCTACAAAGAGCAAAATGACAATGCATTTGATGCATTTTTTTAGCCCGTATTATGTGCCAGATATATTGCTGGGCACAGGGGATGAATTAATCAACATTACAGGCACAGTCATTGCCCTCTAGAGCATGGGGTGGAAGACAAATAATCAGATAAATTTAACAAAAATAAAAATACATAATAAATAATAAATTTAAGAAGTAAGTAAATGTCCTGCAAATTAGCAGTAAGCACCAGGGGACTTGTAAAAGGGAACTGCAGTCACGGATGGCTCCTTTCAGGGACTGATGATACCTGAAGAAGGAAGTGGGTGGCAGGGGTTGGGGAAGGGTCCAGCCAGACTGCCAGAAAGCCCCGGGGCCAAAACTGTGCACTTAAAGCACTGAAGGAAGTTCTGGAAGGTTGGGGTGCCTGAGAGCAAGGGGGAGGGGTGGTCAGAGAGGCTGAGCAGGAAGGTGAAGACAGTTTTTACAGCTGTTAGGGTTTTCAGAGGCAAGCTCCGGTTTAGACGGCGGTGGTGATGGCACAGGTGATATGCAAGGGGAGTTCAGAGGAAGAGTATCTTGGGGAGAATCGGAGTACTCTGTGTTGACCAGTTAGGGTGTACCAAGGCACAGGTGAACGTTTCGGGCTGTGTTCAGCAAACAGCACTTGATTCCGTTTGACGAGAGCACATTAAGGGGGGCAGTGGGAGGTAAAGCTCCAAAGGTAACTTGGAGTCAGTTTTATAAGTTAATCTGAGGTGCTGTCCTTCATCTCATAGACAGTGGAGCGCCGTGGCCCCCTGCGAGCACAGAGGGCAGTGCTGCGAGGATCTGGCCCCGTGGAATGGTGGCGGTGGGTGGGGCCGGTGGTGGCTGTAGCTGCTGCAGCGGGCAGGGCCTGCGTGGCTCAGTCTGACGGCTCCCAGTGAAGAGAGGACGCTGGGAAGGCCTAGTCTGGATGCAGAGTAAATGGCCGTGGCGAAGGTATAAATGAGCTGGAAATGCTCTAAGCCCTTGAACCTGGGAAGAATGCAGGGCCATTAAAAGACACTGGAAACCAAGGGGAGGGAAGAGGCTCTAAAGAGAAAAGGGAGATTCTGTTTGGGGCTGTCCAGACTGACCCCAGCAGGATCCCCCTGCTTCCCAGCACCTAAGCACAGTGCCTGGTGGGAGGAACTCCCAGGGAGGGTTGTTGCCAGGGTCTGTAGTAGGAAGTTCCTGTTGGCAAATTAATAAATACAGCAGAGAAGGTACTGAAGGTGGCATCAAGGACAAGGCAGGAGGGAAGAGGGAGGAGTCTACATTTTAGAATGAGAAAAGAGAAAATCAGAAATACTGTACCGAGAGTTCCTGAGATATTAGGGTCTTGCCCTTGATGTCCGCCCCCCTTCCGCCCTCTGCCTGCTGCTGCTTTGAAAAGCCAACATTTGATGAAGTCATTTTCCTTAAGATGTTCTTTGGTTAAAATGCAGATGTGCCTGGGAGGGGTAATACGTTAAACCTTGTTAGCTATTAATACACTGTCATGATTAGATGGTTTCCAAGTGATCACTTTCTGACAGCATCTTCTTGCAGAATAAGACAGATGATGAGTATGTTTTAATTAGGGGAGTAAATTAAGAGAGGTTTGAAGGTGGGGCAGGAAAGACAATTGCCTTGTGATCGAGAAATTCCAGCTCTGGGTATACACCTAAAAGAATTGAAAGCAGGGACTTAGATATTTGTACATTCATGTTCATAGTCACATTATTGACAGTAGGCAAAAGTTTAAAGTAATCTGAGTGTCCATTGAAGGATGAATGGATAAACAAAATGTGTGTACACACAGCAGAATATCATTCAACCTTCAGTTAAAAAGGAAGGAAATACTGACGTGCTGTTACACTGTGAATGAACCCTGAAGGTGTTATGCGAAGTATAATAGGCCTGTCACCAAAGGATAGGTAGCAACTATATGTCACTTGCGGGAGGAGGTACCTAGAACAGTCAGATCCGTAAAGACAGAAAGTACAGTGGTGTTTGCCGGGCATTGGAAAGAGGGGAAATGAGACATTGAGAGTTTAATGGAGACAGAATTTCAGTTTGGGAAGATGAAAAAAGATCTAGAGACGGTGGTGATGGTTGCACAACAGTGTGAATGTGACACTTAAAAATGATGAAAACAGTAAGTTTTATGTTATGCGTATTTTGTCACAGAGTAAAGGTGGGCCAGGCCTGGATGCTGAGCCATCGTGGAAATGGGAGTTCTGAGCCCGTGGGTAGTTGGGGCAGAGTGACCAGAGGAGCAAGAAAGACAATGAAAAGAGAGGGTCAGCCTAGGGCAGCCCCTCCACCTAGGGACCTGTTACAGTTTCCTTCTGTGGCCTCTCTGTTTTGTTTTCTTGCTTTGATTGGAGCACTTGAAAGCGAGTTTGCCAAGTATGGATCTTTGAGGTGAAACACAGTGTTTGTGAAATTTAAACTGATAGTCAATCAGAAATTTTTAATTAAAAGTTATGCAGGCTTACTGTATAAAAAAAAGTACTACATAAATATATAAAATAAAAAGTAAGTGTTCACCAATTCCCTTGTTTTGGCCTCAGCCCTCTTCACCACCAGTAACTACTATCACAGTGTCATGTGAACTTTCAGGCAATTTGTTTTCTTTAGTAGATAAGGACATACTGTTCTTATGTACATAAACATAAAATTATATGTATTACGTGTAATGGATAATATAGTAATAGATATGCCTGCATACGTATTTCTTACCCATGTCTCCAAATCTAACCCCATAAATAAACACATAGGAACACATAGACTTTTCCCTTTATTTGGCATTTAATGTTTATATGATCTAGCATATACAAGATTAAAACTCAATTTCTATAAGATTTGCTGAACAATAATAATCTTCTAAAATAAATATGTATCTGTGTTATGTGTTGTCCATGTGTTTATTCAGTGGTTTTAAATGTTTTCCTTTAAAACTTTCACAAATCCAAAATCTGTAGAGCAAATGGTCTTTTTCAAATGAAATATTTTTCCTTTGCACAAACAAAATACAGTATTAGTAGAAGTTTTTAGAAGGATAAAAAATACCTCCCTAACAAATTGATTGATTGTTTGTTTTCTTTTTAATTTTAGTTATAGTTGATAGGAGTACTTTTACGGAGCTGTAAGCGTACAAGAACATATAATTGACATTAAGCGAGTGACATGACATAGTTGTCCTCGAATTTTTAAGGTCCCATCTGTAGGAAGCTGGATCATCAAAAAGCCACATTTTCACCCCTCTCAGCTTTGCTGCCCACAGAAATGCCTTTCCTGAGCTGTATTTGCACAATATTCTTTTGCTTGTTTTTTAGTGGATAAGATACAGCTAAACGAAGACTATTTCTATAACTTCTGTACAATTACTGGTATAATCAGTAAAGATTGGGGTATGAGATTTCTGTTAGAACCCAGTGCTGGAAAAAAATGATCTTCCCTAGTGAAACAGAATGCTGCGACCACTGAGTGTCCTTACCGAGGCTCAGAACACTGTTAACCTCTTTGCCTCAGCTGTCGAGATGCTAAAGGTAAATTTATTCTCAGTTACAGTAACTCTACCAGTCCAAGTCAGTGATCCAAGCAGAGGGCGGTTATGCCCTTCAGGGGACATTTGGCAGTGTTTGGAGACATTTTTGCCTGTCACAACTGGAGAGGGCCGGGGGGGGGGGGGGGTAATGGCATGCCGTGGGGGGAAGCCAGGGATGCTGCTGAACACTGTGAATGCACAGAACAGCCGCCCGCAGCAGAACTGTCCAGCCCAAACCATTCATCGTGCCGTTGTTGAGAAACTTAGGCCTACATTTGTGGAATCAACTCACCCTTTTTAGCTTTTCTATTTATTTTTTTTAAGATTTTATTTCCTTTTTTGAGAAAGAAAGAGAGATAGCAACAGGGGTACAAGAGAGAGCACAAGTGGGGAGGAAAGGGGGAAGCAGACTCCCTGCTGAGCAGAGAGCCCAGTGTGGGGCTTGATCCCAGGACCCTGGGATCACGACCTGAGCCGAAAGCAGGTGCTTAGTGGACTAAGCCACTGAGGAGCCCCACTTCTGTATTTTATCATACCTGCTAATGCAATGTCTTTGTAGTAAACTGTTTCAAATTATTTTTTCAAGTGGTAACATAAATTATAAATAAATTTTGAAAGTTTCCCAAATGTGCATGGCTCCAACAATTTTTAATGACTATAATTCTCTTTTACAGCCTTTGGTTAAGTTCCCCATGTTATAGGATGTTTATTGTCTCCTTTTTAATTTTTATCTTTCTGTTCTTTATTTCTTACGTATCAGATGTTTCTTGTAAATCATTTATCTTTTAACTCTTTTTCTGAACCTTATTATAAGGAAGCAGTATCTTCTCTTCAAAGATACTTATTTTTGAGGCTTGAGTATTTTTGTCACTTCTCTGCTCTTTCACATGTTATTGTGAAATATTGTAAGATTCCATATTTTCTCAAAATTGTATTCGTTCTGTTTGTGATTGTCATAGTTGAATTGTCTTTTAAAAACCACTGTCAGTTCAGTTGGTGAGTGTCTTCCTCCCCTGGACCCTCGATATCAAGGAACTGCAGCATTTTGGTGTTCATGCCATTTTTGATACTTAAATTTCCTTTTCTGTTTTTTTAAGTTTAACTGTAATTTCCACAAGAACCCATGATACCTAGAGTTTTGTGCTTTTGTTGTTTTTATTACTGGTGTCAAATTCTCTTCAGGATATCTGCATTAGTCTTTGCATTGCTGATTATGAAGTAAAGCCTGTATTTAGCTACTTTTGTTTCTGTCTTTGTTTATTGTCTTAGTAGTATTCATAGCAGAACTTGTATTTTTGTGTGTATAATAATATCTTTTTTAGCAGGTAGGCATGGGAATACATTACTGCTTTATTTTTATATATTCTTTTTTAATGTTTCACTTATTTGAGAGAGAGAGAGGGAGAGAACGAGCAGGGATAGAGGGAGAGGGAGAAGCAGACTCCCCACTGAGCAGGGAGCCTGATACGGGACTCCATCCCAGGACCCTCAGCCAAGGGCAGATGCTTAACAGACTGAGCCACCCAGGCACCCCTACCTTACTGTTTTCTGAAGATTTTTAGTTAAGGTTTTTATTTTGACATAATTATAGATTTACATACATGCAGTTATGAGAAGTAATACATGGAGATTCTGTGTACTCTTTGCCAATTTTCCCCCAAATGATAACGTTTTACAAAATTATAGTACAATATCCCAACTAGGATATTGGCATTGATATAGTCAAGCTGAAGAATGTTTTCACTTTCCATCTCTACAAGGATCCCTCATATTGTCCTTTTATAACCACACCTACCCACCGATCTCTGGCATCTCCCTCCCTGCCCATCTCCAGCAACCACTGATCTGTTCTCCATTTTATAGTTCTGTCATTTCAGGAATGTTATATAAATGGAATCAGTATGTAACCTCTTGGGATTGTGTTTTGTTTTTTTTTTTTCCCCACTCAGTTTTATTCTCTGGAAATTAACCCAGGATTTGCATGTATCAGCAGTTCATTCCTTTTTTATTGCTGAGTAGTATTCCATGGTATGGATGTGCCAGTTTTACCATTTACCTGTTGAAGGACTTCTGGGTTGTTTCCAGCTATCAGCTATGTTGAATAAAGCTGCTCTACAAGTATACAGGTTTTTGCAAGAACATACATCTTTTCTCTGAATAGATGGACAATTGCTGGGTTTGTGGTTGTATATAAGGAACTGTCAGACTGTTACCCAGTGTGCTGGTACATTTTAAATTCCCACATGCCAGTGTATGAGTGATCCAGTTTTTCTGCATCCATCACAACATTTGGTAGTGTCACTATTTTTTATTTTGGCTATTCCAATGGGTGTGTGGAGCTGATCATGGTTTTACTTTGCATTTCCCTTGTGTCTGATGAGTAGCAACATTTTTTCATGTGCTTACTTGCCAGCCATATCTCCTCTTGGGTGAAATGACACTTCTCTCCTTTTGTGTATGTTGGAAATTTCCACAGTGAACTGCTAAAAGGTTAACCCTTTAAATTCTTTAATTTTTTAGTGTTTATTCTTGGGTGTTAAATGCTTTTTGTTGTTGTGTTTTATGTTTATTTCTGTCCCTGTCCCCCTCCCCCAAGCACTGGATCAAAATTCTGAAATCTTTATTGAGAGGGCAGTAATAGTCTTTGAAATTAAGCAGTTTACTGAGCGATTAGTTTTGTCCATTATTGCTATTAATAAGATACTCATAATTTCTCTAGTTTCAGTCTGAACACATAACTTGTAATAAGATACGGGTTCTAATACACATTTTCTAATTTGTTCTATGGCTCTAGACAAGCCATTTTTGATCTCTGCCTTCACATACATCTAACAGGGAAAAATAATACCTTTTTTTTTTTAAACTTTTGTTTTAAGATTTTATTTAATTATTTGACAGAGCGATCGCAAGTAGGCAGAGAGGCAGACAGAGAGAGAGGAGGAAGCAGGCTCCCCGCTGAGCAGAGAGCCCGACGGGCTCGATCCCAGGACCCTGAGATCACGACCCGAGCCGAAGGCAGAGGCCTAACCCACTGAGCCACCCAGGCGCCCCGAAAAATAATACCTTTTTAAACCTAACTTACACGTAATTAGGCATAAGGTTTAGGTGAAAATATCTTGCTAAAGTTGTTAAACCTAAGGTAAAATATGTAAGGTTCTATAATATTAAGTATTTTCTAATATTTGATTTGCTTTTTATAAGTTGACCAAAATAAAGATTGCATACTTTTAGAACACAAAATGCAGTAGTTATGTAAGGTCAATTAAAGTGGTAAAGCTAATCATAATAATAAACCCCTTCACCCATGTTCTCATGTAATTACATTAAGAAATAAGAACTATAAAAACAGGTAAAATTTTGTGAAAATATTCCAATTTATTCTAGCTTAGCAGTTCTTGCCCACATCCATGGCTTGTCAGGCATCGGCCACAGCATCAGGAACTCCAACTGTCCTGTTGTCCATAGCCTTCGTCAAATAGACTTGGCAGCCCAGTCGAGATCTGTTCATCTGCGTGCCAGATCGAGCATGCCATTCTCATCAGTCACTGCTTCTAATTTCTCCAGTGTGTGCTCTTCAAAGATGAGGTGACAGGTGGAGCAAGCCAGGGTTCCCTCACATGCGCCAGAACCATCAATATCTAGATTATTTTCCCTCACCACGTCCAGTAGAGAGTCACCAACTTTTCCTTTGGCTGTTAATGTCTTGCTGGCACGGTTTACAAAGTGAACTGTTACTCTGTCTTCTGAGCTGCTCCGTGCCGGCCTGACACGGACACGCTGAGCGAGGGGGGGCCCGGCGACGAGCAGCCAGCGAGGGCCCTGCCGCCCTGGGCCGCAGAGACGAGGCAGCGTGCAAAAGCCGGGTGCCCCCCGCGGCGGCTTGAACACGGTGGTCGTCGGGTAACGACTGGAAGCGTCAACGACTGGAAGCATCGCCGGCCGCACCACAGCGATCGGCTCCGCGAGTGCGAACTAGCCGCTGCACCGGCGCTGGGCGCCCGGGGGTCCATGGGGAGGAGTACGGCGGCTGGGGTCCCAGTGAGGGCCAGCTCCATGTGACGGCTGCCTGTTTCTGGGTTTTAAATGCTTTTTTTTGTTTGTTTCTTACGTTTATTTCTGGGTTTTAATTTCTTTCTCATTTGGTCTGTTATTGTCACCAATATGTAGCCATTCTATGTCTAATTGAAAATTTGGGGAGAACTAGTTACTTATAGTCCCTCCCCTTTTGCCGTATGAAATTGATTTTCTGAAAAAAAAAAAAAAGTTCTTGAATTTTAATGATAAGTACAAGAAAGGAAAACCACATTTTTTACTTAAATATGTCGTTATATGTAGGTGCACTTGAGTCTTATTTAACTACCAGTGTGTTTGCTATTAAGACCTGACGATGTTTAACATTTTTTTAAAGTCAATTTTTTTTAAAGATTTTATTTATTTGACACAGAGAGAGAGGGAACACAAGCAGGAGTGGGAGAGGTAGAAAAGCAGGTGCCTCGCTGAGTAGGCAGCCCGATGTGGGGCTCGATCCGAGGACCCTGGGATCATGACCTGAGCTGAAGGCAGACGCTTAACGACTGAGCCACCCAGACACCCCCCCCCAAGGTCAAATTTGAATATGATAGTTTTCCTTGTCTTCTGAGTTCATTTGTTGCTTTTTCAACACATATTTGAGTGTTAGCATGTCAGGCGCAATGTTAGGCACTGGGAGTAAAATCACGAATCCACTTCAGATAAAACATCTTGTCCCTTGGGCAAACATGAATTACCAGAATGGTACCGTAGTGAGAAGATTTGATGGTCATTGACCCCACTCTAGAGAGCTGCTCGCAAGGCCCTGCACTGCACGTTGAGAGAGGAGCATGCGGGAGGAGCCTGGAACTCTGCAGAGCAACAGGACGGCCTGGCAGTGGGCTGGGGAGGAGCTAGCAGAAAGAGCTGTAACCAGGAAATGCTTATTTCTGTGTGACTGATCTAATTTTAAATGCCAGCTGGTTTTTATAATACTAACTTATTAATGTGTTCTGTGTTGTTTTAACCTTTTGTAGTTTTGGTTTTTTTTGGTTTTGTTTTTTTTTTTTCTTTAGAGAAAGAGCGTGTGTGCGCGGGGTCGGAGAGTAGAGGGGGCAGGGGGAGAGAGAATCTTAAGCAGGCTCCATGCCTTGCAGCCTAACTGACTGAGACACACAGGTGCCCCAGAGATCCTTTTTTGTGAAATGTATGTAGTGAAACGTGTTCCGTGTTCTGCCTGTTCACACACCCTTTCTCCCCCATAACCCCTGGCAACCACTGGTCTTTTTACTGCCTCCCTAGTTTTTGCCTTTTCCATAATGGCATATGGTTATAATCATACAGTGTGTAAGCCTTTTAGATTGGCTTCTTTAATTTAGTAATATGCATGGAAGTAAGTCCCCTTCATTTGTTAGTGGCTAGTTAGTGGCTAGTGGCTAGTTAGTGGGAGTTCTTTTTGTAGTGAATATTCTGATGTCTGTATGTACCACACTGTTTCTGTTCACTTTTTTTTTTTTGTATTGCTAACTTCCAAGCAACGTTTTGGTTGCTTCTAAGTTTTGGCAGTTAGGAAGAAAGCTGCTAATCTGTAGGTGTGTAGGTGTAGACCTACATTTCAGCTCATTTGGGTAAATACCCAGGAGTACAGTTATTAGATCATATAGTAAGAATATGTCTAGTTTTGTAAGAAATTGCCATATTGTCTTCCAAAGTAGCGTACAACCATTTTGCATTCCCACCAGAAATGAAGTAGAGTTCCTATAGTTCAGCATCCTTGCCAGCATTGAGTGTTGTTAGTGTTCTGGATTTTGACAATTTCAGTACATGTGTATGGTATCTCTTTGTTTTAATTTGCAGTTCCTTAGTGACATGTTGATTATATTTTCATGTGGGTTTTGGTGGGGTGTTTTTTTTTGTTTGTTTGTTTGTTTTTTGCTTTTTTGGTTTTTTTTCCCTTGCCATCTGTAGATCTTGGTGAGGTATCTGTTTAGGTCTTTGCCCATTTTTAATTGAGTTGTTCATTTTATTATTGAGTTTTTTTTTTTTTAAAGATTTTATTTATTTGACAGAGAGAGAGATCACAAGCAGAGAGAGAGAGAGAGAGAGGAGGAAGAAGCAGGCTCCCTGCCTAGCAGAGAGCCCGATGTGGGACTCGATCCCAGAACCCTGAGATCAGGACCTGAGCTGAAGGCAGAGGCTTAACCCACTGAGCCACCCAGGCAGCCCCTATTATTGAGTTTTAAGAGTTCTTTGCATACTTTGGATAATAGTCCTTTCTCAGATAAGCCTTTTGCAAATACTTTTTTCCAGCTTGTAGCCTGTCTTCTCCTTCTCTTGTAGGGGTGACCAGTTTCATAATTTTTATCTGCTTCACATGCTTCTTTCCTTGTGGAACATAGAAACTACATCATAGTCTAGTCTTTTATTTTTCTCTGTATATGTAATCTTCTTTATTTTGAGTTTTCATTATATAGTGCACATACATTTATTTTTGGCCTTTTAAAAAATCCACTTGCCACACTCCTGATTATCAAATTTTTTGGAATTTTATTTCTAGGTTTATTTTTGCTTCCTCTTGTCCCCACTATATTGACTCTTCCCTTTTTTGACAGTCAGAAATTTATACCTTTTTCAAAGTACTAATGTTTTAGTATTTTAACACTTCGGTCGCACCATTTTTTTTTTCTGTCTCCCATCATTTTATTTGTTTTTACTAATTCAGCTCAATAAAATATTGAACACATGTCATGTTCAAGCACACTCTCTGGCATAGACTTAGGATCCAGGTTAGGATAAAACTTGGGCCTGTGTGGACATCAAACATGACAGTTCAGAAAGAACTGTATGGAATCAGCTTCATTTCTGCCCTTCTTCCCATCACTTACCTTTTTACAATAATGAATTGTAACTAATATTTTAGAACTTTCTTGTATCGTTGTAATGGCATATATAATTTATTATTTCTGCCATACAGATTCTTGATATTTCTGCTGTAATCTCAATAAATAGGTCAGTATTTTACTTCTTCATGCTCATGTGAAGGGGATGAAGTATTCTCCAACTAGCAAGCTTCCTTGCTCCTTTGGAAGAACCGCAAAATTGTGTTAGTCATTTCCACAGTCACTCATTTCCTTGCCTCTTGTCTTCCCTTAGATGTGAAAGCAGTTGTTGAACAGCTCAGAACTTTAAGTCTCATGAAAGTCAAGAACAGATTTGGCGGGGTGTGAGATCTCTATTTAGACACATTGCAGATGTGTGTGTGGCCGGGGGGCAGGGCAGAGGGATTTCTTAGATAGAACATGTGATTTCTTAGAACATATAGAATGGATATGATCAGACTTCCAAAAATGTCTCCTTAACAAGGAACAGTAACCACCGTATTGTGATACATGGACTCACTATGGATCTTGTCCTGTATTTCTCTGATTTTCCTGAGGACCAGTGACCAGTCTCCCTCAGAGCAGCCGCTGTCCATTGGCTGGTGTATGAGGAGCACCGGTTGGGTAGCCTAAAGAGTTGAATTTTTCAGTGTGGCTGTTCCTCCTGTAGGTGACTTGTCTTGGGTGTCAACAGTCATTTCTAGCTGACTTCTTCCTTAAAGATCAGGTGCATGCCTTCAGGCCACTCTGTAGTCTGTGTGCATGCTCAGAGAATGTGTACCAAAATTGTATGTGACTTTGTAGCCAAAGTCACATACAATTCGGAAAAGTCAGTCTCTTGGTCAGCTAGCAGAGTAATGTAGTCTGTAGGTTCGTAAATAGCTTTGGGAGTCCACCTGTTGCTGTTCTATTAGAATACCTTATAACTGTTACTCTTTGTACCAGTCCTGTGTCACATTTTGTTAAAGAATCCTGTTACTTTTCCCCCAGCGGTTTTGCGAGTGGCTGGTTCCCTGCAGAAGAGCACAGAAGTGATGAAGGCCATGCAGAGTCTTGTGAAGATCCCAGAAATCCAGGCCACCATGAGAGAGCTATCCAAAGAGATGATGAAGGTGACTGGGGCCACTCCTGCATCCCATTCCTAGCAGTTACTCCCAGCGGATGGTAGGGGGCTAGGGCCAGGAGTGGGCAGGAATGGATAGACCACTGTTGCCAGACGGAAAGGATTTTGAAGACAGAGGAGCAGCTCTTAATGCTGGTTGAAACTGTTTGAGTTGACCATGGCAGAGTCTGGGTCGTATTGCCAGTGTCCCAGGATCAAGGCCTAAAAAGGACTTCTATGGGTGGCCTTCAGACAGGGACAAGGCTCAGGAGAACATCGGTACTGAGCCCCCCGCCAGCCAGTGGTATATCACACATGTGGTCCTAGAGAGTCCTCCTAGTGACCCTGTGAGGAAGCTATTTTTTTTTTTTACCCCATTTTACACAGGAGGAAATCAAGTCTTCAGATTGCCAGGTAATTTACCTAAGTGACTTTGGTAGTAATGACAGATCTGGGGTTGGAGCACACACGTCTGACCTTATTGCCTGAGCTGTGTCACAAGTGGTGATAGTAAGTTCCTCAGACAGATGTGTTTCTCACTTTGGACTTGTGACCTGAGCTCCAACATTGGATACCTCAGATTCTTATATATTAGCTTATGTAGAAAAATTTCTTTTCTTCTTCCTCGGGAATTTCATTTATGAATTGAAATCTGTGCGGAGCTCTAGGGCATGGGAGAGAGGAATGGGAGAAAATTGATGGAATGACAACATATAATAATGCCCAGAACCTAGGTCTTTGCAACCAGAAGTGCATGGGCAGTAAGTAATAGGGAGGAGGAAATGGGGTCAGGAGTGTGTGTCCTTTCAAAGTGGTGTGTGGATCTTTTTTCCCAAGTTGTGATGACTGTCCATGTAGAACTGGATAAAAAGTTCTACAGAGAAGTCTTAGAATGACTTCAGGCCACTCATTCAGCCACCAGGATCTGAGGGGAAGCCCCTTTTAGAATCCAGGGTCTTTTCCACAATGGTTTCTTTTTTTTTTTTTTTTTTTTTTTTTTTTTTAAGATTTTATTTGTTTATTTGAGAGAGAGAGAGATACGCGGCGAGAGAGGGAACAAAGCAGTGGGGGTGGTAGAGGGAGAAGCAGGCCTCCCGTTGAGCAGGAAGCCCGATGTGGGGCTCGATCTCAGGACCCCGGGGTCATTACCTGAGCCTGAGCTGAAGGCAGACGCTTAACAACTGAGCCACCCAGGCGCCCAGCGGTTTCTGAATGCTGAAGTAATACGGATTGGGAGGAAAACCTGCATGTGATACCCATTCCAGGCTCCATCCTCAAGTACAAACTGAAGCCTCTGGTAGGAGCCCAGCTCTTTGAGGGCAGGGACGTGATGTTAGTCATCCCGTTTGTTCCCAGACCCTGGCCTGTTGGGTGGCACAGAGCAGGCATTTGACAAATGGTTGCAGATAGAATAAGTGAATAAATGACTGAATGATGTCTGCCTCCAGGATGTGGAAGGCTGTTACGGTCAAGACTCCAGTAGGCTCTGTCAGCCGGTTATGGAGCACGTCCTGAACCTCCTGCACAGTAGCCTCCAACACCAAGCTGACATCCATTCCTTCAGGTCCCAGGGCTCCACCTCTGCATTTGTTGATGTGTTCATTTAGGTTGGGGGGAAAGGATCTGAGAATGGGTAGAACACGGTTATTAGTCTGATTCATGTCAGTAAGAATGGTCTGGCAGGAGAAAGGGCTTTCTTCACATCTGCTGTCATGGGCATGGTCCATGAGCACAGCACCGTGCCCTGCCAAGGCCAGAGCTGCCACAAGGGACCCTCTACTCCGTAAGTCTCTGGATCAAGGTACAAAGCAAAGGGGCTCAGCTCTTGCAAATGGCAAAGGAATTAGGATTTTTCTGTCTGGCCGCTTCTCAGAAGCCTGAACCCATACTTTCCCTCTGCTTCTCATCCCTTCCTATCTCTTCTGCCCGGGGATACCAGGGGCCTCTTTCATTAGAGGGTGCTCTTAGGACCTTTTGCTTCAAAACAAACAAAAAACAGTACGGTCTCACTTGGAAGCCGAGGACACTGCTTGGCAAGGAAGGCTGTGGGTCCATTCTGTGTTGGGCAGTGCTCGAGAATGGTTTTCTTTTGCCCGGTGGTGGCGCCGTGCTACCTCGAGAACAAAGGAGGATGAGTGATTGGCTTCAGGCTGCCAGACTGAGTCTTCCAGTAGAGTCTGGGAGTGACCTTGTTGGGTCCAGAAACCTTGTCTTATTGATTCTCTCAGGAATGGAGTCAGTCTTTGGTGAACTGATTGATCCTTGCCAGACTCCCCTTGGACTGCCCGTACCAGCAGCTGTAACCTAGACATGCTGAAGTACTCTTTAGGCCTTTTCAGGGTTCCATGGAACCCTGCTCTACTCTTAGTACTTGTTATCATAGAGTCTACAAAGACTCCACTCCATTTTCTTTCGTTTTTAAGATTTTATTTATTTGACAGAGAGAGAGAGGGATAGCATAAGCAGGGGCAGTGGCAGATGGAGAGGGAGAAGCAGGCTCCCCAGTGAGCAGAGAGCCCAGTGCCGGGCTCAATCTCAGGACCCTGGGATCAGGACTTGAGCCCAAGGCAGAAGCTTAACCAACTGAGCCACCCAGGTGCCCTAGGGCACATGCTTCCCAAGAGAGCTCAGAGCACACTCATTTTCAGCAGTTTCTTCCCAAGTCTGTCTAATTACAGTCTGGGTTACTACGAGGCTCTGCTGAGAGGCCCCTCACTCCCAGCCCTGGTGCTGAATATGGAGAACAGTTTCCCTGTGGCCTTTGCCTTTTTTCAGAGAGGGAGAGAGCATCGTTTTTTCCCTGTGGCCATCTGTCTTGGTGTTAGCCTTCAGAAGGGTGGTCTGGACTTGGAGACACTACAGCTCGGGTGGAACTGGACCCACAGAGGAGTACCTGGGGACCAGATTGACCTATTGAGGGAAATGGTGTGATTTTTTTTCTGTCTTTAGGCTGGTATCATAGAAGAAATGTTAGAGGATACTTTTGAAAGCATGGATGATCAGGAAGAAATGGAAGAAGCAGCAGAAATGGAAATTGACAAAATTCTTTTTGAAATCACAGCAGGTATAGCCTTGAGATTCTTCCTCTTTCTCCCCTCCTTCTGTGGTCATTCTTGCAGTCACTAAGTTATCTAGTAGCTTTTTCTTTAGGACTCTCTTATGTCTACACTTTTTAGATTATAAAATTAGTATTTGAAAAAGAAGCACAATATCCATAACCATTTTTTAAAAACACCAAGATTTTTAAAAAATTCCTAGAGTTTTCAAATGGTAAGGAGAAACAGTGCTCTCACGACACTGCCGTTGGGAGCTTAAGTTGGTAAGACTTTCTTGAAAGCAGTTTGGCAGTAGCTGTCAAAAGCCCTGGAGCTAACAAATTGATTTCCAGGAGTTTATTCTATAATTAAGGATGTGAATGAAAGATTTAAATTCAGGGACATCTATAGGAGCATTATTTATCATACTGAAAACTTTGAAACCAGTGAAGTGCCTAATAGTAGAGTATTGGTTCAACTGTATTGTATCTGTTTGAATGGAATACTTTATAGCTGTGGTAATGCAGAAATACATTCATTGACATGGAAAGATGTTCACAGTACAATGTGTGAGAACAGTCTTGTTTATTATCATACATACTCTGGTGTGAAAAACAGGCCTATAGAAGAAGTCTGGAAAGGGAATAAACAAAAATAGTAGTTATCTCTGAAAGATTGTTAATGAGGTTTTAAACTTCATTTTTACTTTTGGATTTTGGGACTTAGGTTTAATAAAAAATTGGTGACATTTAATTTTTATGTTTTAAAATTATTTCTTTCTTTTTGAAATTGTTGGGAGAAAGACTAGTTGCTCCAGGAAAACATTTTTGTGGAGGTTTAGAAACCATTTAGCTTTACTGAGAGACATTTAACATCTTCATGAATCTTGAAAATTAAGTATTTGGTGTTTAGGATTTTCAACCAAGAGTGTCAGAACCAAAATTCTAAAACTCAGAATCCTCAGTTATTGTTACCTTGGTCTCCTGACAAGCTGGTGTTTGCATGTTTGTCATAGTGAGCAAAACCCCATGCAAACAGCTCGTTCATTGCCCCTTTTCTGTTTCTTGTTGGCCTTGTCCAGGCATGAAAGGCGGAGAGGATGAGGGACCACTTTAAAAGGATACTTGGTTAATTGATTTGCTATTTCTCTTCAGGGGCGTTGGGCAAAGCACCTAGTAAAGTGACCGACGCCCTTCCAGAGCCGGAACCTCCAGGAGCCATGGCAGCATCAGAAGATGAGGAGGAGGAGGAGGCCCTGGAGGCCATGCAGTCCCGGCTGGCCACACTCCGCAGCTAGGGGCCGCCCCGCCGGGCCCTCGCGCTCCTTCCCTGCCCGCCTGCCAGGAGCCGGCACACTCCTCTGAAGCGGCCACCATTTTATGTGTCTCTTGCACTACACCTCTGAACGAGCACTGCGTTCTGAGAAGGTTCTCTGCTCATATCTCTCCATCTTTGCCGAGGTTTTGGGATCTCAACGGGTTTGTCCTTGAGAGGTGGGGTTATACATAGAAGTATCTTTTGGGGGGGCAAAGGAATCAGTCTTCTCGCAGTGCATCATCTTCAGGAATATAGACAGAAGTTTCTTTTGGAGGAAAGGGCAAAGGAATCGGTCTCTCCAGAAGCACTTCTGAAATTAGAGTTGATTGCCTGAATGTTGAGAATTCTATCTTTTTTGTCCCTAAAACACTATATAAAGTGGATTTTAATAAATTTCTGCTTTAACACTTGGTCTCATCGTAGATTGTCATGTGCAGTCAATTTTCAAGGTGTTTGCAGTCTCAAATTATACGTTGACCTTGGAAAGAGAGGAGGTCTTTGTTTACATTCAAAAGCATGTAGAAAGCGACATCATGCATGTCCAGCACAGGAAATATCAGAAAAGATCTGAGAAGACCCCCCCCCCCCCCAGAAAAAAAAAAGCCAGTCGTACGGGATGTGGGAACTCAGCACAAGAGGCTTCTGCTCCGAGGATGCTGTTCCCCAGCCTTCACAGATGTGGTGTGGAGCCACACTTCTGCTTTCTGTCATCTGTTTAACCAAAAGGATCCTCGAGAAGGGTGACTCCTTGTCCTGTTGGCTGGATGTGTGTACTCTGTCCTGACAGGTGTGTGTATGTAGTTTTCATTGCCCTCCTTCCCAATGCAAGCTGGACCCAGAACAGACAGCTGTGAGAGCAGGATTCTCTCATTCTCTAATCGCTTTTCTCTGCTGTTGTGGCTGCTTTTCAGCTCATTTGGGTAAATACCAAGGAGCACAGTTGCTGGATCACTGGTAAGACTGTCTGCTTTTCTAAGAAACTGCCAAACTGGCTTCCAAAGTGGCTGTACTGTTTTGCTTTCCCACCAGCCATGACTTATTTTCTAATCCTCACATCCTCGGGAGTAGTTGATGTTATCAGTGTTTTTGATTTTGACCATTCTAACAGGTATGTAGTAGTATCTCACTGTTGTTTTAATTTGCAATTCCCTATGCAAATTACGATGCCGGAACATTTTTTCATATGCTTTTTTTTTTGTCATCTGTGTATCTTTCCTGGTGAGGTGTTTAGGCCTTTTGCCCGTTTTTAATTGAGTGGTTCATTTTCTTATTGTTGAGTTTGAAGAGTTCTTTGCATACTTTAACACTCCTTTCTCACATGTGTCTTTTATTATGAATATTTTCTCCCACCTGTGGCTTGTCTTCTCAATCCTTCATACTGTCTTTCACGGAGCAGTTTCAAATTTAAATGAAGTCCAGCTTTCCAATGATTTCTTTCATGATCATGCCTTTGGTGTTAGATCTTAAGTCATGGTCATACCTATGGTCACCTAGATTTTCTTCTATGTTCTCTTCGGGGAATTTTGTGTTTTACATTTAGGTTTTGACCCATTTTGATTTAATTCTTGTGAAGTGTGTAAGGTCTGTGTGTATATTCTTTTTTTGCATGTGGGATGTCCAGTTCCAGCATGATTTGCTGAAAAGACCATCTTTGCTGCAAAGACCATCTTTGCTGCATTGTATTGTCCTTACTCCTTTTTCAAAGATCAAAAGATCAGTTGACTGTACTTATGTGGGCCCGTTTCAGGCTCTCGGTTCTGTTCCATTGATGTGTCTGCCTCCTTTCACCAATACCACCCTGTCTTAATTGCTGTACCTTTATAGTAAGTCTTGAAGTCAGATAGCATCAGTCCCTCAACCTTGTTCTTCAGTATTGTATTGGCTATTCTGGGTCTTTTGCTTCTTCATATAAATTTTAGAATTCACTTGTCAGTATCCACAAACTAACTTGCAGTGATTTCGAATGGGATTGCTTTGAATCTATAAATCAACCTGAGATGAACAGACATATTGACAGGATATAGTTTCACAATTCCATTTATCTGGCTAGTTTATTCACAGAATGATAATGGAATTAAGGGATGCTCATAATCCCTGAACATTTCTGTCTTATGTGGATAATCAAAATTTATTCAGGTGGATGGATGGACAGAATATTTATAGTCACTCTTCCAACCATTCAAATAAAATGATCTAAATGTAGGGTTGGTTTGTTTTCATTGTTTGAAGAAGTCCTGTTTCTCCATTCCTGCTTTCAGGTTAAGGAAAGAGCATTGTTGGCTTATTACCATGTCCTATAGTCCATTTTCCCTCCATATTCTTTTGGGCATCGTTGGAAACAAGGAGAGTAAGATACTGCCCTGGCCCTGGAAGGTCCACAGTCTGGGAAAGGAAATAATGGTGTAAATACCTGCACTAAAGTTCTCCTCTATCCCCAGCCTCTCAACATAGGGCCAGCACCAGCAGCACCAGCTAGCACCCTCTCCGCCCCAACTACAGACTGAATCTACTTGGTGCCCTAAAAAAAAACAATAATGTCAAGAGTACTCAGAATAGTATCTCATACCACCAACCCATTTGTTTTATTTGGAAATATAGCTTATCTAAAAATAATCATCCAGCTTGTGGTGATCACCCACCATTTCCCTCTAGATGGGTTGTAACCTCCCTTTCCTCATCCCTCCCCACTCTCCCCATATTGCCATGCCTTCCTGAGCACTTACCACTTGTATAGCTCACATGACTTTAGGCCTCCTTGTCATATATTTCCTTGTCTGTCTCAGAACTTTTTTTTTTTAATTTTATTTATTTATTTGTCAGAGAGAGTGCGCACAGGCAGACAGAGTGGCAGGCAGAGGGAGAAGCAGGCTCCCCGCTGAGCAAGGAGCCCGATGTGGGACTCGATCCCAGGACGCTGGGATCATGACCTGAGCCGAAGGCAGCCGCTTAACCAACTGAGCCACCCAGGCATCCCGGTCTCAGAACTTCTTAAAAGAAGGGGTTATGATTCATATTTATTCCTAAATAGTAGTAGCCATGCCTGCCTCTGACCTCTTCCTGCCACCCAACCCCTAGTTGAAGAACTAGGACTTTTCTTGTCCTACTGTAGTGACACAGATTGTTCTTCAAATGCTGATTATCAATAGGAAAGGCTCTTATACGAAATAAATGGGAAATTTTGGGTTCAAATAAACAAAAAGCAGGTTTCTATACAACTTTTCAGAGCCTTTCATATGCTTTTCCCAAATTTATTCAAAACAGTTTTTTTTTGAGATGCAAGAAACATTTCTTTAGCCAATGAAACCTTTTCAGAAGTGCAGATCTAAACCACAATAGGAAAATAACTTTTTAAGCTAATGAATTTCTCTTCACGTATTAATTATAGTTTTAAAAAAATATAGAGTAACATCAGCAAAATGGTGTAGATAGCTCTGTATACCCATTCATCCAGAGGAACATTTTAAGAAGTACCAGAAACTTTGGGAATCAGCTTTGTCAGAACTGGAAAGCAAGAGTTTACCTCAACCAAGTGAACACTGTATTAAGAAAAAAGCAACTTAAAAACAGTATGAAAGCCTTGTGGCATTTTACTTGCCCTTGCCAAATCCCTCTCCCAGCTTGGCTTGGGAGAGTCTTGAAGATAGGAGCTCACTTTCTCACTATAGGACTCTGGTCCCTAGTTCCAGTGAAAGAGAGTATATATACTTAAGTCACAAATTACCTGTTTGAAACCTGTGGGCCATCATGAAGGGCTAACACAAGGTGCTCATCTCTGGTTTGCCTATCTTGTAACTTACTCAGGGAGGAAAAGCAGCAAGCACTGCTTGAAAACATGTTAAGGAAACAATTTTTAAAAAGTGAAACCTTCACCTGGGGCAACATGTTACAGTTGAGACATAAAATAGCTTGCTTAAAACCTAGGAGGAAAAGCCAAAGAGAGCATTTCTTTGGGATATTAGGACATTCAAAAGCATGTAGAAAGCGACATGCATGTCCAGCACAGGAAATATCAGAAAAGATCTGAGAAGACCCCAGACTTTCACCACTGGCTGATCTATAGGCTTGGTGCAAACAGGAACTGAAGGCTGAGACAGAACTGTCAATAATCTGGCTGTTAAGCATGTCCAAGCACAGGGCCAGTCCATAAAGACTGGGACAGGTGTCTTTGTTTTTTAAGGTCCTGGTGTTCAAAAAGATCTCTGTCAAAATACTGACTGACCACAGCAAAGCGTTCAGTTAAATACCCTGGGGAAGGGGGAGACCGTGATTTCTGGAATTATTCTGGAATATTCAGATGTCCAGTTTTCAATAATAAAAATCACAAAGCATACAAAGAAAATGGAAAGTATGGCCCCTTCAAAAGAAAAAATTAAATTAATAGAAACCATCCTCAAGCCCAGACATTGCACTTCCTAGACAAAAACTTTAAACCAACTGCCTTAAATATACTCCAAAGGTTTAAAAAAAAAAAAAAAAACCAGTAAGACAATGAATTAAGACGTTATTTAAAAGGAAACCACATGAAATTCTGGACCTGAAGAGTACAAAAATTGAAGTGCAGAAATACATTAGAGGTGTTCAACAGCAGATTTGAGTAGGCAGAAGAAAGAACTGGAGAACCTGATGATAGAACAGCTGAAATCCAGTTTGAGAAGGAAAAAGAAAAGTGAACAGCCTGAAGGACTTGTGAGACCCTCAAGCTCACCAACATATGCATTATGGGAGTTCTAAGAGACTAATGAACAGAAACAGTATTTAAAGAAATAATGGCTAAAAACATCTCATATCTGAAATATATGAATCTACACATCCAAGAAATCTCAACAAATTCCAAAAATTAAGGGATCCACACTAAGACACATAGTCAAGTTGTAGAACAGTAGAGACAATGAATAATGAAAGCAGAAGAGAATCAACTCCTCATGTACAAGGGGATTCTCAGTAAGATTACCTAATTTTTCATCAGAAACCATGGAAGTCAGAGGCACTGAGATGACCTATTTAAGGTTCTGAAAGAAGAAAACTGTAAATGAATTCTATACCCAGCAAAATTATCCTTCCAGAATGAAGGATAAATTAAGGTATTCCCTAACAACAGGAGTCCTTCAGGCTGAAATGAAAAAGAAGACAATAGACACTAACTTAAAGCCAAATGAATAAAAAACATCATAAAGACAACTTCATTGAAAAACAAAATTTGTAAATTTTTTTATATGAGTTCAAGCCAAATACATACAAAATAATTATAAATCCATGTTAATGAGCATACAATGTATAGAGATGTAAGCTGTGACAGTAACAATATAAAGAGGGGCAGAGATATATAAAAGTGGAAGTTTTTGGATACTACTTAAATGTAATTGGTATTATTCAAATTAGATTGTTATAAGATGTAATCTCAAAAATAATTACGAAGAATATACCTAGTACAGAACAAGGGAATAAAAATGGAACAGTACAAGATTTAGATAAGTATGAAAAAAAGGAATTGAACTACATATACAGAAAATAGCTAAACAGGATAAGTCCTTTATGAGTAATTAAATACAAATGGGTGAAATTCTCCAATTAAAGGGGAGATTGGGAGAACAGGTAAAAAAACATCTATATGCTGACTCATTTTAGATACAAATACAAAAGGTCAAAAGTAAAAAATGGAGAGGGTGCCAAGGAAGATGTTCGAGTAGGACACCTCTAAGCCCTCACTGTCCCACATTTACAATTATATTATCATTCACTGCCAAGTCAATAAACCAGAGTGTGATTTGAAGATTGGCAGAACAAACTCCACAACTAAAGGTAGGAAAGAAGCCCCATCAGAAAGGTTAGGAAGAGCAGAAAATGGTGGTTGGGAGCTTCCCACAGCAGGGAGCAAGCTGTGGTTAACAGAGAGGAGAAAGTGCCAAGGAGCCCACACAGGGAAAATGAATCCCCATAATGTCTGGCCTTGAAAACCAGAGAGGCTGAGTTCTGTGAGTTGGTACTACCAGTGTGACTTAGAGCCATGAACTTTAAAAAAGTCAGCCAACTTAGCCCTGGGCAAGCTGGGAGAGTGAGTAACAGCCAGGGGTCCCAGTCCAGTGAAAGAGAACGGCCTGACAAGAAGCAATGTAGACGTGATAGCCTGCACAATGGGAGTAAAGTCTTTTTTTTTTTTTTAAAGATTTTATTTCTTTGACAGAGATCACGAGTAGGCAGAGAGGCAGGCAGGGAGAGAGGAGGAAGCAGGCTTCCCGCCGAGCAGAGAGCCCAATGCGGGGCTCGATCCCAGGACCCTGGGACCACGACCCGAGCCGAAGGCAGAGGCTTTAACCCACTGAGCCACCCAGGCGCCCCGGGAGTAAAGTCTTTTATACTGATTTCAGAGTGTGTTCTATCAAACAAAACAAATGTCAACAAAGCCTGTAATAAGAGACTAAAGGACACTATATAATACTAAAGGGGACAATCCAACAAAAAGATGTAACAATTGTAAATATATATAGGCACCCAACATGGGAGCACCCAAATACATAAAACAGTTAATAACAAAGGACCTAATCAATAGTAATACAATAATAGTATGGGACTTTAACACCCCACTTACATCAATGGATAGATCATCCAAACAAAATGGAAACTGGCTTTGAATGAAACACTGGACCAGATGGAACTAACATATATTCTGAGCATTTCTACCCCCCCAAAAAAATATTGCACATTCTTTTCAAGTGTACACAGAATAGTCTCCAGAACAGATCACCTATTAGGCCACAAAATGAGCCTCAACAAATTGAAAAAGATCAAAGTCATATGATGCATCTTTTCTGACCACAATGATATGAAATTAGAAATCAACCCCCCCAAAAAATCTGGAAAGAGCACAAATACATGGAGTTCAACTAACATGCTACTAAATAATGAATGGGTTAATCAAGAAATCAAAGAGATCAAAAACTACGGGGACACAAAAATGAAAACACAATGGTCCAAAACCTTTGGGATGCAGCAGAACTGATTGTAAGATGGAAGTTTATAGCAATATAGGCCTAATAAGAAGAACCGGAAAAAGCTCAAATAACCTAACCTTACACCCAAAGGACCTAGAAAAAGAGCAAACAACACCCAAAACCAGCAGAAAGAAGAGAATAACAAACATTTGAGCAGAAATAAGTGATACAGAAACAAACAACAACAACAAACAAAAGATCAATAAAACCAGAAGCTGGTTCTTTGAAAAGATCAACAAAATGACAAACCTCTAGCCAGACTCATTGAGAAAGAGAGGACTCAAATGAACAAAATCACCAATGAAAGAGGAGAAATAACCAACACTACAGAAATACAAACAGTTGTAAGAGAATATTATAAAAAACTATATGCCAAATCAGACAACCTTGAAGAAATGGACAAATTCCTACAAACCTGTAACTTCTCCACCTGAAACAGGAAGAAAGAAAATTTGAACAGACCTATTATCAGTAATGAAATTGAATCAGTAATCAAAAAACTCCACAAACAAAAGGCCAGGTAGGACTAGACAGCTTCAGAGGTGAATTCTACCAAACGTTTAAAGAAAAGTTAATACCTATTCTACTCAAACTATTCCAGAAAACAGAAGAAGGAACACTTCCAAATTCATTCAGAGGCAAGTATCACCCTGATACGAAAAACAGATAAAGACACCACAAAAAAAGGAGAACTACAGGCCAATATCCCTGATGAACATGGATGCAAAAATTCTCAATATGTGCAAAACAAACAAAAATACATTAAAAAAAATACACCATGAAAATACACCACGATCAAGTGGGATTTATTCCCAAGATGCAAGAATAGTTCAATGTTTGCAAATCAATCGATGTGATACATTACATCATTAAGAAGATAAAAACCGGGGGCGCCTGGGTGGCTTAGTGGGTTAAGCCTCTGCCTTCAGTGCAGGTCATGATCTCAGGGTCCTGGAATTGAGCCCTGCATCAGGATCTCTGCTTAGCAGGGATCCTGCTTCCCCCCTCTCTCTGCCTGCCTCTCTGCCTACTTGTGATCTCTCTGTCAAACAAATAAAATCTTAAAAAAAAAAAAAAGAGGGGCGCCTGGGTGGCTCAGTGGGTTAAGCCGCTGCCTTCGGCTCAGGTCATGATCTCAGGTCCGTGGGATCGAGTCCCGCATCGGGCTCTCTGTTCAGCGGGGAGCCTGCTTCCCTCTCTCTCTCTCTCTCTGCCTGCCTCTCCGTCTACTTGTGATCTCTTTCTGTCAAATAAATAAATAAAATCTTTAAAAAAAAAAAGATAAAAACCATAATGATCATCTCAATAAATGCAGGAAAATGCATTTGTCAAAGTACAACATCCATTGATGACAAAAGCCTTCAACTAAAGTAGGTTTAGAACATACCTCAATGTAATAAACTCTGCATATGAAAAACCCACATCAAACATCATACTCAGCAGGGAAAAACTGAGGGTTTTCACCCCAAGGTCCAGAACAAGTCAAAGATCTCTACTCTCACCACTTTTACTCAACATAGTGCTTGAAGTCCTAGCCACAGCAATTAGAGAACAAAAAGAAAAGGCATCAAAATTGGTAAGGAAGAAGTAAAACTTTCACTATTTGTAGATGACATATATCGAAAACCCTAAAAATTTCCACACACAGAAATAGAACTGATAATACAATCAACATACAGAGGGGTGCCTGGGTGGCTCAGTCATTAAGCATCTGCCTTTGGCTCAGGTCATGATCCCAGCATCCTGGGATCGAGCCCCACATCGAGTTCCCTGCTCACCAGGAAACCTGCCTCTCCCTCTTCCACTTCCCCTGCTTGTGTTCCCTCTCTAGTTGCCTGTCAAATAAATATATAAAATCTTAAAAAAAGAAAAAAAAAAAGAAATGTTGCATTTCTGTAACAATGAAGCTGAAAGAAATTAAGAAAACAAGCCCATTTACAGTTGCACCAAAAATAGTAAGATACCTAGGAGTAAACCTAACCAAAGAGGTGAAATACCTGAACTCTGAAAACTATAAACCATTGATGAAAGAAACTAAATGACACAAAGAAATGGAAAGATATTCAATGCTCACGGGTTGGAAGAACAAATACTGTTAAAATATCTATACTACCAGAAGCAACCTACAGCTTTAATGCAATCCCTATCAAAATACCAACAGCATTTTTCACAGACCTAGAACTAGGAAAAAAAATACTAAAATTATATGGAACAAAAAAGACCCCAAATAGCCAAAGCAGTTTTGAAAAAGAAAAGCAGAGCTGGAGGTATCACAATTCCGACTTCAAGTTATATATTACAAAGCTGCAGTAATCCAAACAGGATGGTACTGACATAAAAACACACACAGAGATCAATGGAACTGAATAGAAAACCCAGAAATAAACTCATAATTACATGGTCAATTAATCTTTAACAAAGCAGGAAAGAATATCAAATGGGAAAAAGTCTCTTCAACAAATGGTGTTGGGGAAACTGGACAGCTAAATGCAAAACGATGAAACCAGACCACTCTCTTTCATCATACACAAAAATAAACTCAAAATGGATTAAAGTAGTAACACGAAACCATAAAAGTCCTAGAAGAGAGAACAGAGAGGTAATATCTCTGACACTGGACATAGCAACATTTTTTTAGATAAATGTCCTAAGACAAGGAAAATAAAAGTAAAAAAAAAAATAAACTATTGGAATTACATAAAAATAAAAACCTCCTGCACATAAACAAAGTGTCTGCTTTATGAAGGAAACAACAAAAAAGGCAACCTACTGAATGGCAGAAGATATTTGCAAATAACAAATCAGATAAAAGTATCCAAAATACTTGAAGAGCTTATACAACTCAACACCTACAAAACAAATAATCCAAATAAAAAATGGGAAGACATAAACAGAAATTTCTCCACAGAAGATATCCAGATGATGGTTAACAGACACCTGAAAAGATGCTCAATATCACTCATCATCAGGGAAATGCAATCAAAACTATGAGTTATCACTCACACCTGGCAGAATGGCTAAAATCAAAAACACAAAAAACAAGTGTTGGTGAGGATGTGGAGAAAAAGAAACCCTCGTGCACGGTTGGTGGGAACGCAAACTGGTGCATCCACTCCATAAAACAGTATGGAGGTTCCTCAGAAAGTTAAATAAAAATAGGACTACCATATGATCCAGTAATTGCACCACTGGGTATTTATCCAAAAAATACAAAAACACTAATTCAAAAAGATAACATGCCTCCATGATTATAGCAGCATTATTTATAATATCAAATAATGGAAGCAGCCCAAGTGGCATATCTTTATCCATTCATCTTATTGATGAACATGTACACACACACACAAAAAGGAATATTATTTAGCCATAAAAAGGAATAAAATCTTGCCATTTGCAATGATATGGACGGAGCCTAAAGGGTATAATGCTAAGCAAAATAAGTCAGTGAGAGGAAGACAAATACCATATGATTTCATTCACATGTGGAATTTATGAAACAAAAAAATGAAAGGAAAAAAAAGAGACAAGCCAAGAAATAGACTCTTGGCTATAGAGAACTGATGGTTACCAGGATGGGTAAAACAGGTGATGGGGACTAAGGAGTACACTTATGATGAGCACTGGGTGATGGATGGAATTGTTGGGTCACTATACTGTACACCTGAAATGAATACAACACTGTATGTTAAATATAGTGGAATAAAAGCAAAAAACTCAGTGGCTAAAACAGTACAAATGTTAAAAAAAAAAAAGGCAAAAAGTGGCAAAAAGATAAACCATATGAATAGTACTCAAATGTAATACACTATGGGGTGTCTAAATTCTTATCAGACCTAAATAGATTTTAAGATGGGATGCCTGGCTGGCTCAGTTGGTAGAGCACGTGACTCTTGATCTTGAGGTTGTGAGAGCTCAACCCCCAAGCTGGGAATAGAGCTTACATTAAAATCAAAACAAAACAAAAAACAACAACAACAAAAAAAAAACGATAAAAAAAACCAACTGATTAAAAGGATGAAAAATGAGTAAGTATATAATATATGGTGTCATGAAAACTGGACAGCCATAGGCAAAAGAATCAAACTGGACCACTATCTTACACCATACCCAAAAATTAACTCAAAATGGATTAAAGATTTGAACATAAGACCAGAAGCCATAAAATGTTTAGAAGATGAACATAGGTCATAAGCCACTTGGCATAAGTCTTGGTGAGGATTTTTTTTTTTTTATCTGACACCAAAAGTAAAAGGAACAAATGGAAAAATAAATAAAACAAGTGATGAGGAACTTTAAAAAAAAAACTTTGCTATTGATTTCACTCAGCACACTTAGTATCTGAGCTAGATTACTCCTCTTGCATCTTCCATACATAGCACACTTGTTAAGTGATCAAACTTGGTTTTTCCTATGGAGAGAGAGAGAGAGAAAAAAAAAGAATTTCTCAGCCTCAGGTCCTATAGAAAGAGAAAGAAATTGTAGTTTAATCAGACACTGAAAATCAAGATGGTAAGATGGAAAACTAAAAGTCTGGGAGGAAAAAAAAAAAAAAACCTGTGGGATTACAAAGTTAAGTGCAAAATGGAATCCAGAGTTAATCCTCCATGGCAACAACTTTCCTAATTATCTGAAAAAAGAAAGTGTGTCACAAAAATACAGGGAAAAGAGCAAGGGGAGAGTTGTGTGGATTTATTTGAATATATAAGCATAAGCAGGGAAGCAAAAAAAAAAAAAATCACAAGACAAGGATGCCTGCTTTGAAGTGCTTTTATTCCCACTGGGAATAAAATTTATCCCCTGGAAGTTCTGGCAAGAGCAAATAGGTAAGAAAAAGAAAGTTAAGGTACCCAGACTGAAAAGGAAGATGTGAAATTATTTTTGTTCATATGGTCTTACATGTAGAAAACTGTCATACATACACTCTGTCAGAACTGATAAATTCAGCAAAGTTGCAGGATAAAAAATCATGCAAAAACTGGTAGAAAGAAAAACCAGTTGCATATCTATATACTATCAAGGAATGATCCAAAAACAATTCTATTTTCAGTAATATCAAACAGAATAAAATACATAGGAATAAATTTAACCAAGGAAGCATAAAATTTGTACACTGAAAACTAGAAAACAGTGCTGAAAGAAATTAAAGACACCACTAGATAATTGCTTAGGAATATGTAAATGTATCAGATGAACACCTCGCACACCTTAAACTTACCCAATATGACAATTATGTCTCATAAAGCTGGGAGGGAAAAGACGACACCAATAAATTGAAAGACATCTCATACTGATGACTGGAAGTCTTAACATTGTTAAGATAGTACTACTCAAACCAATATATGTAGTTTCAGTGTAATCTCTTTCAAAACTCAGATGGATTTTAGTTTTTAGAGATGGAAAGACCTAACTCAAGATTCATGTGGAATTTAAAGGAACCCTGATTTAAAAAAAAAAAATTAAAGAACAGAGTTAAGACTTATGATTCTTTATTTTAATGCTTACTACAAAGCTACAAGAATAAAAACAGTGCACCACTGTCATAAGGATAGCTATATAGTCTAATAGAAGATATTGGAAGCTTAGTAGAACCCTCATATCTATGATCAACTGTTTTCTGAACGGGGTGTCAAGACCACTCAATGGGGAAAGAACAATCTCTTCAACAAATGGTGCTAGGAAACGGAAATATCCATATTCAAAATAGTGAACTTCAAACCTTACTTTACTCAAAATAGTTCAAACCTAAATTTAAAAGTTAAACTAGAAAATTCCTAGAAGAAAACATAAGAGCAAATCTTATGACTGAATTCAGCAATTTTTCCTAAATATGGCACCAAAAGCACAGCCAAAGGAGTAAAAAATAGGTAAGTCCTTCTGTTTGCACCAAAGGACACTAGGAAGAGAGTGAAAAGACAACCCACAGAATGGGAGAAAATATATGCAAATGGCATGTCTTAACTATTAATGGTTTAATATCTAAAACACATAAAGAACCCATAGCCACAAAAAGACAACCCAGTTAAAAAATGTGCAAAGACGTAAGTAGACATTTTTCCAAAGAAGATATTCAAGTAGCCAATATGCACACAAAAATATACTCAACATCATTAGGAAGAAGCAATCAAACAACGAGAGGACATTTTACACCTATGAATATGGCTACACTTTGAGAAAATGGAAAATAGCATGTGTTGGTGATTTAAAAAACTGAACCAACATGGTGGGAATGTATAATGGTACTGCCACTGTGGAAAACACTATGGGGGCACCTCAATCAGGTGAATATATAATTACCACTGACTCAGATATCCACTCTCAGGTTATATTTTCCAAAGGATTGAGAACAGGGACTCAGATACTTGTACATAAGTGTTCATAGCAGCATTATTCACAGTAGTCAAAAGGTGGAAACAACGCAAGTATCCATCATCAAGTGAACGGATTAACAAAATGCGTTATGCAGTGGATGACTCAGCCATACCATAGTATGAAGTCTGGTAACATGTCACAATACGGATGCATCTTGATGCATTATGCTGAGTAAAATAAGTTACACACAAAAGCATAGATATTAAGATTCCATTTATAAGAAATATCTAAAATATACAAATTCATAGATAGAAATTGACTGGAGGCTACCAAGTGCTAGAGGTAAGGGAGAAGAGGGTTATTTCTTAAAGGGTACAGAGTTTCTGTTTGGGGTGATGAAATCTTTTGGAAAGAGATAATGTTGCTAGTTAGAGATCTATGAATGCCACTCAATTATACAATTAAACACAAATCTATGTTGATTTTATTAAATTACTTTTTGTGTATTTGAGATGATCATATGGATTTTTGCCTTCTTCTGCTAAATATGTTAGCTAATATCTAAATATTCTGATACTAAATGAGACTTTCATTTCTTAATCTTTTTGTAATGACACACCATGTTTTATACATGCTAGATTTGAATTTACCAATAATTTACCTAGGATTTTTGCCAGTATGTTTATAAGTAATACTGGCCTGTAATTTCCTTTTCTTTTACTACTCTTGTCTCGTTTGGTATCAAGTGTACAAGCCTTATAAAATCCACTAAGTAGTCTTTGTTTTCTATCCTCTAGGCAATTTTGCATAAAATAAAGGTTGTTTTCTAAGCTTGTATAAACTCACCTTTAAATTGTGCCTGCTGCCTTTTGGGCATCTGGATATAATGCAAAAATTTTTAGTAATTCAGTTATTTTAATACTATTTATCCAGATTTTCAGAGCAATTTTGGTAATTTTTCTAGAATACTGTCTATTTCATCTGTTTTAAATTAAAATATTGGGGCACCTGGTTGGCTCAGTGGGTTAAAGCCTCTGTCTTCGGCTCAGGTCATGATCCCAGGGTTCTGGGATAGAGCCCCACATCGGGCTCTCTGCTTAGCAGGGAGCCTGCTTCCTCCTCTCTCTCTCTCTCTCTCTCTCTCTCTCTGCCTGCCTCTCTGCCTACTTGTGATCTCCGTCAAATAAATAAATAAAATCTTTTAAAAAAATTAAAATACTAACAATAATTTACTTAAGATTTTTTAAATCTCTGCCATATTTGTACTTATATTTTCATTTTCACTCTCAATATGTTCACTTGTACTTTTTCTTCGTCAGTCTTGCCAGAAGTTAATTTTACTAATTTTTTTCAAATTCAGCTTCCATTTTGTTGCTCATTCTATTTCTTAACTTGTATTAGTACAAGTTGTATTAGTACGCTTGTATTAGTCTCTTCCTTTTGTGTACTTATTTTTCTAGTTTTTCGAGTTACATGTTTAACTTATTCTTTTTGTTTTCTAGTAAGTGCTTTTAAAGCGACATATTTTCCTTCTGTGTAATTATTCCGCTGCATTCTACAAGCATCTTACTCTATGTACATACTAACAAGTTAGCTTGCCACATTTTCATGGATGCCAGTAAAAGATTTGAGACTATATATATATATATAAAATTTGGGGGGGGCACAGTGCAAGTCCCAATTCCCACAGTGGTGTCAAGAGGGCGATGATACCTCCATATACAGAGGTTTATTATAGGAGAGGGATACTGAACTTAAGGAATCCAAATCTTTTATAATGGTTAGTTTTCTTCCAGAGGGACATAATATCTCTTATAAGGCTATTTACTATCAAAAAGCTTTGAGAAGATAGTCCAAAATAAAGGGTAGTCATTTCCTCACTCACAGTATATGCAGAAACATGAGAGAACCAGAAAAGTGTTGTCTTCTAACAATGTTGGAGGAAACTGACATCTGAACAATATTGAGTCTTCTAACCTAGAAGCATGGTATACTTTTCCTTCTATGTAAGTCTCTAATTATAGTCATGCTTATAGTCTTCCATGTAAAAGTCTTGCATATTTTTCATTATATTTCTTCTGAGGAATTTTACTTTTCTCTTGCTGCTACTACAAATGTCATTTAAAAATTTCATTTTAAACTTGTTTATTGTTAATATTTAGAAATACAACTGATTTTTATATAGTTATTATGATCTTACTAAATTAGTTTGTTATAGTTTATAATTTCTTTTGGACTTTTTGTGTACACAGTCATGCCATCTGTGAATAAAGACAATTTTACTTCTTACTTTCAAAATATTTTTCTTCCCTCATTAAACTGATTAGAATCTCTAGTATAATATTGTGTACATATAGTTAGAAAGAGAACATAACTGATCTACTCCTGCCCTTGGGGGGAAAGTAGTCTTTAATAAGTGTCCTTTATCATATCTAGTTTACTGAGAATTTTTATCAAAAAAAGGCTGAATTTTATCAAAAGCTTTTTTGGACCTACTGATAATACCTCAGCTAATGCACTGATTTGCAAACATTAAACTATTCTTGCACCCTTGGGATAAACCCACATGGTCATACTACCCTTTAAATATATCTATATGTAATACACACATAGATATTATTAACATATATATTGATAATTATATAATTAACACTATATAATAAAAATATTGTAATAACAGACCAAAAGAGCATTACATATTGATAAAGGGGTCAATCCAACAAAAGGATATACATTCATAAATATTTATGCACTCAACACAGGAGTACCTAAATATATAAAGCAAATATTAACATATCTCAAGGAGAAATAGGCAGCAATACAATAGTAGAAGGGGATCTTAACACCCAACTTACACCAACATATAGATTATCCAGACAAAAAACAATAAGGAACACATCAGTGTTCAACAACACATTACACCAGATGGACTTAACAGATATATACTAGAAACTTTCCACTCCAAATCAAAAGAATACACGTTCTTCTCAGTGCACATGGAACTTGTCCAGAATAGATATGTCAGGCCACAAGATAAAGCTTACTAAATTTCAGATGATTAAAATCATAAGCTTCTTTTCCAGTGATAATTGTATGAAACTAGAAATCAACTGAAAGAAAAAAAAAACTAGAAAATTCACAAATATGTGGAGATTAAACAATATGCTATGAACAGTGTGTCAAAGAAGAAATCAAAAGACAAATAAAAAAATACCCGAGACAAATGAAAACAGAGATAAAACACACCAGACTTATGGTATGTAGCAAAAGTAGTTCTAAGAGGGAGATCCATGGCAATAAATGCCTACATCAAGTAACAAGAACAATCTCAAAACAACCCAACATTATACCTTTATACCTTAAGGAATTAGAAAAAAAAGAATAAAGTCCAAAGTTAGTAGAAGGAAATAAATAAGAAAGATGAATAGAAAACAATGAAATAGAGACTAAAAAGACAATAGAATAAAGTCAACAAAACTAAGAGCTTGTTCTTTCAAAAGACAAAACTGATAAACCTTTTTTTTTTTAATTTTTTTTTAGAAACATAAATTTTTATCCCCACGAGTACAGGTCTGTGAATCGCTGGGTAAACTGATAAACCTTTAACTACACTCACCAAGCAGAAAGACTCAAATAAATTAAAGTCCAAAATAAAAGGAAAAAATACAACCTATACCACAGAAATACAAAGGATCATAAGAGACTACCATGAACAACTAACTATTCACCAACAAATTTTACAACCTAGAATGGATAAATACCGAGAAACATACAACTTTTCAAGACTGAAACATGGAGAACTAGAATCAGGAAATCTAAACAAATTGAATACTAGAGTAAGGACAATGAATTAGTAACCAAAAACCTCCCAACAACAAAAAATGTCCAGGGCCAGATGGCTTCCCTGGTGAATTCTACCAAATATTCAAAGAAGAATTAATAATCCTTTCCAAAGGTTTATCCTTTGGAAACTATCTTTTCCAAACTCTTCCAAAAAAATAGAAGAGGAGGGAACACTTCCAAACTTATTTTACAAGGCCATCATTACACTGATATAAAAAACAGACAAGACACCACAAAAAATTACAGGCTAATATTCCTGATGAACACAGATGCAAAAATCTCAATAAAATATTAGCAAACTGGAGCACCTGGCTGGCTCTGCCTGCAGCTCAGGTCATGATCCCAGGGTCCTGGGATGGAGCCCACCATTGGGCTCCCTGTTCAGAGGGAAGACTGCTTTTCCCCCCTCTCCTTCTTGCCACTACCCCTGCTTGTGCTTGCAAGTTCTCTCTCAAATAAATAAAATCTTATAAAAAATATTAGCAAACCAAATTCAACAGTACAGTAAAAGGATCATACACCGTGACCAAATGGGATTTATCCTAAGGGAACAAGGGTGGTTCAACCTCTGCAAATCAACGTGATA
The DNA here is from genome assembly GCF_002288905.1 of Enhydra lutris kenyoni. Taxonomy (NCBI): domain Eukaryota; kingdom Metazoa; phylum Chordata; class Mammalia; order Carnivora; family Mustelidae; genus Enhydra; species Enhydra lutris. The sequence continues at coordinate 34,594,860 of NW_019154102.1, read as the reverse complement.
CACGTTAACAAAAGGAAGCTTAAAAATCAGATGATCAATAGATGCAGAAAAAGCACGTGATAGAATTCAACATGTTTATGATAAAAACTCTCAACCAAGTGTGTATAGGGAGGATGTACCTCAACACAATAAAAGCCATATATGACAGGCCAATAGCTAAAATAAAATTAGAAAACACTGAAAATATAAAGTATGAAACCGGAGTAGTCCGTACAGTTGACCCTTGTACAACACAGGTTCAGAGTGCTGACCTCCCAAGCAGTCAAAAATCTGCCTATAACTTTTGACTCTCCAAAAACTTAATGACTTACTTTTGACTAGAAGTCTTATGATAATGTAAACAGTCGATTAATACGTATTTGGCATGTTATATGTATTATACACTATATTCTTAGAATAAAGTCAGTCAGAGAATAGAAAGTGTCAAGAACATCACTGAGAAAAATACACTTAAGTACTGTATGGTATTTATCAATACTGTGAACTTATGTCATCTGCTTACAAGATGAATCATCTGTCAGTACCTACATCAGTATTATTTTATATGCTATAAAACACTGTAGATGTTACATGTATTACTAACTTTAGATATAAAAAATGAAAAGATGTGAAAAAGAAATTCATATTTACAAGCAATTCATGCATTGATAATGAAGCAGCAATAGGACTCCGTAATGGAGCCTAGTACAATTGATACAAATGCTTCACAATACCCTAGCCTATGCACTAATGAATTACTGTAAGATTTTCATGACATACAGTAATATGTATCATATTCATAGTATGGGAATGTTACATAAAAACCTGTGATAATGGGCAGGCACACAATTTCTCAAATTACATACTATACGGTAATGTAAGTCTTTGAAAGCAGTTCTAGAACAGTAAAAAAAAAACTAATATAGTAATTTTATATTAAATATTACTTACCTTATGCCTATGTAAGGATAGGCTGTCCACTTCCATGCAAGTCGTACATGTGATGTCCTACATAATGCATACTTGATGATGACAACTAAAGAATGCCTCATATCATTCTTGCCACACAGTTACTATATTCTCAAATACAGGCACACATACAACTAAGCTTATTAACTGTGTGGCATGATTACTTACGATTGACTAAGTGGATCCTCATAAAAGACTTCATTCTCATCTTCACATTGAGTCGTCTAGAGTTGGGAAAGGAGTTGCTCTTGCTATCTCAGGAGTGGCAGGGTGGAAGGGGAGGCAGAGGCAGGCAGGCACACTCAGGATAACTTTACGGGTATACATCATGATGTCTAACTTGTTATTTCACTTCTCTTAATGTTTCTATTTGGTAGCAATCCTTCTTCCCCCATTTGCTCTAGTTCCAGTGCCTGTATTATCGAAGGGTCCAGATTATAAAATAAGTCAAAATTAGTCTTGAATAATCAGAACTCTTCTCCCAAATTGTCTAATGTCCGTTTGTTTCCGGGCATTGCTTCATTGCACCTTTTCCCTTAACATTTGGCACTGTTAACTCCTATCAGGTCTTCAATCATTTCTCTGATACAGGGTCTATTAGCTCTTGAGTTTCTCCAACGTCTGTATCTTGACACCCTTCACCCCCTACCATGTTTGCCATATTCACAATCTATTTCCTTGATTGGCTATCATAAATCCCATTAAGTCATGTACATCTGAACAGTTAACTCCAGCAAGAATTCATTATTTCAGGCTTGATGGTTTTCACAGCTTTTTCGGTATCGAAAAATGATGTAATCCTTCCAGATTTCCATGGTGTTCAATCAGGGTTCTCTCCCATAGCATTGACATTCCTTTCCATGGAGTGGAATGAGCCATAAATATCTCTACAGCTCACTGATCTAGAGGCTCAACTGATGTGTTTGGGGGCAAGTAGACACTTCAGTGCCTTCTATGTTAAATTCAGAGTTCTGAGAAGCCCGGACGTGGCCCAGTATCGAACTTGAAAACACAAGGTACTTCCTGACTTCAGGGGCAAAGCATGAATGTAATCAACACAGAAAAAGGGTTCTCATTTGTCTAGACCTTGTACAACCAAAAGACCCACAGTTGGTATTTATCTTTTCCCTTCAATGCCTGCATGTCAGGAGCTTTAAAGATAAGGGCAGTCGTGATCAGAAATCAAACCGCATTTGCACGTTAACAGTAGAATTAACCTATCTAAACCTTCCTGCCTTAAATCCTAGTATTTGCTTCTCTTCCTAATAAATGTTGTGACTTTTCCCCCTAAATAATGCCATTGGTCTATACTAAAAACCTGCTCAGATATTCTTTTTCCACAATGATTTTAATGGCTCGTGGAATTCCTCTATGGCCTCTTGGTCAGTAGAAACTGTTTCTTTTGTGATCTTGACATTTTTAAAGCCAAACCTTTCTATCCAACCATCCCTTGCAGGCACTGAAGTCTCCAGCTTTAAATCCTTTGCCTTCCTTTTGCTTTAAGCTGTTGCCAAATGAAATAAGTCTATGGGTATGCCTTTCTTATAGCAATCCTGCACCCACATAAATGCTTATTTTCAATACACTAAAAAGGTATTTCACAAAAAATGTTTTGCATCTGCTGGTGTAGCACAACCATGACTTCAGGAATTTCATTTTCTTAACAACAGTCCCTAAGCTTGATTCATTTATCTTGAAATGGTCGGCACCTGCAGCAGATCTCAATCTACAGTGCTATCAAGCAATTCAACTTCTTCTTGTAATCATAACTGTGCTTCTTGGGAGCACCTCCGGCATCTTTAGTGGCACTTCGTATGGGTCCCCTGGTGTTCTGTTTATGATATTGCACTAAACACAAAAATAAGTGACAACTCCGAGAGCACTTCGTATGAAAATATGCGATTTACTTAAGACATGAACTGCTCATGCAGAGATGACTAGTGTTACGTGGTGTTTTAAGTGAGTTCACCTCAACAGCAAGAGGAGGTGGTTATGAAATTACTTAAGTAGCACAATATATACAATTAATTTCATGCAGTTATTTCACACTGCCTCTTTGTTTTCTTGACTGGGAATAGCAGCATGTACAGTCTGTGTTTATGTGCCTCAGTTTCATTAAATTTTAACTTTTCATAATAGATTTGTGTATATCTTATGGTAATAAATGAAAAAATAGACTAGTACCTACTTACATCTCATGCATTTGACGTATCTCTTTAATTATTTTTGATATTTCTATTCTACAGGGTTTATCTGAGTTTTTAAAATCATTGCAAATCTTCAAAAAAATTTTCCTATTGAATAAACCCATTTATAAATGGGCGTGTGCAGTGCAAAGGCTGTTGTTGTTCAAGGACCAACTGTATATATTTTTTTCAGAGTAGATGAGAACATTCCCCAACTTGTTTTAGGTTATTGTAACTTTGATATCTTAACCTGATATTATAAGAACATTTCCAAATTTTAGACCAAACACTTCCATTAACAAAGATGCAAAAATCTCCAAAATATTCTGTATTACTTATGTGTAATTTAAACCTTCTTTTTCTAATACATACATTGAAAACTATACATTCCTCTCTAATCCCTGTTGTGACTGAATCCTGTTTTTTTTAATCCTATTTTTTGAAGTGTTATATTTTTATTACTCAGTTTTAAATATTCAACTTCCATCCTGATTTCTTCTTTGATCAATGGGTTACTTGGAAGTATGCTGCCTATTTTCTCAGCATTTGGGAATTTTGCAGTTATCTTTTTACTGATTTTTCATTAAATCGCACTATCATCACATCAAGAACATACTCTATACAATTTCAGTCTATGTAATCCTTTGAAATGCATGCAGTGTCTGGTCTTCCTGGGTGAACAATCTACATGCCCTTGAAAGAAATGTGTTATTTACAGCATTGGTTGTAGTGTTCTAATAAATGCTGATTTGGCTGATAGGTTCAATTGTTTTGTACTTATACTGGTTTTAGAGTAACTACAGAAAGAGGCAGAATCACCAACTGTAACTGTGAATTTCTTTTCCCCTTTAATTCTGTCAAATTTTGCTTCATTCTGAAGCTCTGCTATTAGGTGTGTACCCAATAGGATTATTGGATCTTCCGACTGAGTTGACCGACCCTGTTATGCCTGCTAAAACTTTTTCTCTCAAGACAAATACCTTACGACTTCATGCATATGTGGAATCTTAAAAAAGGAAGAAGAAGAAGAAGAAACAAAAAGGAGAACCAGACCTATAAATATAGAGGATAACCTGATGATCATCAGAAGAGAGGGAGGTGGGGGATGGGCGAAATGGGTGAAGGGGAGGGGGAGATAGAGGCTTCCAAGTAGCAGGATGATTAAGTCACCAGGAATAAAAGGTACAACATAGGGAATGTAGTCAACGATCATGTAACAGCACTGTAAGGTGACAGATGTCGCTACACTTGCGGTGAGCATATATAATATATAGAGTTGTTCAATCATGTTGTACACCTAAAACTGATGTAACAGCGTCAACTCTAAGCAAATAAAAAAATTTTCTAAAAAAAAAAAAATTTTCCCCCTTAAAAACCAACCAACCAAAAAATACTTTCTGGTATTACTCTTTCTCTTAAAAACTTAAAATTGGTGGGGCACCTGGGTGGCTCAGTGGGTTAAGCCGCTGCCTTCGGCTCAGGTCATGATCTCAGGGTCCTGGGATCGAGTCCCACATCGGGCTCTCAGCTCAGCGGGGAGCCTGCTTCCCTCTCCCTCTCTCTCTGCCTGCCTCTCTGCCTACTTGTGATCTCTGTCAAATAAATAAATAAAACCTTTAAAAACAAAACAAAAAACTTAAAATTGGTATCAATATAGCCATACTTACTTTCATATGACTAATGTTTACATGAACCTATAGTCAAACCGTACCTTTCATAAGCAGCATATAGTCGAGTCTTTTATTACAGTCAGACCATCTTTATCTTGCATTCAGAGTATTCAGGAAAGTCCCATTTGTTCCTTCTTTCCTGCTTTTCTACTCAGTTTTTAAAAAACAAGGAGGTCATTTTCTCATTCAACTTCAAAGGCTTTCCCTATTTGGGAGTTGATTTTTATTTTGGTAAAATATACATAATAAAAATTTGAGCATTTTAACCACTTGTAAGGATACAGTTCAGTGGTAGTAAGTACATTTACAATGTTGTGCAACCATCACCACCACCCACCTCCAGACCTTCATCAACCCAGACAGATACAAATACTCTGTACCCATCAAATAGGAACTCCCATTATCCCTTCCTCCTAGCCCTGGCAACACCAGTTTACTTTGTCTCTATGAAATTTGACTATTCTAGGAATATGATTATATTTCTCCTGTAAGTGGAATCATGTATTTGTCCTTTTGGGTCTGGCTTATTCATCCATGTTGTAGCATGTGCCAGAATTTCCTTCATTTTTAAGATCAAAAAATGCTCCATTGTATGTATAAGCCACATCTTGTTTATGCCTTCATCTGTGATGGACTCTTGGGTTGTTTGCACTTTTTGGCTCTTGTGAATAATGCTGTCATGAACATGTGTGTACAGGTATCTGAATCCTTGCTTTCAATCCTTTGAGTGAACCTAGGAGTGGAGTTGCTGGATCATAACTGTTTAACTTTTTAAGAAAAATTAACTTGCCTTCTGAAAGTATTGTTTAATGCTATTACTGTTTAAATGTATCCAGGAGTTTGTAATTTCCCTTGTCCTCCATTTTTTCTTGCATGCTATGGGTTAATTTTCATTCCTAAGGATATCCTTTAAAGTTCCTTCAGTGAGGGACCGAAAATAAATTCTGGTTTTTGTCCGAAAGTTTCCATAAAGTACAGGGAAAGAATTTGGCTGGGTCTGTGTTGCTGTTTTGGGCTCTGGTCTTCAGCACAGAGAGAACAGCATCTACTTTCTTCTGATCTCCACTGTTGCCGTGGAGAAGTCACCTGTTAGTCACTTCTTTGAGGATCAGGTTTTCCCTACTCCGGCTGCTTTTAAGAACCTACTTGTTTAAGTATTCTTTTAATTTGTTATTTGTTATTATATGTGTATTTTTTAAATTTACCTTGCTTCACACAGGTGGGCTTCTCCAATCTGATGACTTTGTGAGTACTGGGAAACTGTCTCTCAAGACCATACCCCCCCCCCCACCATCCTCTCGGCTTTCAGTCCCTGATCACCAGATCTGTTATTTTTTTTGGTGTCCTGCTTATCAGTTAACATCTCTTTATAGAATTCTATTGTCCAATGCTGTATTCTGTATTTTTACCAATCTCCCAGTTCATAAAAGAACTTTTTTTTGTTGTTTAACTCAGTTGCTAAGTTTCTAACTTTAACCGTCATGTCTCATTTCTATAAATTCCATTCATCTTCTTCCCATATCTGGTCATTTCTGGAAATCACATTTTTCCATCATATTCCTATACCCTCGTTTCTTTTAAGAAGAGCAAACATTTCAGAATATAAAATAACACTGGATCATTTCAGTCTGTAAACCTCTGCAGGTTTAATACGGCAATCTGAAGGCCCTTGCTGACTCGTGCAGGGTGGCTTTCAGTTTTCGTATTTGTTGTTATAATGTATTTGATTGTGAATAACAGTCTTGGAACTGTCATTCCCTTGAGGCCTGGCTTGAAGCTGGTTTCCTTTACAAATGACCCAAGTTTTCCTATTCCAGCTGAGGGAAATTTCTAAGTAGCGGTCCCAATTTGAGAGCCAAACCTGCAAAAGAACTTCTGATAAATTCCCAGGGAAGATATTTCCCACTGATATGGGCAGATACGTCTACCTATCTTTTCCAAGAAATTTATGTTTCTCAAAGTTCATCCATTACAGGTTTTAGCTTGAAGAGGGGGCTGGCATTAGGCAGGGATCTTTGACCTCCTACTCTGAGCACATACGAAAAAAACCCACACTCTAGGCCTTGTCTCTACTACTCGATTTCAATTTCATTCCTTTTCTTTAGTACAACTACAGCTGTATAAGAATCAGGGAGATACAGAAAGGTGGCTTCTTGATGCATTTCTTCCAACAGAAAGGACTATTTTAGGTACTGCTGTTCTAAAACTTCTAATAGTCTCCTTTTCCTTTGTAAACTCTTACTTTAGGAAAGGCCAAAAGAAAGACAATGTAATTCGATTGCTTTGAAATACCTTTTTAGAACCATTTAACCAATCACTGTTATTTTGTTGTTAACTTCCACTCCAAATTTAGCTGACTGGCGATGTTTCTTTGCAGAAGGGTTTTGAAAAGGTTTCCACTTGGCTGGGAAGAAACTTATGTCCATGTTAGCATTATTATAATAATCACAAATCACTATAGCATCTAATTTCTTTGCTTTTAAGATGTGCTCCTGAAGCAATCTCTTAGACTTGTAACATTTGAGAAAATTGTGTTAAACCTACAACCAGAGGATAACAATGCCAATAAGTTAGAGTCAAAATATTATAGGAATACTTTAATGCAAAATGCTTAACACTTAAAATTAGCAAAGCTTCATTTAAATTAAAACTCCATTGAACTAAAGAAAGATGGTTAAACCCAAGAATCGTACAGTAGTTGATTTCTGCTATCTAATGCCAGTCCTAATGCAACACAGCAGGGACTGCGCCGTGAGCGGTCGCTTCCTCCGTTGCTCATCTGAGCCCTACAGGGTGAGGGAGAGGGTACTCAGACAGACACAGAACAAAATACAACCAAATAAACTGCGCAGTGATTCCTAATAGTAATAACACATTCTGACTAAGCTGTCCAGCCCAGCAGCTGGGGAGTAACTGCCGGTACTGCTCCCGAGCAGATACGAGGTTCTGTTTTTACAGCACGGTACAAGTTCTGCACTAGGTGGAAAGTCACAGTTTAAGGATGCATGTTCTGTAAATAGTTCCTACATATACACATTTAGTGTGTGTAAACACTAGAAATACACATTAGACAGGGTACCCTTACCAGGTGGGTACAGTTTAAAAAAGAAGATGAGGTAACATGAATCTCAAAGTCCACAGGGCTCATGCCTGAAGAGTCTGAACAGCTGCCAGTAGCTCACTTCCACTGCACAGGGCTTACGGCGCCTCTGCGACCCCTAGGGTTTGCCAAAACCGGATTCGCTGGCTTTCAGCATAGCCACTGCATCTTTCACTGCATGGTAGATCACATTCTTCACCTACGAGAATGGCAGAAATTATGGTAGGTTATCCCTAAATCCACCATCTGTCACTAAGACTACATTTCCCCTGCCAGTTTTACTACCACTCTCTCTAAAGTTCAAACGTGGTATTCAAAATGTCAGTACTTAAAAGGGACCTAGACTCCTTTAGGCCAGTGTCTCATACACATTTTAAACTCATGCCTCCTTTTCCCCCTTCCATAGGTTTTGATGTCCCATGACCTTAAGCCTGGTGAGTACAGGGAGAGGCAAGCCCCAAAGTACAATTTTTAAAACTTGTATGTTCCCCTAGTTTTCCAAACATAAAACTACGTTACATAACTCACTACTGAAATCATCTTTAAACCCACTCTCTGAGATCTTCTTTGGATCCCAGAGATTCTGTTCTGCTCTCCTCAAGGATGAGAACACCACCGCACTAAAAGTCTTTGTTCAAGACCAATGTCTGGCAGTTGAGCCAAGGTCAGAAATCAAATATATATATTTTTTCTTTCTTTAAGATTTATTTGAGAGACAGACAGAAAGAGCATGTGCACTCAAGCACAAGCGGGACAGAGGGAGAGGGAGAGAATCCCAAGCAGACTCTGCCCTCAATGTAGAGCCCAGACATGGTCCTCAATCGCACGACCCTAAGATCACAACCCAAACTGAAACCGAGTCAGACACTTGACCGACTACACCAACCAGGTCCCTCAAAGATCCATTTGTTTTAATTACCCAAGTGTTTCTCTTGGGACATAGTCCCTTTTAGAGTTTAAACCAATCACAAACCAAGGTGAGACTTCCTCTATGTTCATTCCTCCTTGGCCTAAGTAGACAGTGAAACTACACATGAAGCCAATTCATCAACTCACTATACCCAGTGTGACACAGTCAAGTTCACGGACTCTCTTAGGTCAGTAATGGGCCATGAAGCAAGAGAGAGAGAATGCCAAGAATCAGTGATACTGTTACCTGTAATTTATCTTCATGATTGGTATGAGTCTGTGACAGATAACGGAATTCCTGAGTAAGCCAGAAACAGTGTTTAACATGCTCTGGAGAAACAAAGTCTTCAGCCACTTTAATACAGCTATATAAGTTATGAACCTGGAAAACACAAGTTCCATCAGTAACACACATGCAAAAGATCTTACAGTGTAAAGAGAATAAAGTAGTGTTTCTTGCCTGATGTGGAGCTCCTGCTGGGATAAATACCACATCCCCAAGAAACTGTACAATAGCCCAGCCTTGAACTCCGTACTCCTGATGAAGACGCTTTCTTAGTGATCGGTCTAAATACCAGCTCTGATCATGAATGGGATCATGGTCTGCTGGGTTTTCTTGACCTTGCTCTTCTGATACCTAGAATACATTTGAAATATTATGAAACTGAGTAACACACTGAGGCACAATAAGGGCATTCCCCCGCTCCCCCACCCCCAGGCCCCCAAATAGTGTGGGCAGACAATAGATGTCATCAGGCCCTTGACAGGTACCCCACTGGCAGAAAGAGACAAGTAACACTCAAAGACATTAACTAAAAGAACCAGGAGAAGATCGAAAGAAAATGTGGCTTTCCCCGTCATTGCCAACACTCTCTGACCGGCAGTCTGCATATTTTTCTAAATACTATGTTTGGACAACAGTTTGGTCTAGACTTTTGAACATAAGTAGGCTCGAGTTCTTAGATATAGACTTCCTGTGTGGCAGCTATTAAAAATCTATATTCATTTCACAATCCGAGTCACTGAGCAGTCCTAAAGACAGCTACAGATTAAATATGTTTATTCTAGAAACAGTATTTGGCAGCAAAGACCCACAGACTCAGGGAGATACTATCAGAGGAACAATATGGTGACCAGCAGGTTTTGGAAGAGTCAAATTATCCTAAGTCAGAAACAGCTTAATTCAAACCAATGCTGGTTAAGGACCTACCTGATACCAGGCAACAGGGTAGGGTGTTCAGATCTGATCCTCATGAACAACTAAAGAGTATCAGCCACAGATACCCTGGCTGATAAAAACCGAATGCACCCATCTTTCCAGTTGCCTAGAATTTCCACACACAGGCCTTGCTGAACAAACTGACAACTACTGGAAACTTAGAATCTTAAAAGCCCCTGTATTCCTCTTTCCAATGGCCCTTTGCAAGCTAACGGCCACAAGTAATACCTGAGGCTTTCCTGACCTACTACTAAATGAGGGTGGACAAAACCCACAGGGACCTAAGTAACTCACAGAACACAGGCATCAAGGGCCAAGGAATTACACATGAATTTCTGAGGTGCTCAGATTTGTAAAGCAGTAAAAACAAATAGTTGCTAAACAATCGGAGGAACAAACCTGAAGGGAGAGCACAGAATCTCCAAATGCACTATAATGTAAAACACGGTCAAAGGGGCACATGGGCAGCTCAGTGGGTTAAAGCCTCTGCCTTCGGCTCAGGTCATGGTTCCAGGGTCCTGGGATCGAGCCCCACATCGGGCTCTCTGCTCAGTGGGGAGCCTGCTTCCCTTCCTCTCTCTCTGCCTGCCTCTCTGCCTACTTGTGATCTCTGTCAAATTAATAAATAAAATCTTAAAAAAAAAAAAAACCACAGTCGTAAGATAAGGCCTCCTCTTCTCAGAGGTGTGCGCTTGATCATTTAGAAATCTTTGTTCCTCAGCAACCAGCTTCAGCCTAGTCAATCTGACACGCAGAGATTAAACTTTTGAGGCTATGGTTATTGCCCGACAGCCAGTCAGTTCTCAACGTGGAGTAGTTTCTAAGAGTGCTATTCTCCATGCCTGTCTTCATAAGCCATAGGATAGAAAAGCACACCTTTTTAAGGAATTCTCGTATTTTCTCCGTGTCCTTTGCAGCATATATGTGCCAGAGGGCTCCTGGCTTCTCTTTTCCTTCAATAAATCGCTTTATTGTGAGTTCATCAGAATCTCCATCTTGGATGGTTTTAAGGACTTCTGGAGCAAGAAAAAAGCAAGTATCAGACCACAGTCTCCAAATCAGAGAGTAAGCCTCACTTCTATGCTTAGCACCCTACCTTCTTCTTGGTCACACTGTCCTTTGGGAATTCCCACATACACCATAACATTAGCTGCATCAGATACATCTAAGTGAAGATTTGTTGTTCCGTATTTCCTGTCTTCTGGAGTAATTAATCCTGTCAACAGAAAACACCTTAAATTTATGGAGATGATGAAGGCTGCCACTGTCTCTCCCACTTCCTGGAAGATATCTGGTCACAAAATTTAAAAGCTGCCTCTTATAAAAATCATGTAAAAGAGAACAATATTTAAGTTATGTTACCCTTTCAATTTTGCTAGAAAATAATCTCATTAAATAGTTAATTATAAAAATAAAAAACCAAGTCCTAACACTAGGACTTGTTTCTGATGATAGGCAAAGTAGGTCCTTGATAGACTCTCCTGCAAAGAACAACTAAAAGTCCTGGGTGAAATCATTGAAAAAAATTCTTTTAATGAAACAATGTGCCAGCAAGAAAAGAAGAAATACTCATAAACCAAAAAACTAGAAAGCAGGACTCGGGAATGGTGAAGTGGCTCCTCAAGCTGGAATCTGCCAAAAAGGACATGTGCTCAACCAGTTCTCAAACTTTGGCTGTCACAGCCTAGAGTGCTCTGGGGCAAAACATAAGGCCCAGGGCCCACTCCAGATGGGGAGTCTAACAGAAAGCCCCCTCACATACGCATAAAGCTGGAACCTCAAATGGCTATACACTCAGAACAAGAGAGAACACTGCCCAATGCGTTCCCCTGGGTTCCCTCAACTGTCCAAAAAAAAAAAAAAAAAAAGAGGCGGGGAGGAGGGTAGTGAGCCAACACATGAAGTCCTGGTTGGTGCTCGTAGTCTGAAACTTTCATCTCTTAGCCCAGGAAAAGACTTGCCTTGCTCAGTAGTCACCCTGAGGCTAACCAAGCGCTGTGGTCACCATGTGGCCCACCCTGACATGTATGGGCAGCAGAGAGAAGTATGGCTCATAGGGGGCAAGCAGAGGCCATCTGCTAACCCACCAGCCCTTGAAACAGCTCTGTTTTATTTGGAGGAGGCCAAGGGACTTCCCTCTGGCTTGCCAGAGCCTTGCAGTTCGAGGGTCAGCTTGACACAGGAGAGGGCACCCCATAACTTCAACCTGGGGCGGCAGCCTTAGGAGCCCTGTATGTAGTGATTTCCTCTCTTTCCATTTAGCCAAACTATCTGTCCTAGGAGAGGGCTGAGCATTAAGTATTTAGGCAAAATCAAAGGATATGCTTTAAAGGGGATTTGTTCTAAAATGGTGAAGGAAAAATAGAATGGGAGGGAATGAGACAATCATGGCAAAAAAACTGATAGCTGCTATAACTGGAGGTAAGTATATGGGGAGTCACTGTATTAGACTCCAAGTTCTGAGTACATTTAAGAAGGAAAAGCAATTAACGGGATAGAAGGAAAATGACTGAAATGGACAGTTATAAATGACAGCATGGATGATTACCCAAAAGTCTGACCCTATTTATATAAAGCTCAAACAGGTTAAAACCGAGAAGAATATTCTGCGAGAATACAAGCATACGTGGCAGTGTTACAAGTGCACAGGCATGCTGAGCACAAACTGTAGGATGCAGGTAACCCTGCGCCGGGAAGGGCGGGCACGAGATGGGAGGAAAGGGAGAAAGAGTGAACAGGTCTCAGAGCTCGGTCAGGCTGCCTGCTCCTTGGCCAGTGCCAAAGGGAGGAAAAGCATTGTGCCAAACAAAGACGGAAGCAACACCTACCAGCTACCAGCCCAACACTCATCCACAGGCAGCTACGGGCGACTGCACGCTGCTAAAACAGTCTGTAAATGGAGAGTCTAAACTCCAACAGAACCGAGATTATAAAAACATAAAGGTCCCAGGGAAAGGATTCCTGAACGTAACACCGTGGACAGTCATGAAGACCACATGAGCTGACACAACGGGGGCTGCTGGGTGACAGCACTGGGGTTCAGGGCAGAGAGCAGCAAACCTGGCCTGGAAATCAGGAGACCCAACGTCCTAGTCCCAGACCTGCTACTGACTGACCCTAGTATGTCCTGAGCAGGTCACTGTCCCTGCCACTGTCCTGAAGTCCCCACCCCCATGGGTAACACTGGTGGTGGTACTGGGGATGGAGAGATGCTGACTCTCTCTCCAAAGAGCTTTTTCACCCTACTCTGCCTGAGGACTCTCAGCTCAATCATCCAACCTTTGAAAATGAACATATTTCATATTTTCAATCCCTACCTGCTGACTCTGGACAGGAACAAGAGTAACACTGCCATCTATCTGTTCTTGTCTATGCTGCTAAGCTGTTTAAACCAGGCCGACAATTTATTCTGGAAACGTCTCAGGTAACCACTTCTAGCCCATAAAGCTTTAAGAGGCATACAAAGCATGGATTATCATTATGCAACACTATACCATTTACTTTAGTGGAAAAATACTTTCATTCACATAAGTTCACGTAAATATCTACTAGAAGCAGAGTACGTCCTGAGACCCCAACCAACTAGCTGCTCTGCAGGGCTTGAGAGAAGGAAACTCAGCCAGTGAACATGGTACAGGCCCACAGCGTACAAAGGGCTCTCCAAACTGAAACCTGACATGTAAAGGGAATACGCCAGGGGACTTCACCTGCTGTGTCCTCCCTCCCACAGACCATTTTCTCACCCTACCCTCGTAGAATGTTCTCAGACATCTAAGCTGCGGGAGCTCCCCAACATAAACTCCATTCTCGAAATGTTCCCTGATCCCACCCCAGGTGGATCCCTGGACTAACTCTACCATAACAGAAGAACTGTGGGGCTGAGATCCAAGGCCCTGCTCTTCTCGGCCCCCACCAGTCTCTGGAAAACATGGCAAAGATGCCAAAGGACTCTGTCCTTTTTTCAGGAGGGTTGTCAGCCTCAGGACTGAGAGACTGGACTTTAGAGTAATTATGGGAGGACAGAATAAAATTGAAGTAGTAATTTCTAGAAGGACTGGGAAAAATGGGGTCCAAATAGTATAAAAGACTAAAGCAAAGTCAATAAATGATCCAAACAACTGAAACTTCATTCAACAATCCATCAATAAACAATTCCTTCAAAACAGCCAACTATAGTCAAGATCTAAATAAAGACCCAACAGAAAACTGGTCAAGGTCACAGCAATGATGAAAGACAACTCTGGTTACTGAGGAAATCAATCTCTATCCTGTGCAATCCCCCTTGCTGGATAGTTTAGGAAGTCATGCCTACACAATGAAAATCCAATTCAGAGGGTGCTTCTGATATTAACTTAAGTAACAAACTACTACCCCCAACATGGGGGTATTTAAGTGTGGCAGATGTTGAAACAGCTAGAATGCTAGCAGACTGACTTTAAAATGAGTAACAAAGTTAGATCAATTTAATGATGTACCATACAACCACCAAAATTAAAAACTGTTAAGCAACACAAAGATTTTACGATAGAACGAGGTATAGAAAAGAGAAAAATAAAAAATCGCACACATCCCTACAACTGCAACTACGAAAGGAAATACACCTACATGTGGAAAAACAATGAAAGGAAATATGCAAAAATCAAGCCCACCGCTGTGTGAAGTGTTAGGACTATAGAGGTCTTCCATCTCCACCTCCCTCAACAGCAATTTTCCAAACATTTTGACATGCTCTATTTCCGTTATAATTTTTTCAAGTTAGCCATTTCTTCCTTACCATAAGCATTATACATCTTGGGACCGAGATCTGGCCTCACAAAGTAGTTTGGCAGCCTGGAGGCCAAGTTTAGCTTGCCATCTCTCCTTGTGTACTCAGGCAGTGGAATATTGGCCATCAGATCATCAAACCTGGAACAAGAGAACCAAGCATTTGCAAAATAAGCTTGCCTTATCTATGGATAGGATTAGATAAGGATCTAATCCATCATCGAGTGATCTGTTTTGTTCCTTCTTACCAAAAGGAACAAATAAAAATATGTGTACTTGTAAAGATGGAGAAAGCTTTACGAACAATATTTAAGAGTAGAGTGACAGTAGTTATGAACAAAGATAACGTCTTTCTCTCACACATCACCCATCTTTATCAAAATGATCTGGAATATTTCAGACAAAAGATCTGAGCAGTAACTTCCTGATAAGAAGTGACCCTCAGGGATTTATTATTCATTAGTTCTAAGGATCCTTTCCAAGGTTCAAGCTCAAATCAGGAAAATGGATCTACCAATTCAGCTGTCTTGTTGTCTAATGCACTATCATTATTACACTGAACCCTGATAGGTCCAATCCCAATACTGCCTCCAAGTCAGAGGCCACACACCTCATTTGGCCTCTTCTCTGGCACAGCATTAAAATGGAAATGTGTGAAGCTTTCATTGGCCAAATCTCAAAGTCAGTAACTTCTTTATCTTATTTAAAACACAGATCTCCAAAGACTATAGTCTAGAAATAAAATATCAGCACCAGTAAAACTATTCCATATTTCCAACCCCCCCCACACTTTTTTTTCTGAGAGGGAGAACACAAGAGGGGAGAGGGTCAGAGGGAGAAACAGACTCCCCAGTGAGCAGGGAGCCCAATGTGGGACTCTGGGATCATGACCTGAGCTGAAGGTAGTCACTTCACCAACTGAGCCACCCAGGTGCCTTCATCTTTCCCTTTTGAAAAACTCTTTTCTCACCACCTCAAGAAGAATTTATCCTATCAAGTCAAGGACAGAATCATCCCTCCCCCTGGCCAATAATCATACCTAGAAGGCATCATATCTCTAAAATCCTCTCCTGGTGGCCAGTCCTTAAGTTTCAACACCATTGGTTCTTTTTCATTTTTCAAGCGGTCTGAAAGGTAACCAGAATTACTGATTTGTTACTATTCATAACTCAGAAACAGACCAAAATAAATGGCAAATTAGCATTTTATGCTTAACAATGTGAATAAAATTCTTCTCTGCAAAATCTTCATAACCTGATACATTTAGTACACACTTTTTTCTTTAACAATTCCCCGCCTGCCAATTACCAACTATTACATTTCTACACTGCCCAGAAACCCATTCATACCTAGGAGGCAGCACGGAAATAGCAAAATAAAAATTACAATCTAATCTTTTCTAGATGTTTATTAAACTGCTGCTCCTCCTTCTTTGAGATTTCAGCCACCCTCTTTTGCCCATTACACATAGTTGGGTGTTTTGACAGTTGTCTCTCAGATCCAGTATTTTCCTAATATTTAGCATTCTGGAAAAAGAGAGCAGCTCCCTAACTAATAAACAGCAATGCACTTTAACAATAAGAGGTCACAAATGTTTAGGAGACAAGGTTTTCTAAGGCTACTATGAAATAAAAATGACTTGTCTTGCTCAAAGAGACTGAAACTAGCTGGTGTTCTGTCCAGGGACAAGTAGGGCCAATAGCACTACACGGTTTAGTCAGAACTATTACCTGTGGCAAATAATGCCAAGGAACCAAGAACCAAGTTCTGATCGAAAAAGACACTGATAATTACAATCAACAGCAATGACAACTACTATTTCATTTCTTGCTGTGCTCCAGTCTCTGCCAACTGTCTTAACCATTTAATCCTTACAACTAAACTCAATATCCCAATGAGATTAGGCATCATTTAATATTCCTATTTGGGGACGAGGAAACTGACAGACACACCCAAGGTCATCCAGCTACTAAGTGCCAGAACTGGGAAGGAACCAGGTTTGACTTCAGACCCCGTATTCTTGAGGACTAACATCTGTGTAATGTTTTGTAGTCAACCAAGTACTGTCCCATAACCTAGTTTAAATAAATGCATACTCCAGGAAGAAACAGAAAAATACAGGGTAACAGTGTGTGTTCAGAATAGCAGCAGTATGTCACTGTGGGTGGGGTGCTGGGGATGTGCGCAACAGAATCTTCAGCATAGAATGGGCAAGCTATAGTTGACTTGGAGCTGTTTTCACCATCGGCCGGCATGAGGAAGTTTGGGTCCCAAGAAAATTAAGCTACCAAGCTCCTATACACAACAAGGATGTATCAAGAGACAGGATTTGAATTCAGGCCTCAGTGGAAAGCTTCAAAAGACCTATTGTCCAGACACAGCATTTAGGGGCTGCCTCAGCTGCACAGCACCGTCACACCAGGTCAGGTCCTTTTACCAGGACACCAGTGTCTACAGACTGAGGGAGACAGGGGGACAAAGGCCCTGCCATGTCCCACTTCAGCCCAGTCTGAGACAATGAAGGTCAATACTTGTTTCAGAACTCCCTGCAAGACTGGCTGAGGCTCTGCGGAGCCTGCACTGCAGCTGATTCCTTTCCCTGCTCAGTCCTGCTTTCTCCTCCTTTGTTTCATAGATGCTGATCCCTAAGTAACCATCTTCTGCCTGAAACACCATTTCAGCAGCTACTTGCGGAAAACATCTTCACACCTTACATTAAAAAGTCAGCCGTAACTTTGTAATAAAGTTTATTGAAGGTATGAACTATAATCTGTAAATGTGGGTAAAAAGGAGTAAGGAAGCAGTAGATTAAAGGTGTAAGTGTGTCTAAAAAAATGAGAGTGATGAATGAGTGAACTTGAATAATTGAGCATCTGAAGAATTAACTGGCCAAACCCTCCAGCAGGGATCGGGGCCTGGTGATGGTGATGTGACTCCTGGTAACAGTTTACTGATGGACCAGTACACAGAAAGGGCCAAGCCTCAGGACCAGACACACAAGCCTTCTCACTGCCTCAACAGCCCCCAGCGGAGGCGCAGCAGGCAGTGACCAGGACACCTGCCCTGTTAAGTGAATTCACATTCCCCGGCATCTTCAGGTCCACTTAACTTGTTAAACAGTAGTGAAAATCTTTAAAGCAAAAAAGGATGCATGCAGGTGAAACACACATAAACCCACCAGCCTTGAGTCACAAGCTCTGGCTTTGTGCTCTGCTCCCCCAGGGCACAAGTGAAAGCACAGAACTCCTGTCACAAGACAGACGTGGCGCCACCTGTAGAACAGACGCCCGAAACCTCACCTAAGGAACCACAAAGTGAATGTTGCCTTGGTTCTAAAGCATATTAAACTTTAAAAAAAGGGGTGTGGGTGGAGAAGAGATAAGACACGAATTTTAAACTCCAACTCATGGAGTTGCCACTCGCACATGTTGTTACCACTGAAGGGCTTCAGACTCCTGCTACTCCTGTGCCCTCCTTTCACTCCTAACTCCCTTCAAAGGTCTTTCATACATACTTGGAACATCTTCAAATCCATCCCAGAAGTCTCCTACTGTGGCTCCTGTGATGATTTCATTGGTCCTACAGTTAACCAGGTCGACTTCCTGATTCCCAAACTCTTTCCTGAAGGATTCAGGTTTCCAAAGCTCAGAGTTCAATTTATGATGCACTCCTGACACCATCACTGGCTAAAAGAAGAGAATGAAGACTTTAGTTTGAACTCCCCCAGCTCTGTCCCCAAACCAAAGGTACCCCCTTTCCAAACCGCTGCTTGTTTGTTTCTTGGTGACTGGTCCTCAGTGGCAGATCCTGAGGTGATAGCTTAGTGCTCTGCACTCCCACAGCACTGCTTATCTTCATATACTCCTTCCTCCTTGCTCTCAAACTACACTGGTAAGCTTCCAGAAGCAAGGAGCCCATCTTCTGACTCGGAGGCCATCACTCACAGAATACCAACACCAAGGCTCAGGACCAGGCAGGGAATGTAAAGGAGGGACAAAGGTGGTAGGACTGTCCTGTCCACAAGGGGTGCTGCCAACGGTCTCCAGCCTATTCCTGTCAGGCAGGAATGTGGACCTGCAGTTGCCAAGACAAGCCAGAAATCCCAATCTTTACATGAAATAGCCTAACTAAAATACGGAGAAGTTCAATTTTTTTTTTTTTAAACATTATGGAATCCAAACAAAACATGGCTGGTATATTGTATTCAGCCTATTGTCATCATCATGAGCAAATCTTATCTAGTATACAGGGCTGAAAAATTATGTAGGAACTTTTTTTTTGGTTAAATACATATATTTCTCTATTTGGCAATTCCCCAAGTTGGCCTTGTCTAAGAATACAGTGTTCCTTTAGTGAGGACTCCATTTGGCCCAGAAGAAAATCCAAAGATCCAGAATACTAAGGCCAAAACAAGAAAGCAGAGAAGCAGGTCCACAAAGTCATGCATCTCCCAAACCATCAATCAAAAAACAATGCAGGCCCCTGGGAAACCACACACCACTCCAAGAGGGCACCACGTGGCTCTGGCCCACCTAAAATCGCCTTCAGCATAAGGGTTTTAATTCAGGACAGCGGGACACGTGATTTTGACTGCATTCTGTCTAATCCCCCAAGCCCCATCAGCCTTACTCTTGCTCATTCCTCCCATTGAGGTTCATCACCCAAGAATCAGAGAAACCAAAAAGCATACATCAAATATCCAAAGATGACTGGTTTAGGAATAATCAAAACCTCACTGGAAGAGAGCTCAGGAATGTCTGCAGTAAAAAAAAATAGGACTCACAGCTACGGTGCCTTAACTACATTCACCCTAAACAATAAAGTACAAAAAGAGCAGATAAAGTATATACCACTTACAACTGAAGGGTGGTGGGATGCGGGGACAGGACTGTCAGAAGCCTACTGAAAGAACAGAGGAAGGGGCTCTGAACTGAGTTGGGGGAAAAGAGGCCCCTCTTACCTGTCCTTGTTTCCAGCACTCCCTAAACACATTCCAGTTGCTCTTGTTGTTGGGATCTTGGAGGCATAGCAAGCGATTATCACACAGCCAATAGTGAGGAGTGTCAAAGCCCAGAATGCTGGGCTTAATAGTCAGTCCTTGAGGCCTCTTAGAAAAATCAGAAGATGTCTTATTTTGCACCAAAGAGGCAAAGATGTCATCAAGGATTTTTGGTGTATTTTTCAGTCCATTTTCTGTCTGAATTTAAGAAAGAACACAAGTCTTTAAATAGGTCATTCCCTTCCATCAAAAAATCCATTCTTACAATGCTAGCTTTAAGTATCAAATATCCAGAAGAGTCCAAATCAGGACCCTAAGACAAATAGGTAAGCTCCCTCCAACCCCCCACTTGACATTACAACTCACAGAAGTAGGTAAAGAAAAAGTTTAACAGAAAAAAAATGGCCCATCTCGGTACACTAACCCTGCAAAGCCCACCTGCCAACGAAACCTTCTGTACCCATGAAAGAAAGCCTAAGATTCCTATCTTCTTTCTATTGTCTGTTTCAATTTTTTTGGTCTCTTCCCATTCTGACTCTATTCATTTTTACAAGAAAAAATATAAATAAAACAAATATATACCTTTCCTGCAGAAGAATTCAAGAGATTTCGGAGGAAACCAGAACTGTTGTTGCTTACAGGTGTTAAAATTGTGCTGTTAAAGGTGTGGAGGACTGTGCTGGATTTGCTCAAAGGAGGGAGGGGTGGAAGGCATTTGATTTCATTCTTCAGAATTGGCATCGTTGGTTGTTTTTCTAGAAACAAAACCAAAAACATCCAGATGGAAAAGCATTCCAAAAGGCAAATCCCTTATTTGTCTTCCATTAACAGAATTACTTTGGAACTTGGATTTCGTTTACTTTAGAACAAAAAAACTTAAGAGGATAAATACCAATAAATCATTGATTGAGACAAGAATTACCAACTGGTATTATTAAAACAAGAAGTACACAACATTCAAGGTAAGATTATATTAATTGGGTTTTTAAAAAAATTTTCCCCCCAGTATAGCTGACAATATTCCTTTAGTTTCAGGTGTCCAACATCGTGATTCAATTTCTCTGTTATGCTGTGCTCACTGCAAGTATAGCTCCCATCTTTCAGCATACAACATTGTTAAAATACCATGGACTGTAATCCCTATTGTTGTGCCTTTTATTACCATGTCACCTTCATTCCATAACTGGAAGTCTGTATCTCCCACCCCCTTCACCCATCCCCACCACCCCACCACCCCATATACCCCTTTGGTAATCATAGGTCTAACTCTACTTTTTGTTTATTCATTTGTTTTCTTAGATTCCACGCATGAGTGAAATCATGGTGCAAATGATGTTTCTTAAACTTCCATTTTCTATCTGCTTGCTCCTGGTATACATAACATCATTTTTATAAATTAACATTGTAACTGGCAATCTTGATAGATATGTATTTATTAGATATAGATACTTTTATTTTTCACATGTATAATCAGATTGTCTAGAATATCAACAGCTTTATCATTTTCTTCCAATCCTAACACCTTTTCCTGTTTGTCTGCCTTATTGCAATAGCCAGGAATTTCAGTACAATGTTTAATAGTGATGGCAGATATCCTCTTATCCCTGAACAGAGGCACACTGTTTAAAAAACTATTCAATTAAAAAAAAAAATCAATCATTATGATGTCTGCTGTCAGTTTTATTGTAAAAACTCATTAATGATTAAAGATCTTCCCTTTTGTTCCAAATTTATTTTTTTTAAATCATGAATAGGTGTTGAATTTTACTACTTTCTCTGTCTTGTCATGTGACTATTATATTTTCAATGTTAAATGACACCTGCATTTCCGAAGCCCTGGTTGGTCTTACTGTAGAATTCCTTTATTTAAAGTTCTGAAACTTTGTTTAGGATCTCTGCATAAAAGAAATTAACCTGCAATTTTTCTTTCTTATAACATAACTAAAAAGCAGAATCACCTAAATTCTAATTTAACGATCTCATTCCAAAGCCTATATTCTTTACACTGTCATCAAGCATCCTAAGACCATAGGACAGAGGAGAAAAATAAAACTGAAGCCACAACATTCTAATTAGACAAAATAGGAACAACAAACAGGATAAGGACAGAAAGGTCGAAATCATTTATTAAAACAAGTCTCAGCCCACTCCTTTCTTGCCAAACACAATCTCAGCCTAGAGTTCAACTGTCAGCAGAAGTTCTACCTTTTGGGACTGCCCCCCCACCTTAATGTAGGCTCCACATTCAGCATGGAGTCCAACATGGGGCTTGAACTCACAACCCTGATATCAAGAACTGGGCTGAAGAAGAGTTGAACGCTTAACCCAGGTGAGTCACCCAGGTGCCCCTTGGGACTGCATTTTAAATATACTTGCATTTATGACAGGTCTCCCTGGTGAATACAGGGAACCACTCCTTTCCACTCCACACACTTCTAATCACACTGCTCTCACAGCAACTGAGGTTGCCAATCCCCTCCGAGAATGGACTGAAGTTCCCAGGAACCCAGAGGAAAGCAGGAAACCCTCACCCTTGTTTTCCTTGTTGACATTCCCACTGGTCAGGTCTGCCAGCCAGTTTAAGGGAGAAGTGCTGGCAGGGCAAGCAGGCTTCATGCTGCTGGCTGGCTTGGAAGTGGCTTCCCCAGCCACAGGCACTGGCTCCAACACCAAGGGATTCTGCTGGAACACGGCACCAAGAGTAGGTTTTTCTCCAGCAAAAGAAGTCTGTGTTGAGTTTAAAAAGAGAATTTTCCACAAGCTGAAACATTACATTTCCTCTTCCTTACCTTCTCCCCTAACAGCTCACCAGTGAGAGAGAAATATCCCACACAAAACCACCTAATAGCCCTGGACATCATCAAAACTGCAGGACTCTTAAAATAATAGAGCACAATTAGATCAAGTGGAAGAGATTTTAATTTTTTTTTTTTTTTTTAGCTTTTAAGTCTTACTGGTGAAAACAAAAGACATGTTAAGAATTTAAATACAGCAAGATTTCCCTCCCTAACCCTAATCAACCATTTTCTGCTCATACATATCTCTTATCACTCCACCTACCATGTTGCTTTAAATAATGACCAGTTTGTGCTTAGCTCCCCTGTGAACTCACAGTAGCTGGAATAAAGCACTCACAATATGGTTGCTAATGAATGAATGATTGAATGAATGAGTGAGTGAGGCAGAGCAGGAACGGTACAGCTCTGATTTCAGAAGAAAATAAGATGCAGAGGAAAAAAAATGGTCTTTTGTTTCAGCATAGCATAGCAAGCTTTAAAAATGAGATAAACAGCTCTTAAAAGAACTCAAACATTAAAAAAAAAAAATAGAGCACACCACTTATTTTTCTGTTACTTAGAAACTGCCCTGACTTAGCTGATGAATTTATACAAACAGAAGAAGAAAAACCAGTCAAATTCCTGCTATGGTCCCCGCCTTTTTCTTTTCTTTTCTTTTTTTTTTTCCTTTCTTTACGTGATGGATTTCTGTGATACTCAATGATCAGTATTGTTTATTATTCCTCTGTTGTTTGTTTTTTTAAAAGTAGGCTCCATGCCTAGCGCAGAGTCCAACATGGGTCTGGAACACACAACCCTGAGATCAAGAGTTGGACGCTTAACCGACTGAGCCACTCAGGTGCCCCACTCCTCTGTTGCTGATGAGGAAGCAGAAGCATATTGAAATCAGCTCATGTCATGCAACTAGAAAAGTGGCAGAATAAGAATTCAAACTCAGTTCTGAATCTAAAGAGCACAGCTCTTCTACCTCTACTGCCTTTGACTCCAGAGCTTTATGAAAAATGTGGAATTCTGCTTATCAAGTACGATGTGAGTGAAGACACTGGGGAGAAGGGGAGGAACGGAGAGAGAATAGGGTAGATGTGATGGTTGAAGAAGAAGCTACCAGGAAGAGGCATGTGAGCACCATAGGAATGCACAGTTTTTATGGTGAGTGATGGGTATTTAAAATTCATTCAGTATTATTTCCTTTAACTTTTCAAATATGTATTATATAGATGACATATACTTGGTAATTTTAAACAATTACCTTAATTCTGTAAAATGTGAGAAGTTTTTTACAAACCCACATAAAATTTAACAGCAACTTATTAAGATAGATATTTTTGCTTTTTCAAGGAATAAAAATTAAAACCTACTAGAAGAGGCTACAGAAATGAGGTCCACAGAAATGTGAAAAGTGAGAATGGGTCCATGAAGTATCACATGAAATGTAGGAGCTGTTTCTTTCCACTGAACACTGTCCCCATGTTCCTTTCAAATATACTACAGAAATCCTTGGGTTATTTGGAAAGACAAATAACAATCTCAAGAACAGTGAATCTAGCAAAAACAATATACCTGTTTTATGTCTTCCTTGGAGGCTGGCTTTGAGAAGAGTTTGAATTGCCTGTTTGAACAGGGACAATTTGCTTTTATTCCCCATTTTGCTCTCACAGAATGAACAATATCTCCAACATCATAGAGGGCTAAAAAAAGGACAGAGACAAACATCTCAACAAGGGTATTAGGCACTTTCAACCTCAATATAACAAAGGAGAAACTGGTATTTCCAACAGATTTACCTTTTTTTTTTTTTTTTTAAGCAACATGGTGCTTAGATTCTCTCTCCTTTTCATACTAAGTATGCCTTCCCCTGCAAATGAATCATTTTCCTTCCTTCTACAAAACTATTCACAAAACCTTAATTAAAAAGTTCTTAGGGCATGATTTAATACATCTTTGGACAATTTATGGCATATACTAAGGTAAGTTATCAAGTAATTATACTACATAAAGTAAAACCAAACCACCAGACCCTATGAGCTAACCAAAACAAAGGGGAAAGAACATCACTGCACCACACGAAATACCTTTTCCAGGGATGATTTGTGTAGGCATTAGGTTCTCTGGTTCATGTATCTGACTCTTCACACATCTCAGCCAAGAGAAAGTCTTGTAGGCAGCACCTGCAGAAAATGATTCATAGTAACTGCTCCTTATGGACTCTGGCTTGCTTCAGAAATCCATCAACCACAAATCAGTAAAAGGCTTCATTTAAGAGTGTAAAGGGGAGCGCTTGGAGGAGAATCAAGTTATTTCTCACCTTGTTGGCAATTCTTCCTCTTCATCCGGTAGCAATCCACACATACTCCAAACCCACACCTAGGACATACCCAGTGCAGGTTGAAGATAGTGGTGTCACACACATCACACATTTCCCGAACACCTTTGACAGCTCGCTTCCAAGCAACCTGTCCTACAAAAATCAATAAATCACTCAGTCTTGGGGAGGAGACGATTTTTGAAATAAAACGTGAAAGGGGAGGGAAACTGATGTCATTCCTCCCTCTCAGTGGAGTTCCTATCAACTCTGTTCAGCCTTCAAAGACCATCTCAAATGGCCCCCCAAACTCTCCCCACTCAACCATGAAGCTCTCCTGGATTCCTTCAGCACCCTCATCAATCTGGATTTGTACTTTAGACTCAGGCTTCTTCACACTGTATACAGTCAGATGTACAGTCACACTGTATACAGTCAGTTCCTCTCCTTAGGAGAGGAAGCTCTGTACAAGCAGAATCCCTGCTTGAAGGGCTGTGCCTTGTCCCCACCGACTCTGCACAGTGCTGGTACATATGAAGTACTACAGAAGTAATCAATGAAAAAAGCAGCAGTGATTACAGAAGCTGCAGTTCAGACACAGGTATTACACAGCAGTGGTTCTTTCACCTTTTGGATCATGAGCCCCTTTCAGAATCTGAAGACAGCATGGATCATGCTTCCTCCAAAGGAAAAAAAAATGACTCAGATACACAAAGCCAACACAGATTGTCAGGTTATTCCCACAGGCCCTGAATCCACTCACACAGCCTATGAAAAATCCCAGGGGGTTAGGGAACCTGGAGGGAGCAGCACATTAACTTAATAATAGTACAAAGTTGGTTTCTTCATGGGCCAGAGCCAGAAACCTGACTTTTTTCTGGCCGGAGCCAGAAACCTGCATCAGTAGTGATGCAGGCATCCAGGACTGACTCACACTAACCAAATAACCAACAGGTTGAAGCATAATCCAAGATTCTACAAAGTGGTATCTTCTGTGGCAGTGGCCAAGCCATGATAACTAGATGGGGGCACCTTCCAGGACTGGGCAGGACATCATACCCCTTTCCCCATATGGAGGAATGCCAAATCAGGTATGAGAAAGCTTCAGAGAGTATGTGCAAAGGGAGGACATTTTCCTGTGTCACAGAAAAGCCCAATGTTTGTTAATCAGAAAGCTCTTTTCTGTCTCTCTCTTGAACAAGACTGGATCAATACGGTTACATTCTTTTTTTTATGGAAAATATCTTTTTCCTAATCCAATCTGTGTTTTATTCACTCTTTCTTCCAGGAACTGACCAAAACACAAATGATCAACTTCAGTTTTTACCAAATTAATCCAACTGCTAAATAAACTTCTGCCATTCCATTATATCATAACAGCTCACCGCAAAATACACAGAGCTTTAGGCATTTTACAAATGAGGTTTTATGAACTTTCCCTTAGTTACTTGGATTAGACTATTTTATTAGATATTCTTAGATCTCTTAGCCACCCATTTAACAATTATTTGTCATTGGAAAGGCAGGATAAATATATAAAGGTTGACACCTGCTTCCTTATCTCAGGATCAGAGAGTAAGCCCTTTAGGAACATCTTACAGTGCATTCATCAATATCATTCACAGTGAGTTCCTCCTTCAACTGACCAGCTTGTCACAGAGGAAAGAGAGGAACCGGATAGGCGAGGAGGAAAGGTTAATCCTATTTAAATCTTCAAGAACAGAGTTTCTTAATTATCCTCTTAAAAGACAACTATCTGTACCTTTTTCTGTACATTATTCAGACAACTTCCCTTGAATAAAGGAAAAACATCAGTTGCTTACAACAAGCCCTGCTAATTCAGGAGTGAAGCTACTAATATATTCCAAGTGTTTCTACATTGCAGCTCACTTATATAATACCTACCTAAGTAACTTCTAAAATCAGTTACTTAAGAATTTCTCTTTAACCTCACTATTTTTACTTAAATGTATATAATTAGGAAACTCTTTATCTCTACTAAAAACAGAAACCAGAGAAAAAAACTTCAGTAAGATCCTTGATTTGTCAGAGTCTCTTCTCCTCCAACAGAATGGAGTGATTCTATAGCTACTCTTTACTTTGGCCAAGTACTTTGGCTCATGACTTTGGCTGTCCCCCAGAGTTGACGATCCATTCTCCTTCTAGCTCTGAATTCCTGCTCTTCAGAATGCCTGTGTTCCCATTCTGAAGACTTGGAAATTTAACAGTATCCATACCTATCTAGTAAATTATTTTTGTGAAGCTAGTTTCAATTAGTTTCTGGTACCTACAACCAAAATTCTCAAGATGGTATGTATGGATGCTTGTATTGAAACATATTTGGTTATGCAAAGTCTGAAAAGATACCTAGGAGAAATGAAAGGCTTCACTTTTAAGTTTCAACCATTCGGGAAAGATAAAATGTGGAAGGACGCCTGAGACTTTAAAAATAACTGCTTCTGGGTACTTCCAGCTAGATACCTTACTTTTACAGAGGCATAAAAAAGAAGCATGTTCTCCCAGACATACCTTGAGATGTCACAAGGGAGGTCTGGTTTTCATGTGTCACCCACACTGATCCCTGTGGTTTACTGGGCTGCCAGATCAGTGTGAGTGTGCTCTTAGAGAGGAGAAGACATTGACATTCACCCAGGTGGAACCTCCACGTATCCTTTTAAAACCCTGACTCTAAAGGGAATCCTTTTCACCTGAGCTTGTTCTCATTCTCATGCCTGTGAACCAGCTCCCCAGATTCTGATTCAGTAGGTCTAGAGCCTGTGTGTTCTATTTTCTCTGAAATGCATTCCTGATTATGAACCTTTGTCTTAAAAATAACCCAACCTGGGGGTGCCTGGGTGGCTTAGTGGGTTAAAGCCTCTGCCTTCAGCTCAGGTCATATCTCAGGGTCCTGGGATCGAGCCCCGAGTTGGGCTCTCTGCTCAGTGGGGAGCCTGCTTCTCCCTCTCTCTCTGCCTGCCTCTCTGCCTACTTGTGATCTCTGTCAAATGAATAAATTAAAAAAAATAAAAAAAATAAAAAAAAAAAACACCCAACCTAAGGCCTCTTCCCCTTTTGATGAGCCCACACTGAGAAAGGCTGTGCAAATTCTACCACTACCTCACCTTCACCTTTCTTAACAACAAAGGAGTTTCACTCCTATAGTAATTACCCCAAAATAAACCCCAGAGACAGTGACTTATGAAACCAAAAGGCAGTTATAAAAGGAAAAATGCAACCTCATTATACCAAAATCATCCAAACTTCTGGATACAAATGAAACCCATGCAGTTAGAACTTGGGTGTCATTTAGAGACAAAATCAAGTTGGACTCAAAAATCCTACCCCCTAAGAGATGCTCTTACTGTGTGGCTCAATAGTTGACATAGCTTCCTTTTCAGAAATCACCATTTGACAGAAGTGGTCTCCAATGTTGGCCAAGATATACTTTGCAGTGTCCAAATCAGTCCCCACAACGTTTTTGGTTAAAGGCAACCACAAGCCAATTGCTTCACTGTCATACTTGTTTGGTGTTAAAAAGCCTTCTACCCGTAACACACCATGTTTGTTGAACTGTAACCTAGAGGAAGTGGAGGGAAAAAAAGTGTGTTACATACACACAAAGTTGATTTACATCTTGTAGTTACTATTTAAATCAACAAGTTCCTTCCCAGTTTTCTATCATCTCCATGGCCAATCACAGTCAATTGTTACTACTTGGCAATGTCAGTGCAAAGACTTAAAAAATCTAAAAATTTCCAAGTTTTTCCTCGGAGGACATGGGGAGGGAAGCAGGGGAGAGAGGTTTTGCACTTCAACCAAGATCAAATCATACTGCCTCCAGGGGCAGCTGTTAAACCTTCCAGACTTGGGATGTAATAGCAAGCACAATCACAAGTCACCACAGAAGAAAACGGAAAACATACAGAAGGTAATAGATAATCTGATCAGATTTTAATACAACCACTCCTTCAAGAGTAACACTCAGCAAAAGAAGGCTAACCCTAGACAGTCACTGAAGCCATGACCATGTAGATCCATGAGGAATTCAGCACCCATATGAATCCTAGCTGCAAATTATTGTGTAAGCTTCTGGAATGAGAGGCCGTGTTAAGACAGACCTAAGTACCTCAAGTGGAGCAAAAAGGCAGAATACTTTCTCAAGATTCTCTTTCAACATCTCTGACACCTGTTTTTCCTAAGTATTGGTTTTGAATTTTTCCAAAATTCATTCATATTGACATGTCAATCTAGTTGGAGACACAGAAGTAGACATAAAATACATGGTGAAGCAGGTAGGATAGGACAGATCTCATAATGATCATTAAATCTTATAGGAGCCAGAGAATTACTGACTGTGAGTTTTGTGGGACTAATCTAAGACTTCATGGTAGTGATAATGATTAAGACTGGCCTTACTAGAAAAGGAAGACAATAGCTAAAAAAAAGCAAGTCAAGGAAACTGTATTTCATACAAAAGAAAGAAAAATGCAGGGATCTTGATTTCTCCATTGGTCACTGGCCAGCTACCAAGTCTTTCAGCCCGTAAGACATACCTAAAGTTGTACTTTAGAAAAACCATTTGTCCAGAAGAGTGTAGAATGAACTGGAAGGACACTGGGAGTTGCTTAACAGATGCAAATTAATTTCAATCAGTCCAAAGGAGAGATGCAAATTTTTAATTGACAGCCCAAATTAAGACAGTTTTAATACTATAAAATGAATTTGAAAGCTATTTCAAAGGGGGAGATGGCAAATAGGATTTGGCAACTGGGCTTCAGCAGAAGACCCTAACCGTTTTATTTTATCTGCAGGAGAATTTAATAAGAAACAAACTTGAGGAGGAGGCTAATGACAGCTGATATCTACTCTCTAAAAATCAGGGAGGAAAAAAAAAGCTCTATTCTTTAAATTATGACATTCTTTTTACCAAAGTGGTGAATTCATTCTAGTTTCCACTAGACTGGCTTCTCCTATACAACATTAAGCAAAGACAGTTTCCTCTTCGAAGAGGTCAAAAATGGGAAAACAGCTAAGTCATAAAATCAGTGATTTCTAGATGGATACAAAATAGTAGTTAAAAAAAAAGTTCTAGTAGTATCTGAAAGAAAAAACTAATTGTTTCCTCCTTAAAAGGCCTCTGCCACTTAAAACCAAAATCAAACAATCTCTCCCCTCCAGTCCGCTTATACCTTTCAGAGCAACGAACCATAAGGAAACCAAATGTGTAATAGGAATAGACAGGTCGGTACAAAGCATAACATTTTGTGCTCTCTACAAAATATACGTCAGAGGGGCGCCTGGATGGCTCAGTGGGTTGAGCCTCTGCCTTTGGCTCAGGTCATGATCTCAGGGTCCTAGGATCAAGCCCCGCACCCACATAGGGTTCTCTGCTCGGCGGGGAGCCTGCTTCCCCCTCCCACACCCCCGCCTGCCTCTCTGCCTACTTGTGATCTCTGTCAAATAAATGAATAATAAAGTCTTTTAAATATATATACAAACGTACGTCAGAACCCACGGCATATGCATCTTAACACACTTACCTGTGTAAAAAATTCTCCAGAGAGAAAGTAGAACTAACCTTCATTAGAATTTATTAGGGACCACATGTTATTCAAAATATGTTAATATAATGGTATGTTAACATGCTAGCTGTTATTACAGTTCTAAATACTAGACATTTCATCATGGTGCTTCTGCAATTTACTCAAGAACGAATGGAGCAAACTATCATCTAAAAACCTCTACAGTTCATTAAAATGAGCCTAAATCTGAAAGTTACCAGAACAGATATAATCAATGGCCTAAAATACCTGTGCATTCAATTCAGTTCTTCAGCACTCCTTAATCTTGATAAAACCAAAGGGTGGGGAGGTGAACAGAAGGAAATTTAAGTCAACATTTCTGTTTATGATTAGGACTACTCAAGCCTGAAAATATCTACACTTCTGAGAAAGTGAATCATACTTAATGTTAACTATAATCCAGAACAACACTGATCATTTATCAAAAAATAGGTGACGACCAAAAAGAAAAAACAGCCTTTTTCTTCACTAATGATAGAAGAATTTAGGGAAAATTTTACTTAACAAAACATTAAAACGAAAGTTTTTGCCTATAAAATTAAGGAAGATTTTTTTTTAAAAAGATATGCCTCTTCCTGCTGGCAAAGTACAGAGACAGGAATGTTTAAATGCTGCCAGAGGGCCTGGCCACAGGTGCAACCTTCCTGTAGGGCAATTTGGCAGAACATATGTATCAAAGCCTTAAAACACACATGGCTTCTGACCCAGTAATGCCACTTCCAGTAATCCTTCCAAAGTAAACAATGAGAGATGGGAACAAGGAGATGATTGTTTGTGAATTATTTTTAGTGACAAAAACAACAAAATAATCTTAACCCCAATAAGAAAAGTGGTTAAGTGAACTTGTTTCAAATACTGTTATGGGTTCCTACATAGTCATTCAAAGTTTTTGCAGAAAGAAGCTAACATGTCCAAGGGGTTCCTACTACGTAATGAAGGAAGTTAAGATTCAACACAATATATACTATATACCCAAGTAAGTATGCCTGAAAATAATTTTACGATCATAGAAACACTAAAACGCACTGAAAAGTTAACAGTGTTTATTTGTAGTGAGTTTTAAAGAAATTTCAGCATTTTTCTATGTTTGTTAGTTTCAGGAAAAAAACGTTGTGTATTTAGGCTTTTCTACTTTAAAAACAAATTGAAAGGGAGACTGAGAAGGAAATAACATGGGATAAGATCTAGATGCTCAAACCCAGAGAGTAAACATGCAATCTTCACCCTCTGTAGTTCTAGATTTACTGCTGATAGAAAAGGAAGGGAAAAAAATGCTATAGGACCCAGATTATCTGAGCTTTTCCCCAAATGCCTCACCTCCTGAAGTGAAAGAAGCGACAAAACACTGGTGAGTCTTTCTGCTGCTCCTTATCCTTGCGGAGGCTGTCCAAGCGACACTCTCGGCACTTGGGCAGCTGCGCGATGATGTTCACACAGGAGTCATCCTGTACAAAGGCCTCGCCACTCTGCTGTAGCTTCTTGAGTTTGGCAGGGTCTGTCAAAACCGACTTCCGGGAGGGGGCTAGAAAAACAGAAGATTAAAGAAATGAGACCTCAAATTCTTAAGCCACCCCAACATTTGACTGAATTCTTTTCCAAAGGCCAGCTTTCCCAAAGGGAGAACTTAAATAGTGATTCAACCGTAATTTCTAAAACTGGCTTAACATAAAACAACCATCAGAATAATTGAAAAGCTTACTCGCTTTATAAAATAATTTTCATCTGGTAAATCCATTTAGCAAGGCAACTTAAAACCCCAAATTCACCAACTAGTCTCGTAATTCCAAGGCAGTGTACACTTCTATTCACAATCCTCGATCAGAAAAATATTTTAGGAAGACTCTTCCAAATCAGGTATTTAGACTCACTGCAACATTAACAATGCACAGAGATAGGTTCACCTCAACAGATATCTGTGGGCAAGTCAATTCTGTCACTTTTCAAAGACTGTTTCAAAACATACAAAGTGTATTTTCTAGAGCATTGTGCAAAAGCTAACCATTCTAAACATAATAACACCAAACAGCTTTCCCACACAGGCCCCTGGGTCTATAAAATGAGAGCTGTCTTCTAAATGCTTCCAAGAGGTGTAACTTGACCCTTGGTATTTCTTCAATTTCCTTCACACGTATGTTCCATTCAGGATGAAGGGCAGTGACTAAAGACAGGATTATGATTTTAAGTAAAGGCATGTTTCAAGTTTTAACTTGTAATGGGTAGGAGAATTTGAAACATTAACAGTTTCTAAAGAAAAAGTGGAGAAAAAGTAGAGATTTAACAGGAAAGAGCGATCTTTGTGTTAGCTGCCACAACCCAAACAACACAGAAATGAATCTATTTATAAATCAAGAGCCTTGAGGAGTATTTCATATGAAACTAACAGAAAAGATCTTTTCTCCAAGGGAACAGGTATGTGGATTCTTTGGCAAACAAACAAAAAACAAAACAAAACCCAAGAAACAAATTTTGGGGAACCAGCCGAGAGAGAGAGCTGGGAGAGAGGTCAGTAGTTGTGGAGCAAGATCTCAAAGCAAAGGCGGCTTTAAATAAAATAAGTATCTTCAAGAATGACCTTAGCAGTATTCTAATCTTACCTCTTTTATTTTTTTAAAAGATTTTATTTGTCAGAGAGAGAGCGCATGCGCACGCACAAGCAGGGGGAGCAGCAGGCAAAGGGAGAAACCGGCTCCCTGCTGAACAAGGAGCCCAGTGCAATGCAGGAATCAATCCCCAGACCCTGGGATCATGACCTGAGCCTAAAGCAGACACTTAACTGTTGACTGAGCCACCCAGGCATCCCATTTTACCTCTCTTGAAAGTAGAGCCCGAGCACACTGTAAAATGCTAAATGGATACTGTCTTGCCATGACCCCTTAAGCATTCTTAGTCAGTTACAGTGAAAGAAAAAGGTACAGCAAAAAAGAACAGAAACTAAAGAGACCAGCAGTTCAAGGATGGCATTTTAATCACTCAGATGCTGAAAAAACATCACCCTCTAGGCTGGACCAGGTTTCAAAGACCATCGGCAAAGAGTCCAAAAGGTTACGGGTCTGCCCTCACTTACAAGAGGAAATTATCTTTAAGTAAGCAAGTTGTACTGTGTAAATCTAGCTCTTCAGCGAGGACAGCAATAGTTAACCCAGTCAATGATTCTCACAAACTGGAAGCAGACCAAGGGAAAAAAGACATGTCAACTTCTGAGGAGTCACACATCTACCGAACAGAAGAGACAGCCGTTTTTCGACTCCGACTGCTTTTGTTTTCTAGCCCCAAACTGGAGAAGGACACAGGGGACAAAATAGCTTCCAATCAAGTCTTTCCAAACCCATAAACAGTACCAGTGGACCCAGTGTAGAGATCCTGATCACACTCTCTCTTCAACCAGACATCCCAGTAGACAGCATGCACCAGTACATTTAATTAGGTTTTTAATTTCTCTAAAAATAACTTCACCTGGTGTACAGTTGTACAACATATAAAGACAAAGCAAGACTCTGTAACTCATTTACATACCTATAATGTACTTATCGATGTAGAATTTTTACTGTTTCTTTACATAATATTAATTTGCCTCAAAAACTATCTGAATGTTAAGGCCTGATGACTCAAAAAGAGTAATAAAACAGAGCAGAAATATGCTTATGAATATTCACTTTCTTTGGAGAGTTATGTAATTCAAGAGGAAAAGTATAATCTTATGCAATTAATTTTATGCAAATTAACAGCCCTATCAACTCAAGCCCAAGAATGTAGAAGCTGGGCTAGAAGTATTACTAGGCCAAGACAGGTTTTCCTACTCCTCCAATTCTGCATCCAAAGCCCAAGAGTCAAATCTATCCATTTTCTCTCTAGCTTCAGAGGCCTGAAGTAAAAGTTAAATTGTGGATACATTTGTTTCCTACTTATCCAAGTGCACAGTGTTTTTTATTAGGTTTTCTAAAAGCTATCAAAATCCATGCTAATTTTCCCACACAGCTGACAATTATCAAAGGTATTTTTAAATTGTTATAGCTCTGAACCTTTTGAAATACCAAAGCCATTTAGTTCTACTAATTCTAATAGGTGAACTTGTATTAACTACCATCAGTGGAATGCACCCTCAAACTTAACAGAAGTAGTACGAAATACAGTGTAGCATTTCCTCTGAAGAGTACAGGCATACCCTGGGGACACAGCAGATGCAGTTCTAGACCATCTCAATAAAGCGAGTACCACAGTAAAGCAAATCAAATGATTTTTTTGGTTTCCCAGTGCATATGAAAGTTATATTTACACTGTACTGCAGTCTATTAAGTGTACAATAGCCTGGATCCATCAAAAAAACATTATCTATGGTAGCTATAGTCTTACAAAACGTATTTCTTAAATAAGATTTGTAATATAAAATTATTCTTTGATCCATGGGCTGCAGAATGGCTGTGTCAGCCGGCATGGAAACACAAATCTTGTGTATCTCCATTAGAGCTCTTCGGTGAAGAGGGGCATTGCCAGTTTTTGAAAGGTATTTTCTTTTTCTGAGCAGTAGGCCTCAACAGTGGGCTTAAAATATTCAGCAAACCATGTTGTAAACAAGCATGCTGTCATCCAGGCTTTGCTGTTCCACTTACGGAGCACAGGTAGAGTGGATCTGGCATGAGCTAAAGGCCGTAAGGTTTTCAGAACAGTAAATGAACACTGCTTCACCTTAAAGCCACCAGCCTGTTCTCGGAAGTTTGAAGCCAGGTGTTGACTTCTCCTCCCTAGCTATGGAAGTCCTAGCTGGCATCTTCTTCCAATCTGTCGTGTAGTGTAGCCACCTCCGTGAATGACCTGAACTAGATCTTGGGCTGACTTGCTGCAGCTTCCCCATAAGCACTTGCTGCTTCACCTCGCACTTTTATGTTATGGAGGCGGCTTCTTTCCTTAAGTCTCGTGAACTGACCTCTGGTAACTTCAAACTTTTCTGCAGCTTCCTCAAACCTCTCAGCCTTCAGAGAACTGAAGAAAGTAACAGCCTTGCTCTGGACTAGGCTCTGGCTTAAGGGAACGTTGGAGATGGTTTGCTCTTCCATCCAGACTGCTAAAACTTCTCCGTATCAGCAGTAAGACTGTCCTACTTTCTTATCATTCGTGTGTTCACTGGACTAGTACCCTTACATTTCCTTCCAAAATTTTTATTTTGGATTCACAGCTTGGCCAACTGTCTGGCATGACAGGTCTAGCTTTACCCTGGCTTTTGACATGCCTTCCTAGCCTAATTACTGCTAGCTTTTGGTTTAAAGTGAGAGATGTGCAACTCTTCCTTTCACTTGAACCCTTAGAAGCCACTGCAGTGTTATTACTTGACCTAATTTCAGTATTTTTGTGTCTCAGGGAATAGCCAGGCCAGAGGAGAGGGAGAGAGATGAGGAAATAGTTGGTTGGTGGAGCAGTCAAAACAAATGTACATTTATCAACTAAGTCGGTCATCCTATATGGGTGTAGTAGGTGGTGCCCCAAAATAATTACAACAGTAACATAAAACATCACTGATCACAAATCACCACAATATATAATGATAATGAAAGGGTTTGAAATAGTATAAGAATTACCAAAATGTGACATAAGAATTACAAGTGAGCAAATATTGTTGGGAAAATGGTGTCAAGAGACTAACACAGGGTTACCACAAACCTTCAATCTGTAACAAAACAAAACAAGGAAGCAGTACCTGCAAAGTGCAATAAAACAAAATACAGAACACAGTAAAATGAAGTATGCTTGTACACAGTTCTTAAACTGTGAGTGCAGCAGGGCATCCCTTTAAGCGAAGAAACGCTGCCCAGTGTTTGAGTCTGTCCTTAAAATCTTTAACCAAAAGCCATTTTTCTAGAGATGGTGGTATAATTCTTAAAAAAAAAAAAAAAAAAAAAAAAAAAAAATGCAGATTTGAACTACTTGCATGAGCATTAAGTATCAATTATCTCTTCCATCTCTCTCTCTCTCTCTCTCTTTTCTTTTAAGAGGTAGGGAGGGAGTGGGAGTGGGGAAGGGCAGAGGGAAAGGGAGAATCCCAGGCAGGCTCCATGCCCAGTGCAAAGCCAAAATGTCGCTTGATCTCACAACCTTGAGATCACGACCTGCGCCGAAATCGAGTTGGATGCTTAACCGAATGAGCCACCCAGGCGCCCCTCTATCTCTTCTATCACACAAAAATAGTGAGAAACTGAAGATAAAAATAATCATCAGATTACTTTAGATTTTGTTTCAAAATTATTTTTTTACAACCAGAAACTGGGAACCACCTCTTTACAGGAACCAATTAAGTCATCTGATAAATCCATACATAATGGAATCCTTGCAGCTTTTAAAATGTTCATAGACACCTATACTAATTCACAAGGTAAAACTGTTGGCATTAAACCTACTTGTGAGTCTGTCTGTACTTCTAATATACATGGAACCAGGTACACCAAGATATTAACAGTAATCATTTCTGAGGAGATTTTGGGATGTTACTTTCTCCTTTGAATTGTATGAACTTTCTTTTCCTTTTTTTTCCGAAAGATTTATTTAGTTATGAGAGCGAGCGAGCATGTGCATGCATGCAAGTGTGCAAAAGCCAGGGGAGGGGCAGGGAAGAGGAGAGGGAGAAAGAGAGAAAATCCTCAAGCAGACTCCCCAGTGAGCAAGGAGCCCAAAACGGGACTCGATCCCAGGACCCCAAGATCATGACCTGTGCCGAAATCAAGAGTTGGCTGCTTAACCAACTGAGCCACGCACGTGCCCGTCTGAACTTTTTCTATAGTCATTTTCACATTATTTTCTCATAAGGTAAGAAAATATATTATGTACCTACTACCATCTCTTACCTTCTACTAATAAAGACAAGTAGAAAACACTCACCATTCTGGATTTTATTGTTGCTTCTTGTACAACAGCTTTCATTATCTATTTTTACTGAGGATTCCTTCAAATTCTGTGACCGGCATCCTAAAGCTGAAGGTTCTATCAACTTCTTTTCCACACAACTACTAGAGCTATTACTACTGACACCTGCTTTCTCTTCTGGCTTATCTGAAAGGCCATCAGATGTGGAAGGTGCATATTCTAGGTGCTTCTGCAGTTCAGGAGTACTGGCAATTTCCAGCTCTGCCGTAAGAGGCTTTGTAGGTAAGCACTCCACAGGAAGGCCAGTTGATGACTGAGAAACAGATTCCAATTTGTTTTCCTTATCAGTGTTGGTCTTCAGCTGGGTACAGCTGCCTTTTGGTTCACTAAGGGGTTTTAAGTCTTCTGTTCCAATCTGAGAGAACTTTGAAGACAGTAATCCTACTTTGCAGACCATGTCCGGTTTTGTTCTCAGTATTTCAGGCTTTGTATTGAGAGAGGAAGAAAGTTCTTCTGGTAAAATCTGTTTATGACATCTGAAACAGAGAATATGAAAAACTAGCATCTAGGTCTCTTTTACCTCTCCTCTACCTTTCGAAAAAATTGTTTGGTACCCTAAGGCAACCAATACGAAAGAGAAAAAAAAATGCTTATGTTATAAGAGAACATAGGATAGGTTTCTGTGAGCTGGAGTTAAAAATAATCAATGGCTCTGCAAAAACATCTTAGAACACTTAGGAAAATACAACACTAAATCCTATGTGTATGTGCTCATAAACCCTTCACTACTTCAAGTTAGTTCTATATATCACAGCGTAACGAACCTGAGCTCAAACAAAACCAAACAAACTAAGCATCACATGGAACAGAACCACCAGCAGCACAAAACCCAGCCTACGAACAGCCCGTAACCAGCTCTGACACTGCGTAATTCCATTCTGGTTTGGTCAGTGATCAGGACTCAAAGCAACTGAAGAGCCAGTTGATTACTTGCTTGTTCACAAATGATCTGGTATTCCTCCTATCACCTACCCTAACAAAGGGTATCCTTGAAGAACTTTCGTTTCCCTGAAATTCATCCTCAAGTTGTTTCCCCAGCAAAACACAAAGTCCTTTTTCCCTAATAACCTTTTTTTCCATGCCTCTAACAAAGGATTTCATCCTTGAGAAGAAAAAACAATTTTTTTGAGCTCTATGCCCAACTGGGGCTTGAACTGAGATCAAGAGTCGCATGCCCCACCAACTGATCCAGTCTCAGTACCCCAAGAATTTCTTTAAGTACTCACTTTAGACTTGAGTATACAGCATTACTGTTCTTACTATTCCCTCTTTCTACTCTGAAGACTGCTCCTCCTTCCATCTAACAGCTCTGTGGCTACCTTCCAAGCTCACCCCCGATAGCCCACTTTCCTCCCAGTGAACCAATGTGATCAGCCACTTGGCCCCCTCACTGCAGCGCTCTTCCAAATCCACTTTTCTTTTCTTTTCTTTTCTTTTAAAGATTTTAGTTATTTATTTGAGAGAGAAAGGGAGGGGGGGCATGAGTGGGGGAAGGGCAGAGGGAGAAGCAGATTCCCCACTGAGCAGGGAGCCTGATGTGGGGCTCTATCCCGAGATTCTGGGATCATGACCTGAGCCAAAGGCAGATGCTTAACCGACTGAGCCACCCAGGTTCCCCAAACCCACCTTTCCATACCACTATCTCTCTGACCTATATCCTAAGCTTTTTATCAACTACCTACACAGGCCACCACCTCTTCTAAGAAAGAGTATTCCCTTAAAACTCTTGTCTGTGTAATCTTGTAGCCACTTTAAATCTCTGGTTACACTTTACATTTCTCTCTCCTTTTCTTCACCTATAAAATTAGCAACCTATTCCTCCTATGGTTACTGCATCCTCATTTCCATGACTTATTTTCTCTGCAGCCACGTCTTTTCACCTGTATATTTGAGGTCTGAGCTAATAAGAACACTTACTATCACTATGTCTCCCTGTTCTCCACACTCCACTGACTGCAGTCTTCCACATACATGCAACCTGCTCCCTTTCCCTTAAAGCAGACGTTTATTCTCCAGCTGTCTACAGCATTCCAATGGACTCTTCTCACTTTATCAAATCAAGAAGTTGCTCTTTCCTCACAACTCCTTCATTTTTTAAAAACATTTTCCACACTGTTCTGTATGCCTATCACCCTTTTTACCTCTGAAGGCACGTGACCAATTCAAAAATTCTAATGAAAAACCTTCCTGGACAACCTGAGATGTGATGATGAAGGGCCAGTCATTCCACCAAGCGTAGTGCACTACCATCTCTCTCTGAAACACCGGCTCCAGGGCAGAGGTAAGCTCACACATGATGAACCACGGCTAAAATCATTT
Source organism: Enhydra lutris kenyoni (assembly GCF_002288905.1). Taxonomy (NCBI): domain Eukaryota; kingdom Metazoa; phylum Chordata; class Mammalia; order Carnivora; family Mustelidae; genus Enhydra; species Enhydra lutris. Next base: position 34,555,155 of record NW_019154102.1, on the reverse strand, counting down.
TTTCCTCTTATTACAATTGAGCACCTTTAACAAACAACTCTACTTACCCTTGAGGAATTTTTGCTCCAAGGTTAGGTGGCGAGTTGGCAGCCTGGGGAGTGCTCTGCTGCCTTGGGTCCTTACTGGGTGGAGTTGCTGCAGTGCAGCCGAGCAGTATCTCCTTAAAGACTGTTGGGGGAACGGACTGCACAGGACACATACTGGGAGAGGCCTAGAAGATACCAAACCAACAGACAGTAAAAGGAAAATTCCTGGTTGGGGAATTATGAAGTCCTAGCAGGATTCAAATTTATTTGCTTGGTTTAGTATTAAATAAGCACAAATACCATTTCCAAATAAAACGAACAGGACAGTAGAACAAGTGATAAATCACAAAATTAAGGACTTCTATCCAAAGGCTGTTCAACAAATCACGCCAGCTTTTCACAAAACTTGAGTCTTCCTGCAAAAGATCACCAGCTGATCTTTTACAGACCTCTGACTCATTATGTCAGGAAAATGCAGTCGTGTGGCAACTCTTTTAACAATGCAATGCAGAAAACAGGAGTTTTAACTGACAGTCTTCAGATGGTAGCAGCTTCACACACATTCAGTTCAGCATTACTTGTGTGCCTACCACACACTTAACTGCACAGGCTGGCAGGAGACAAGACCATCTAGGACTCCAGCAGGCAGTGGTGCCTATTGGGTACCAAGAGAAGCCTTTACAATGCAATAAAGGTTGAGAACCATGGTTCTTGCTCTTAAATGGCTCTTCAAGTCACAAAGGCCACTCCAAGCTGCAAAAAATACCAAGTCATGACAAGCCTATGGGACAGAGCTGGGACACCTTCTCTTTTCACGTAGTTGTATCTTCACAAAAATATAAAAAATGGACCCCACTTCTTCCCAATTTACACTTTCCCACCAGGGAAAAAGCAGGAAGAGATTAAACTCAACTCCACATGGGCAGCCTCAAGCTAAACCAGGAGAAATCATTCCCTCTCTTCACCCACCTCTTTGTACACACTTCTTTAAGTCCTGTGCCCTTCCCAGTTGCAACCCTTTCATTCCACAATGACCTTTACATTTACCTTAGTACCAAACTCAACCTGAAGAATCTTCAAAGTTTCTTCATCTTCTAAGAATTCGTTTCTAAAATTTGAGGTAGAACCTGACCTTAAAACTTGGTAAGTTTTTAAAACTTCACAATTCTGAGAATAGTTACATGTAGTCACTCATGAATCTTTCTCGGACATTTAACTCTGGCAGCCTTGAAAAGAGTGCCTAATGTGTGTTAAATAGAAACATTTGAAAAATAAGAATTTACTTAATCACTATCAAAGTTTTGGCATGCTTCAAACTATTTTAAAATACAAAACTATCAGTTCACATATTATTTCAGTCAACTCAATTATGGTTATATATTAACCTACTGTTCCCCCAAAAAAATTTTTTTCAGGGGGAGACTTTGGCTATCCTAAGAATGTCCTTGGGGCAGTCAACTTTAGCTTTCTGGCACTCAGTTTCTTCATCCTTAAACTGAGGAAATTAGAGAAGGTTAGTCCTAATTAAGTCCTTTTTTGACTTTGTTTTAGAATTCTGGTATCACCTATAAAACAATTACCCTCCCAAAGCTGAACTGCCAAATCATTTCAAAATGCTCACTCCAGGCTCACTTCCACCAAGCATCAGCCTTTGTATGCCCTTCCCTGTTCTGAATTATGTTTAGAATTGATGCAGTAACACATACTTTTTCTTAAATTACTTTCCTGAGAGTAATCTCCTTAAGAAATTTTGATTGCAAACCTACAGTAACATACTGAAGAAATTTAGATCGCACAAATTTTTACTCTGCATGACAGCCACTGTGCTGCTGTAGTCAAAAACCCCTTCTTCTCATTTCCTGTATCCAATGAACCAGTAAGTTCTGCCTCTATTTCTAAAATATTCATGGAATCTAGCCAATTTCTTTCCACGCCACCACTACCACCAATTTCCCCCTAGACTACCATGTGTCTCCTAACTGGCCTGACTTCCATTTTTGCCTAAGTGTTCAGCCTCCTACTCAAATTTATTCTACCACAGAGCAATCTTTATAAAATTTAAATCAATCAGGACGCCTGACTAGCTCTGTTGGTTAAGTGTCTGCTTTCAGCTCAGATCATCATCAGGTCCTGGGATCAAATCCCACTCCGGGCTCCCTGCTCAGCGGGGAGCCTGCTTCTCCCTCTCCCTCTGCCTGCTGCTCCCCCTGCTTATGCTCTGTCAAATAAATAAATAAAATCTTTAAAACATATGTGGTGTGTATGTGTGTATTGTGTACGTGTGTTTGTGTTCCCTGCACAAACACATATATAAATCAGATCAAAGCTCCACTGCCTACAAGAATACTATGTGGTCTGGTCTCTGCCAACCCTCTCCATCCAGCTCAGTCTACTTGTTCACAGTGCTTCAACTACAGTGGCTTCCTTTCTGGTCTTCAGATGGTCTAAACTCTTTCTTGCCTGTACATCTGTACTTGGTATTCCCTCTGTAGATAGTTTTAATGTGGCTCTTTCTATCCCTTCACTGTCAAATCTGCTCTATTGTCACCTCCTCAGAATCTGATTACTCTTTCCATACCAGAGCCCCACAATACATCCCCTTTCTCTTAATCAAGTTTCTGTGTTTATAACTGTCATCGCACAGTGATACTGTACTTATGCTTTATTTAAATTACTTTTTTATTATCAGTTGCCTCACAATGAATCGCACACTGCTTCTACATCCACTGTTAAACCTTGTAAAGCAAGCATACAGCAGATGCTCAAATAAGACTGGGGGAATACATGAATGAATGAATGAATGAATGCTATTAAGCACTTAGTTATTTCAAAACAGCTATGTCAGTCCCGTAAGTCACCCTCAAGAGCCAGGCAGTAATGCTCACAAACAGGTCTAACATATATTTCATATTCAATAAATACTTACTGCAAAGATGGATGGAAGAATAGAGGGAAGGAAGTAGGAATCTGTTGTTTTTACAATGGTGACTCACCATACCAAGGAAAAGATTTGGAGAGGAGTGGTAATACCAGCACAGTGGTTAAGAGCACTGGGCTTTGGTGGCAGACCTTAGTTGGAATCTGGTCTCTGACACTTCCTAGCACATTATTTAAGCTGAGTTCAGTTTCCTCAACTGTAAAATGAGAATAATGAAGCATACTTTATAGGGCTGCGCTTTACCACAGTGCCTGGCACATACATTAGCTGACTCAAAGCAGAAAAATACAAAAATTTTCTCGGTATAGTAACAAGGTGCTGCAAACAGCATAACTTAGGATGCTTTTCCTTTTAGAAACAAAACATATCACTCTAGAAATTTCTAAGGGTTAGCTCAACAGAGACAGGGCTCCAATTCCAAAACCCATCTCCATGTGCACACCACTGCACTGGCCTCTGACTTGACAAGGGTCAAGGTTTCTTCTTACCTGAAGAGTTTTCCCTGAAGGTCTTCTATACCAGTCATGGCAATAGTTCCTCCCTGCCAGCAGACGGAGATAATATAATTGAGTGTATGATGGTATTCTAAAAAGGACACTGCTGGCTCACTCTACTCAGCAGACTCTCTCAATTAACCAAGCAATGTCCTAACTCTGAGAAATAGTCTGCTAGGCAGAGAAGACCTTCAAGGAACCAGACGTTACTGGCAAATAGGTTTATTCTATGCAAAAGTATTCACCAAGGCAATCAAGAGTCTTGTCTATCTAATTCCAAACACCTGTCTTCCAAATACCACCCTAAAAGTAGACTCCGTGCCAGTCCAACACATCTGGGGTTGCAAAGAGTGAGATGTGTGCCAAGTATGTCACTGTACTCACCTTTCACTCCCATATTTAAATGACCTCTCTTTCCCCACCTCTTCCTTTACCAGTCTAGGTCTTTTGAATCTAGCCCAAGCCAGTGTTTCCAAATTTGCCTGATAACAAGAAACACCCAGGATAAAAAAAGGGGGGAGGGATTTTTTCATATGGAAAAATATACACAACATACTAGAAAGGAATCAAAGAGGCTATAAAACAGTTTGTTTTTTAAAGGCCTCCATGATTACACAGGAGAAAACAATTTTAAAAAAAGACAGGAGGAGGACAGGTATTCCAAAATGTGAATAGTGAGAGTTGAAAAGAGTAAGTGACATTTCTTTCCTGTTTTTCTGGATTAACTAAAAATTTTAAAGAGTAACTTTTTTTTTTAATGTGAGAATCTTTATTTGACAAATAAGTGCAATATAAAGGAGAATACCTTTACAGTGACAATAATAAAAACAATTTCTAAAAATGCCAAAATGTATCTCCAGCCAAATCGACCATCCCAATTTCCTTTAGAATGAGAATCTTAGTACAGAGTTTAAGAGCTCAAACAGGCATTTTTAAAACATCAAATTTAGTTTCTCATTTTGGGTGCAGAAATTAAGCTCAAACAGGTTATGGGAACTTATCTTCTAGCCAAAGTTTAGCTTTTTTCAAAATAGCATGTACGGTACTCAACAATCAGTTCAGCAGCACACAAAGCTACTGAGCTGGACAAAATGCTGACAGAGTTCAGAAAGACATGCTCCCTGCCCTTGAAGAGTAGGAGTCAGGCAGAGAGGATCACTTATGTATGTATATATTACCGCATTTTACACATGCCTCCTTGAAGGCTATACATTTACTTGCAATTCAATTATCTGTTCCATCATTGATAAACCTATCACTGTGAAGATCTGGCACCTCTTCCATTGGAGTTTCCCTGACCCCAGTCCAGCCTGTACCCCAGGATGATTCTTCAAAGATCCATCAGGATGCCACTTCCTATTCTCTAGCCCCTTCCTAAACACAGCATGTGGTTCTCCTTTTCATCTCACCAACTATTTACACTGATGCATTCTCCATGACAGGCTACTGCTAACAATTTATCCAACATCAAAACCTAATAAGTTATTACTGTACTCTGTTTCTCCCTCGGCTTCTGAAACTGTAGATTACTTGAAAATATCCTCTGTGAGCTTAACTCCAACAAAAGAATCACTTGCTTGACCTCCTCACTTCACAGTCCCTATCACATTACTTCTCTCTTGTAAACTTTAAAATAAAAATGAAAGCTGTAATATTAATTTCCAATAATAATCTCTTCATTCTTTCCTGAACAACCTGAGGTGAGACCTACACACTTGGAAGGAAGAGAGAGATATTAGGTATCTTGGTTTACAAAGTTGGTCAAGTGTCGAAGTTCCTGCTGCCTAGAGGCTTAAGACTCAGGAAAGCCAATCATCTTAGCTAGTCAGATTCTTACATATTTGTGTAGCACAGTGCTTACGTTGGTTCTAGTTGATATTGTAGTCCAGTCTATCCTGACCCAGAGCCCTAGGTGACTTAACTCTGGCCCACTCCCTATTACTTCTCCCTGCCTTCCTCCCACAAACCCCAGAGTTCCCTCTCAGGTGCTGCTAACAATGTGAACACCAGCCTGGTCAATTTTAAAATTCTCAGCTCTACATAACACAAGTGCATATGGATACCTAAGTTGTAAAAAGTTACTTATATTATAACAGGTTCTAAGGATTCAACTTGCCTAAAAAGAGAACAGCCCTAAGTTTCTTGATCTAAATCCTAACCAATTGAGAACAGAATTAAATCCAGTACTTGAATACACAGTGGCATTCATACCTACATATACTCTTCTGGGCAGAAATTAGTAACAGCAAACCAACCACTTCCTTTAAGAAACTAATGTCTGTTTAACCAATCTTAACTATCAACCAAACCTATTATTGGGGGAAGGGGAGAGTCCCATTTCAATATGTACTCAATTTCTAAGGTTCTTTCCCTCCTCTCATGCCAGGCTTTCTTCCCAGTTTGATATACACAACTCAGTTTACCCTCAAAAACACTCCTTATGGGTGAAACTGTCAAATCTATTGAAATTTTTCACCAAATATTTAAAAAAAAAAAACAAAAAACATGTTTTACACACAAAAAAAAGTTAACCAGAAACTTATATTATCTCCATCTGCTTGAGTGTAGAAATTATGGCCAAGATCTGGAACCAGCAAAGAAGAACAGACAACACAGCACAGAATAGCACAGAAGAGAGCTTTATAACCACTAACAAGCTGGCCACGCACGATAAGAGTTAAGGAAACCTTTACATAAGTGACAAACTTAACTCAGGTTACCTCAGAGCAAGATTTTGCTTGTTTGGAAACTAGGCTTCCATTATTCTCAGAAGACTTGCGTTTTACAGCACCACATCTTGTAGAATTACCTAAAATATTTAAAAATAGGTAAGTTCACTTCCCTGTTTCTCTTAACATGGAAAGGAGGAAGGAGAAAGAAGAAAGGAAGGAGAACTAAGGGTTTAATCAAATAATGTATCTTACCACATGTCACAAAGTTATCATGTACAACTTCAACATGAATCAGTGACGGATCGACAATTTTCAGTGCTGGAATCTTAAAAATAAATAAAACAAAGATACTAGAAAACTTAAAAATGCTCAGGCACATAAATTAGCTGTTAACAAGCAAAAGAAGCTTACAAATAATTTCTTTTAAAAAAAATCATTCTCTTTTTCTACTCTAATATTTTAATATAAAGATAAGAAACGGTCTAGCTCCTGTAAGATATTATAATTCCTTTTTAGAATTATATTCCTCTGTCAAGTTATGTTACATGCAATTAGCATCATCTTTTACCTCCTCACAGTTGACTTGAAGAGTTTTTGATGCTGGGTTTCCATTTACAATGGTTGCAGAAAACCACTGAGTAGATGGGTCCAAGCTATAAATTTTAACTTCTGAACCAACTAAGTTTTTGTCACCTGAGGGGGGGAAAAAATCCTTAGAGCAATCTGCATTATTTCCCAACATACCATCATCCAGAATAGTAACTTCTCAAGTCTTTAAAAAAGCAGTAGATAAAAATAAACATTAAAAGATACTACTATAAACACAAGACAACATTTCAGCAAAGCTAGTAGAAAATTTAAACTTTTTATTTTAAACTTTTAGGTAAATTGATAGGAAAATGGAAAAAACATAACAATATATGTCAACATTTATATCAAATCAAGTAGTACCAGACAACTCACTGAGCCCTAATTCACTGTCCTATGCAGAGTTTTAGCAGATCCAAATTCAGGAACCCCAACAGAACTGGCAAGTCTTACAAAATAATTACGACTGTGAAATTGACCAGAAACTCAGTAATATATGGGAGGATCAGGATTACTACATTCATGTTTCACTGATTTTTTTTTTAACACTGAAATTTCAAACATACCAAATTCTTTGTCAAAATACAGCTGAGCTTTTTTAATATTTACCTTACTAGTTTTCACATAAGCCCTGAGCTTTCCAAAGGGGGCTTTAGAATATATAAAGTCCTTCAATCATCTACTTGTATGAGGAAACCAAAAGCAATCTCTAAAAAATTAGAAATCTCATTGAAAGAAGAGTGAGGACTAAAACGTACCTTCTTACAAGCTAATCATTGGTCAATTCATAAACTGTCACCAACAGATAAACTATATACCTTGTAAAAGATGGCTTTCATCCAAATGTTTCACAATCAAAGCTTGAAATTCTTTACTGACATTCTGATTATCCATAAGGGAAAGTCGAAGACTATTTACATCCTGAAGAAAGGAAGAGCATTACATTTTAAGGTAACCAGTAATAAGAGCTGTTTAAATTCCAGTGGACATCTCAATCAACCTAATGTCAAAGTACTGTCATTAGCCATTTGATGGCACCAAACCACTCCAACTCCAATGAACTTAACAGGTCAAACAGTAGGAATACATTAGAAACCACAGGTACAAGGGAGACCAAAGTGAAGTCACCCCAAGCTAAGAGCATGACAAATACTACGAGTGGCTCAAAGCATAATTTTAAATAGGACACAACTTTGACTATGGGAAATATAAGGAAACAAATTGCTCAACCCATAGGAATTCCCAGGGGCAAAACACACAAACACAGAACCACATAGATATGTAACATCAATTCACTGAAACGGTTCTTAACAAACCACTTCAAACAGACTGATTTAACCTAACTAGAATTCCAAATGCACTCTTGTTTATAAATGGTTAAAGCGGGGGGTGGGGGAGAAGGGGGGGGACAAAATCTGAAAGAACAGCCCAAGTTTTCATCAAGTCAGTTTTGAAACACCCAGTTCTTGGCAGCAGCTCCATTTCGGGCACTGTTCCATAGTCTTTTGGCTTTGCGTGCGCACTAAGTCACGATAAATGTATACAGAAACTGTCAATAGGAATAACCTGCCAAACACAAACTATGAAGCACAGAAGCCCTTCTAGTATCAGGCCTACACGCTTTCTTGACACTGAAATGCATGCATAGTGGCCAAAAATAGTTCATCCATTTCTCCCACTAGGAAAACTAACTAGTTTTTCAGAGAGGCCATGCTGGAAAAATGCAGTTCTTAAGCCAAATTACATTAGACTTAACACAGGTCTTCAGAAACGCTCAACATTAATTACCAGAATGGGCCGTGTGTGGGGTTTTTTTCCCCCTCATGCTGCAATTTCAAAAAATGTAAATGTGTGCTCCAATTCCTACTAAAAGATAAAGAGCACATTAATGGGAAGAGCCACAAATGACTCTTAAACAAGGTAGAATGATTTTACTCTGCCTAGGAGAGTTTAAATGACAGACAGTTGACCTGAGTATTTTGTCTTTCTTCTTACCCACAGATAAGTAAGTCGAATTCAATCCAAAAAACAGACCTTAAGCTTCAAATCCAACTTCTACATATGCCAAATGATTTTCAGGTTCTCTGCGCATTATTTAGGACAAGCATTCTATACTGCAGTAGTCACATCCCCCAACATAGTTTCCTACAGAAACCTGCTATAATCATCCACATCTACAAGAGAATGCCCCAGAGCACTGAACTTTGACCACTATTATCAGTAAAAGTCAAGACCACACATCATAATCTCCCTCAATTAATATTAATAGTAGTATTCACACTGACAACCACAGTGCATCACCCTGAGAACAAATAAAAAACAACTGATCCAGCTTTTGCTTTTCCAATGTCAAGAAACAAGTTTCTATTTTGTTTCTACAAGTTCTACTTTGACTGAAAGGCTTGGACACACAAAAGATGTAAAGCAGAACTCTCCTGAAAACAATGCTGAGAAGAAAGAACTACTCTATCACTAAGTAAAGCAAGGTATCCAAAGCCCCTCCTGTATGTTCCTTGGTCCTTAAGAGCAGGTCATTCTTCCTTTTAAGGCAGGAAAACTATCAACACGCCTACATGACATGACAAAAGTAACTTGCATCTGAAATTAAGCAATAGCACCTTCCTTGTTCTATTTACTTAAACACTAAAATAAGGTTCAGAATGTGGACTTTGTTTTCACTTATTTTCACAATAAGAAAACGAGACTTGGGACGCCTGGGTGGCTCAGTTGGTTAAGCAGCTGCCTTCGGCTCAGGTCATGATCCCGGTGTCCTGGGATCGAGTCCCACATCGGGCTCCTTGCTCAGCAGGGAGCCTGCTTCTCCCTCTGCCTCTGCCTGCCATTCTGTCTGCCCGTGCTCGCTCTCTCTCCCTCTCTCTCTCTCTGACAAATAAATAAATAAAATCTTTAAAAAAAAAAAAAAAAGAAAACGAGACTTAAGAGGGAAAGCCGGTGCTTTGGGTTTTGAATACAGACACATCAATGGCAATGACCACAGGCCCCATGGCTTGTTAATATGGCAAGACTTGTTAAAACTGCCCTTTTTTTTTTTTTTAAAGATTTTATTTATTTGTCAGAGAGAGAGAGAGGGAGAGAGAGCAAGCACAGGCAGACAGAATGGCAGGCAGAGGCAGAGGGAGAAGCAGGTTCCCTGACGAGCAAGGAGCCTGATGTGGGACTCGATCCCAGGAAGCCGGGATCATGACCTGAGCTGAAGGCAGCTGCTTAACCAACTGAGCCACCCAGGCGTCCCAAAACTGCCTTTTAACAAGTAAGTGACTTTAATTTTTGTACAGTCCACAGAAACATGTCAGATCACCAAACGCAAGTGGGTAAAAAGGATTAAGTTTCAAAAATGACATCTAAAAGATGAATGTTATTATATGACCAACCTTATTCCCAAGGAGTAATCTAGAGATAATCTGTGTGTTCCTTCCTCTCTCCCAACATTTTTGTAAAGAAAGTAATCACTTATATAAGCAAGACTCAAGAGCCTAAATGTTACAAAGAAAAGGGTGGGAGTTTTCCAAACTAAGTGGAAAGAACACGTATGTGCTCTCAATTCTCATTATTCATGACAGTTACATTTCACTAAGTCACCACAAACACTGACTTAATGAACAGTGAACTACTGCTTCTAGTGGAAAGAGAGGGTTAGGTTCCTTTGAGCCTCTTGGTTAAGTTTCATCAACCAACCTATCTACAACCATGTTTTAAGTGTATGTCTGTGGAAAACACATTATTTAACATACACTGGTACATTATTAACCTGGAAATCACAGCCAACTGCTGTGATTAATAATGATTAATAATAACTCACAGCTGAATGAAATCTATTTAACATATGTATTTCCTAAGACACATCATGGCCTTCTTGCACTTAGGAACACTAGACAGCACTTCAGCACTACATTTGGTATAGTGAAACCACCAATTAAAAAAAAAAAAAAAAGCACAAAAATTCAGCACTAAATAGACCTCAAAAAGCACATCTGTTTACAGTATGAGATGAAACAAGAAGGCAGAATGAGTCACCTTATCTGACTTTAGTTGGGACACTTGTCAGGTAACTCAAATTTTTCACCACTCTGCCAATGTCTGTGAATGACCATGAAAAGTGCCCAAGTACTGATTTGGGGGTTATAAATATATTCTAGCAAGTAGGCAAAGTCTCATATAGAATACATAATGATGGCCATATATGGATATGGATATATGTACATGTATATATACAAATGATAATCTTTTTAAAATTTTTTTCGTATCATCTAGGTGTCTCCATTCATAAACACAAACCATCAACTGTACTACCTCTGTCCTTCCAACCCCCAATGGACAGCACCAACCCAATGGCTAACACTAAAGGATGATGTCTAACAACTAACTGCTGATGAGATGAGATGGGTCCTTTTCTCTGTCAGGTATCTATTAGAATTAAAGCAATCAATAGCAGTATTTTAGTTATCATATTGAAAAATTTGTATTTCTATCCTTAGAGGTTAATATCATTTTTATCTTTTACCTGTATAGGCTTCAGAAGGTCTTTAGAAAGAAATACTCTTTGTTGATCTCCCAGAAAGCGAATAGAGGTTATGGATCCCAAACCAGCTTTGTCCAACAGAGACTTATACACCTAGAACAAAACAAAACATTCTGGCATCAAAACTGCCATCAGCGTAATTCCGAAAATGGGAACTAGCAATTTTCCACACATGCAGAGAGACAAAACCATTAAGTTTTTTATTTACTGCTGGTTTCTCAATAACAATGATTCATGCAACAACAAGATCGCACAATATTCATCCAGAATCAATCATTTAAACCAGACACACATTTGGGAGTCATTAACATACAGGTCTGGGTTCAGAGATAAAGGGCTTCTCTAAAATTTATGTGAAAAATTGTGTGTATACATTTTTCTTGGGAGATAGGGCCATGTTTTTAGCAATTTCTTAATAGCTAGGGGCGGTGGGGAGGATACAAAGAGCAAAATACAACTTTAACCAAAACCCTATACCACTCAAAAACCTCCAGCAGCTCTTCTTACCCACAGGCAAAATCTTTACTTTGCTAGCACAGCATGCTAGGCCCTTCACAACCTGGTCAGCCTTTCAGCCACCTTCCCAGCTATCTAAACCTGGCCCTTCTACAGTTAAAACTTGTGTCTCACAAAACCTGAATTGTCCTCTCCAGACACTGTGATCATTCTCATCATCTAACTACACAGATTTATGATGTGGAAATGGCATAATCATGTACGGACTGCCAGCACCTTCAGAGCCAAAGAATACTATAAGTCAGAGAGAACCATAGAGATCATGAGGCTGAGACTTGGCAACCCCTGAGAGAGCCAGGCAACAGCCAGATTTTAAGGTATACTCTCCATATTTTAAAAGCAAACAACTAATTCAAATTTTCTTAAAACTCTATGAAGGTCAAGCCAAACATACATATATATGTATGCCTATATACATATGCCGATTTCTGACCTCTGACCTAGACAGTCCCCCACATTACCTCCATCCCTATTTTTCAAGTGAAGAAAATGAGGCAGGAGAAAGTCAGGGGCCCAGAGTAACAGGGTGCCTAGCAGGACTGACTCCTCTACCTTGTCACATGTCTGTACTATTATTCTCTAGAAGCCAAATATAGGTATTACATATACATCTTGCTTGCTTCACTCATAATGCATTAAATACCCTGTTCTCATAGCCCCAAGAGGTACTCACTATTGCAGGCCACTGAACAACTCGTTCAGAAATTTCAGGAGACTTTCGTTCAGCCAAAACCAAGTTATGCTCTACTAAAAATGCTCTCCTTAGAAGGCTGTAGACTTCTATCCATCTTCTCTTCCTCCAAGATTCCCCATCAAACTCCACACACACCTAAACAGAAGTTTAAAAAAAAAAAAAAAAAAAAAAAAGGCAGATTCAATTAATGAAAATAAACACTAAAAATGCCAAAGCTGAATTATGCCCTGATTTTCTACTTGAATCTTTATCTAAATGTGCTGTTGCTCTTTCCCACTCTTACTTCCCCTTCACCGTCCACAATAAACCAATCAAACAGGTTAATCAAACAATCGAGCTTTGGCTCCCAAATAATTTTGGGAAGCAGTAGTCAAGGGTTTTGGAGGCCAGTCTCTGCCCCAAAAGTAACTTCTAGAAACCCCACACAGCAAAGAACCCCCAAGTAGAAGGTTTTTACATATGTCAGACATCAGAGCTTAGAGAATCAAAAGAAAGAAATTTGAAACCCTAAAAAAAATACTTATTGGGCATCATTGTAATTCTAAAATGACACTGTGAGTTTAAGACAACCCCCTCCCCATCAGCATAATCCACCACTTGTTCTGAATCCCTTTGGTATGCTTAGGATTTAGCTTCACAAGGCCTAGTAGACAGCACTTCCTCAACATCTCTTTCAGTTGAATAAACTGGGAGTTTGGAGTCAATGACTACTTTGCTAAATAGAGAAAACAAACAGCTGATAAACTGACCCTAGAGTTAAACTACTTCAATTTTTTATGTAAAAATCACTATTTTTATTTTACTTAAAATCCCTTTTCTTACTAAAGAGGCCTCTCAAAGAATTCGTTAACGAACACATCAACCCTGTTCATAATTTCACAATCACATCTCCCTTTCCAACCTTTAACTTAAAAAAAGGTTTAACTTCCATTCATCTGTCAGAATTCAATTAAAAAAATCCTTTCCTTTAAAAAAATAAATAAATAAATCATCCTTTCCTCAAAGAAGCCTTCCCTTACCAAAGAGCAAACTCCCTTACCCTCCAAGAAAGTTCCCCTGGTAGACTGTACTCAAATCCCTATACTTTTCCTTCCTAGCACTTACCCATACTTTGACTTATTATTTATTTGTGGCTAACTGATTCACAGAAATTTTAATAGGTCAAAATCTAATCTGTTTTCACTTACCATTGTACTTCAATGATATCCAGTCCCTGTCAGTACTCAAAACACTTGTTGAATGAATAAATTACTCTCTGAACCCGCCTCTTACTTTCTATTACTCTCAACCATTCAGCAGGTAGGACGTTCCCAACTGGTATACCACTAGTCCCAATCCCAAACCTTTTCCAGTTTTATGGCTTTATGATATCAATCTTTAAAAATTAGTGAAAATTTAAAACCCATCCTACCCTTCTCCCCCAACAGTAAAATCTGCATCCCTAACTTTCAGGCAACTTCCCCAGAGAAGTTGCGTTATCTTCTTGGTATGGCAGGCTTTTAATCTTGCAGTTATCCCAGAATCCATACAGATGGTGAGCACCTACTATGTGACAAGGCCCTGTTACACTCTCCTTGGTCCTATGCATTCCATCCATCACTATACCCAATCAAATGGTCCTTCACAGAATTGGCTGGAGCCTGCTCATCTTCTTGCCTCCCCAGCCACAGAATACAGGTCTTATGATAGCTCCCCTAAACTGGATAGTCCTGCCCCACATCACATCAACCTCAAACCCACACTAGATTTAGATGAGTTTTCCCATCTACGAGATGTAAGAGGAACGAGCTTATACAAACTACAGCACCAGAGAAATCTGGATTTGAATCCCAGCTATGTTGTAGCTTTTTTAGAATGATTTTACCTGCATAAAACAATATACATAGCATTACAAAGAAAACCAATTAGTCTGCATGCCAGGTTAAGAACCCTTGCTTAAATCTAAGCAGCCTGAAACTGGGTTTGCTAGCTCCAAAATGAAAATATTAATACCTACCCCTCACTGAATTGTTTGGTAAAATTTTAAGACAAGGTAAGTAAATTATCTGGCAAGGAGATTAAGTAGCTTTAAGACTTCCATGGTAATTCAAATCTTAATTTATCAGGGTATCAGTTCGGTTAGAATGGGGGGAAAGAAGATCCTGAACATGACTGTCCAAGAGCTACTCAGAAAGAAAGAATGAATGAATGAATTAAGATCTTTAGGGACGCCTGGGTAGCTCAGTCAGTTAAGCTGCTGCCTTTGGCTCAGGTCATGATCCCAGGGTCCTGGGATGGAGTCCTTGCTCTGCAGGGAGCCTGCTTTTCTCTCTGCCTCTGCCTGCCACTGCCGGCTTGTGTGTTCTCAGTCTCTCTCTCCGACAAATAAATAAATAAACTCTTTAAAAAAAAAAAAAAAAAGAAAGAATTAAGATCTTTAGCAGCTTTCCAAAACTTAAGCAACATCACAATTCTTATCACATCACTAATCTAGAAAGCTTATGATCAACCCAAAACCAAAATTTAGACAGGGCCCCTTCTTTATATCCCAATTCTTCAGTGATTCAAAAATTAAGTTTAACTCCTTAAAAAAACTTAGTTTATAACTTCAGAGTATTAGGTTGCATTGGTCAAATACTCACATTAACTTCACTTTGAAAAAAGGTGAACTTTTAAAAAAAACTATGAAACCAACAAACTGTAAGCCCTCCTCATACTTTCAACTGTTTCCTATCATAACTACAAATGTCTCTCATTTGTGCCTTAAAACCTAAGGCGTATGTATAAGGGATCCTCCCCCAAGCCTCCTATGCAAAAATTTCTATAAAAAGACACACGAAGGACGTCTCGGTGGCTCAGTGGGTTAAGGATCTGACTCTTGCTTGCTTTTGACTCAGGTCACGATCTCTGGGTTGTGAGACAGAGCACCGCACTGGGCTCCTGCATTAGGCATGGAGTCTGCTTGTGATTCTCTCTCTCTCTCTGTGCCCCTGCCCCAAAAGGACACCAATAAAAATTCAAATGCGGAAGAACTAAAGCGACCTGACCAAGCTTCTGCAAGCTTATTGATGTAACTAGTTCTCATTTAAATTGTGTTATTCCTCTCATGGTCCTTTGGTACACAAAGTAGATGTTATTTATGCTGTCTGATTCCAAAGGCCAAAAAGAGGCCAATTAATTATGATTTGCTCCCTACAATTTCCAAACTTACTCTTCTTTTAATAGGATATTTTATAAATGTGTACCTTATTAGCCTATTAAATATCTGGACCAGATGAATATTTCAAATTATTTCAAGTTAATTTTTCCCCAATAGAAAATCTTTTTAATACATGAGTATATATCTAATCAAGCTAACCTCAAAACCTCCCACTCTTAATTACATTAATCTCACCTAAGTATGATTAAGAAAACCATCAGAAAGGCCAAGTAGGATATTTCCAAGTTTAAAAGTAGGCACTTACAGAATGGTATGGGTTTCAGTCAAGTTTTTAATTTTATACCTATTTTATTCCCAGCACTATAATGCAGAATTCCACTCATTCCACTCTACACAAATTAGGAAATTATTTCTTTATGCTTCTGTTTATGTATTCTTACACCTAAATAAAATACTGACCTAAAATCCCACAGTCTCACATTCAATTATGGGGGTAAACGGATTTTATTACACAGGTAGGAGTTTCTCATTTTACATGGTTTGACTAGCAGCAGAATTCCAATTGTATCTAAGGCTGAAAAGTCTAGGCATTGGTCAAGCCACCCAACTGCAAAGGGAATTTTAACAGCAAGAAACAGTACACAAGAGGTGGCAAGTACTACTTATCTGCTACTTAGGGATATCCCTAAGAACTAAGATACAGCAGAAGATTCAAGTGTAAGTTACGTTCAAAGAAAGGAAACTGGAAAAGACCCAGATAAGTTGAAGAAGAAAGACATTCCCAACATGCACAATGAATGAAGCCACTTGTCTCACACTCAAATAGAAAGAGCAGGATAAAAAGACATTCTTATAACCATACTAATAAAGATTTGTTGTTATTCTAGAGCAAGAGGATGCCACTGCTCCATTAGCAGATTATTTCTAAAACTGCTTTTCAATGTAGAGTAATTGTGATTTCTTCCATTTATTCATTCAAATATTTCAGCAAATACTACATGCCACGTAGTGTTCTAAGTGCTAAAGATTTAAAGGCCCACAAAACACAGTGCTTTAATCTCACTCTACCTGAATATTAAAGCCCAGTGTTTAAGATCTAGAGATGAACTTAGGCAAGTTAATTAATTTCTTCAAGCCTCAATTTCTAACACTAAAAAATGTGGTTCACCATCTAGAATATTTGTGAGAATTAAATAAAATGCCATATAATAAGCATTTAATCATTATTAGGTCTTCACCCTGTCTTTTTGTAATCAACAACTAGACACATTATATCTGAGTGAGTGACTTTGTTATAAAGTCTCTTTCGAGGCGAAACAAAGTTAACAAGCCTTGGCCTCATTAACATCATCCTCAACAAACAGCAAATCAGTCTAGACAAACTTGTACTTCTAATACCAAACCAGCTGCATACACCTGAATTTTATTCATTTATATTCGTCTTAGATCTCAGTCCCACTCCACCTCCCAAAACTTAATACATTAAGCCCGACTGTAAGCATGGTCTTCGTTACTTACTAGCTCCCGCCTGCATTTCCCCAAGCACAATTTGGTTCCAGTTTTTTGAAATTCTATGTTTTTGCTAATACAATATGCCCTTAAAATTTAAACCATCTGGTACTCAATGAAGAAACATAATGACAGGGCACCTGGGTGGCTCAGTCAGTTAAGTGCCTGCCTTCAGCTCAAGTCATGATCCAAGGGTCCTGGTATCGAGTCCCACATTGGGCTCCCTGCCCTGCAGGGAGTCTGCTTCTCCCTCAACCCCTACTCCCACTCATTTTCTCAATCTCTCTCCTCTCTCAAAAAAATTAAATCTTAGGGGCTGCCTGGGTGGCTCAGTGGGTTAAGCCTCTGCCTTCAGCTCAGGTCCTGATCTCAGGGTTCTGGGATCGAGTCCCACATCGGGCTCTCTGCTAGGCAGGGAGCCTGCTTCCTCCTCTCTCTCTCTCTCTCTCTCTCTGCTTGTGATCTCTCTCTCTGTCAAATAAATAAAATCTTTTAAAAAAAATTAAATCTTAAAAAAAAAAAAAAGGAAACAATGACAAGTCATGGTTAGATAAAAGAAATCAAGTAATTTGTACCTTACATGAAGACTGAATTACAAAGTCTGCAAGTAAGCCAAAAATATAGTTAAAATTGTTCTTCAAATGAAAATCCCTTGAGGTGTCAGGGTGGCTCAGTGGGTTAAGCCTCTGCCTTTGGCTCAGGTCATGATCCCAGGGTCCTGGGATCAAGCACCTCATTGGGCTCTCTGCTCGGTGGGGAGCCTGCTTCCCCCTCTCTCTCTGCCTGCCTCTCTGCCTACTTGTGATCTCTGTCAAATAAATAAATAAAATCGTAAAAAAAAAAAAAAAAAGAAAATCCCTGTTTATCTTCAGGTGAGGCACCTTAGTGCAAAGGAGAAGATACAGCCAAACCTGGATTCAAATCCTCCCTCCATCACTGAGTAGCTAATTACACAAATCTGGACAAGACTCCTTTCCCAAACCTATCTTCTCATTCTAAAAACAAGATACTACCACCACCTCAAAGACTGGGGGTGGCAAAAAAGTGGAGATTAAAAATACCCGAAAAGGACCTCCTGGACTGCCTTCCTAATTCAACGGGTCTATAATTAGGTCCTGCTGGAGAAGAAAACACTTCTACTCTGTCATCATCTGCCAAAAAACTAAAGACTTAAATCTAGTTTCCATTCAAATCAGATAAAACCAAACACACGAGAAACTTTTACTTGGCAGGTTAAAATAAACCACAACAACTACAACTGAAATCTGGTACACAGAGCCCACTTTATGGAAAAAGATTATTAGCCTGAAACAAACAGGTTGGCCATCTTTTTACTACACCACTTTCCTTATATAACAGCAAAACCCGGTTTGCTGGGAGGAATGAAGAGGAGAAAAACCAAACTTCACAGTGTATGACAGGAGTCCTTTTGTGGCACAGGGAGCATAAAGGTAAAGACGGTGGGCTCAAGTATCAAAACTTCTCGGGTAGAACATGGGCTATGCCAATTTCTAGGATTATGACTTTGGTAAAATACTTAATCTCCCCCAATCCTAATAGTTCTGTCTGTAAAATGCAGCAGTATTAGGACTTACTCCCGAAGAGATGCAGTAAGGACTGATAAGATCATGGCAATGAAGTGTTCAGCAGGATGCCTGGCATGTGGCTAAGTGCTCAACAGTCACTCCTCCTTTTCAACATGAAGACAAGGCACACTGGAAGCTTTAAAAACATATGACCAGATATCCTTTTTCAACAACCCTTTGCAGACTAAACTGGTTTGGGCATATACTCTCACCTTAAAGTGTCTAAATGAACAGTGTGTCAGAAATCAACATGTATGCAACTGCCAATGCTAAAATTTGTTCCCCAATTGGAACACCGTTTTCAAGAAAAAGCAGTAACGATCCAGTGAAGATGACAAAACATATCCACTACCCAGGGTGGAAATCTCTTCTAACAAGCTTCCTTCAAGTTATTACCACTTTGCAGTCTTTGTTAGGGACCTTTCTCCAGTTATTTTTTGCACAAAGGAGTCTCTGTTGGTAGAACAGCTCCTTTACTGGTTGTTCCCAAACAATCCTTTGCCACCAATACTTCTATTAGGAAGTACAATTAGAATTCATCTCTCTTTGAAAAGATCTAACTGAAAAAGGTTCTCATTGTCATTCTGATTAAAAATCACTGTCCACACTTGTTCCCGTTTCTCTCCCTCCGCCCCCCCCCCAGGTGGAATATTTCAAAGCCAGTCCTCTAACACACCATATAAGGGGTTGGCCCCACCCCTGCCCTCCATATATGGTCAAAGCCCACACCTACCCACAGGCTCATCACAGGCGACCAGGAACCCATTTCCACCCTGACCCACCATATACGGACAAGTACCCACCCTAATATGCCACACAGAACTAAGCTCCTCCCTCTTCACTCACTTCTTTTCTATCAAGTCTGAAAGTTTAACAAGTTGGGTGAAGAAATTAAGAGGAGCAAACAAAAAAAACCACCTGGAAGCGCTAGCCCTCAATTCTTAATGATTCCTAACATCACCTACTTGACCAATCTAATATTAACAATACTCCCCCTTTGCAGAAATAATCATACAGTCCTCGTAGGGCACAGCGTGGGCAGTAACGAAGCGTGTCTGAGCAACCCCAAGGCCGTCATTAAACACAGGCAACTGTAGGCCAAACACAAACACACCTCGGTTCTACACAACCGTTTCAAAGACTTCCAAGGTCTAGTTTTCTGCACCTTCAGATCAGATGCCAACTTTCTGGTCGCCCTTTTCAGAAGAGGGGAGGAGGCCCCCCCACTGACTTGTCTCGTTACCAAGGTAACTACAAAACGTCCGACAGCTGAAGCCCAGGAGCGGATTTTACCTTCAGGTCCTTCTTGGTAACGTCGGTGTGGGAGACGGCTCGAATGGTCCCCGAAAGCCAGGGCCACTCGGCGACGCGCTCCACGTCCCAGCTGTCGTGGCTGCCTTCGCTGCCGTCGGCTGCGGACAGACTGAGGAATCGCTTCCCCACCAATACTGGCCAACTTTCTCCGAGCGTGAGCACCATGGTTTCCACGCCTGCAGGAAGGGCTCCTCCCTGCAAAAATACAAATACAAAATGCAACGGGGGCTGTCGGTGGGAGGAGGTCGGGAAGAGAGGACGCGGGGGAAGCGGGGGCGGAGGGATGGGTCCCAACCCAGCTCGGAGCACCAGATCCCAGGCGGCCGCGACGGCGGCGGGTGCGAGGGAGGACCCAACACCCGATATCTGCACGCGCCCTCCCCCGCCCCCCGAATCCCTCCCCCACCGCAAACACGGGCCCAAGCGCCGCGTGACCCCCGTTCTCCCAAGTTTCGCTTTTTCAAAAGCTTAAAACCTGAACGCAGAGGGAGTGAGGGGAGAATTATTCTACAGCTTAAGTGGATTTTAAAGTGCTCGCCCCCCACCCTGGGAAAGAAAAGGCCAGAAGCGAGGGCCCGTCCGGGGCAGCCGCGTCCCCGCCCCGGGCGGCCCCGCGGGAGGGGCGAGCCCGCGGTTCCGCACTTGCCCCGCCGCCCCGCCCCGACACAGCGCTTTCCCGGCGGCCGACCCCCGGGCGTCCCTCGCCCCGGCCTGCGCCACGGTGCGGGGGCGACACGGCCGCGGGCTCGGCGCCTTCATCTTTCTTCCTCCTCTCCCCTCAGCCGAGGCCGCGGCGCTCTTACCCCGCCTCCTGCCTCCCTGAGTCACCGGCGGCAGCCGCCGTTTCCAGCCGCCCAGCTCTAGCTCTGACTTGGTTCAAGAGCTCTCACAAGACACGCACAGCCTCTCGGGTCCGCCCCCTCGGAGCCGCTTCCGCCCCTCATTGGCCTAGTCCAAGAAGCTGGGCGAGGCTCGTGGGTAAATAGCCTATCGCCATTGGCCGGCCTGGAGCAGGCGGGGCGAGAGAAAAAAACAATTCCTTGGCTGCCTCCTCCCTCTCCCCTCCCCCTTCCGACTCCCGGACGACCCCCATTAGGTTAAAGTACACAGAGCGTAAGCGAGAGATCCCTCCGCCACAGCCATTCTTTCCATTTGTTGCCTACGGTATGCAAAAAAGTCCCGCGAAATCGCTTATCAACTTTATCGCCCAGAAAAAAATTGCAGGGGTGCAAAGATAAGACTGAGTGACGAGCCCCAGGATTGTATGTGCCTATTGGATTGCTCTTCAATTGCGTAGGCTGTCGACGGAAGATGGGCTTTCCACTTGGCGGAAGAATCTCACAGGAAAGGGGTGAGGGCGCCGCAGAGTCAGCGGGGGAGGGAAGGGACGGGAACGTGCGGTTTCAAGCGTACTCAGCTAGAGGGAGGAGCCACTGGGCTCTGGAGGCTCTTGCGCAGGCGCTTCGCAGAGCAGAGGCTGGAGTTTGGGCTGCTGGGCGAAATGGCCGCGGGAGGCGCAGGCGCACGTGGTGTTATTCGTGGAACCTCTAAAGTCCGCCATTTTGAAGGAAAAATGAAGAAAGGCATGGAGTCATTGGGAAATGACGTTCTTCGAATCTAGAGCAAAAGAGGACGTTCAGTACAATGCAGAATGGGATTTTTTTTATGTAAAGGGAAGTTGAGAAGATGTTCTGAGTCTTATATAGAAATTGAAAAACTAGATGAAGGCCATAATGATGCAAGAAATATGAAGAGGTGACTTTGAAGGACAAAGGAGATAAAAGATGATTGTGTCTTTTGGACCTGAAGTTTTTTGGTTGAATAAAGAAGAAATGGAATGAAGGAATTGAGGACCTCTTACTTAAAGGCTAGAGCTTGACATGGCATCACATTTAATCCTCAAGATTAAATGAAAATTAAGTGAAGAATGCAAAGTCCCAATTTTACAAGTGTGAAAACTGAGAATCAAAAAAATTTCAGAAAGGGATTATAGATAACAGTGTTGAGTTTTAACATATATATTCTGAATGTGTGACACTAAGTAAAATTTAAAATCTAAATATAAACACTGAAAAATTAAATTTATTTATAATTTGCATACCATTATAAAGGGGAGTGGGGAATGGAACAAAGAAAACCTATCCAGTCCAACAAAAGTTGGGAATGAAAACAAGAAAAGAAAAAGAAACTTGATGGAAGTATAATAAATAGAAAAAAATAAGACGAGAAAAATAAGTCCAAACATCAGTATTTACAATAAATATAAATGGGTTAATTTTACTCATAAATTAAGAAGACACACTTAATTTTTTAAAAATCCGGTGTAACTTGACCAAAGGGAAACTCCAACAATGACACAGAAAGCTTGAAAATAATTAAGTTAAAAGATTTACTAATTAAATGGTGATAGAAGGAAAGCAATAAAGCAATGTTAATATTGAAAAGAAAAGCATCAAAAGAGAAAAAGGACTTTATATTAATAAAGAATAAAGTCCAAAAGATAATATACACTCTTAAACTATTGTCACTCTGAGAACATAGCTAAGACTAAATATTAGGATTATGGGAAGTTTTTGACAATTTGTAATAGAAGCAGAAGATACAAATATATCTACCCCATAAATAGGCATCTCCAATTTTAAAAATAAGTGGGGGTATGAGGACTTTGATTACATAATTGTTAATTTGAAAAACAAGGGGCTAAGTTCTACCAAGGTTCAAAGAACATGTAATTCCTATGTTGTATTTGTGGTTCCAGAACATAGGAAAGATGAAAAAATACCTGAAGCACTTTTTATTCAAGATTTTATTTCTTTATTTGACAGAGTGAGAGCACAAGCAGGAGAGCAGCAGGCAGAGCAGGAGGGAGAAGCAGGCTCCCCGCTGAGGAGGGCGCTCATTGCAGGGCCGGATCTCAAGACCCTGGGATCATGACCTGTGCCAAAAGCAGACAATCAGCTGAGCCACCCAGGGCGACCCTGAAGCATTTTTTAAAACTTGGAAAACCCTATTATCAAATCTGACTCAGGAGAATACAAAATAGGAAAAGTTTATGCCAATGAGGGTCATGAATGTAAATGGAAATTTATAAATAAAATATCAGCAAATTGGGGTGCTTGGGTAGCTCAGTCAGTTAAGCAGCTGCCTTCAGCTTGAGTCATGATCTCAGGGTCCTGGGATTGAACCCAGAGTTAGGATCCCCGCTCAGGGGGGAGTCTTCTCCCTCTCCTTCCACCTCTTCTCCAGTTTGTGTGTGCACTTGCTCTCTCAAATAAATAAATAAAATCTTTTTTTAAGAGCACATCAAACTAAAGTCATTATTTTTAAAAAATAATCACGTTGGTTATTTAGGATTATATGAATACACAAGGATATTTCAAGATTAGAAAATTACTGCAATACACCAAAACAGGTTAAGAGAAAAATCATATGTTCATTTTAGTGGAGGCTAAAAAGACCATACATTCATATTGAACACTGAACTGCCTAGAATGTTAGGAATGTTAAGAGACACACATATTTAATACTAATTATTTTTTTAAATAATGTTAAAGTTCCCAGAAACCTAAGAATATAAGATATCTACCCTAGAAAAACATCCAGGTATGTGAACTAGGAGACATTAATAAGTTTGTTCATTTCAACATTGTTTCTGGTTGTGAAAGTTCAAAATAATCTAAATGTACTTTATTTGGGAAATGAATAAGTAAAGTGAATAAATGGAGTGTGACACATCTAATAGAAAGCTGTAGAGCATTTGAAAATAAGTGAAATATATTTCTATTTTTTTAATGAAATATATTTTGATGTACCAAGAAGGATAGATTAGCAAAACACATTTTGGATGAAAAAGAAAGTTACATTTGGTAATATTTGAAAATGTACACAAATAACACTATATATGTTCTATGAAACATACTTAAACTCATGATAATAGTTACTGGTATTGGTCAAAAGTGATTTAGCATTATTTGTAATTCTCTTGTTTTTATAAAGCAAATGTATTCAAATGTTACTTACAAAAGTTAATTTTTTTTAAGCTTTATTTATTTGTCTTAGAGAGAGAGCATGATCAGGAGGAGAGGCAGAGGATGAGAGAGAATCCACGAGTAGACTCCCCTGCAATTGTAGAGCCCAACATGGGGCTGGATCCCAGGACTCTGAGATCATGACCTAAGCCAAAACCAAGAGTTGGCCACCCAAATGACTGAGCCTGCCAGGTGTCCCTGAAAGTTAATTTCCAAATCCTCTGAACAGTATCTACTACATTAACACACAAGAACATTTGTGCCAAATTGTTAGGGCTAAGAGTCCAAGAGGTGGTGCAATAAAAGATCAAACAAAAATCAAAAGAATTCCTATTTCCTAAGCATCAATTAGAACATACAATAGAAAAAAAAAAAAAAAGAAACCATCTATGACCCTGAAAACTGAAACTACCTAAGGAAAAAAAACATGAGATGAAATCAATAAAATGTATATGAAGAAAACTGTAAGACTTTCCTGACAGGCATAAAAGAAGATTTGAAAAGTTCTGTCTCCTTAATATGACTTCGTAAAAATATCATTTCTTCTTACAGTTAACTACAATATCAATGAATGAAAGATTCAAAACACAAATATAAAATTGTTGAGAACACAGAAAGAGATCCATGTATATATAAAAATTATTTTATGATCAACAGATATTTCAAATGAGTGTAAATAAACTATTCAATATATGTTTCAGTGTCTATTGGTTATATGGATCAAAGAGCTAAATAAAAATAATTAAAATTTCTTTCCCTTTCCTTCCCCCTCCTCTTTCCCTTCCTTTTCCTGAACATTTCAGTCCTAAAGGCAGTAGGACTGCAGACCAAAGCACGTTTTCATAAGAACAGGCTGCCTGGCATGGAATGATTAAACTAGAAAGATTAAGGAGTTGTAGCCTCACATTGGGAGGGAGAGCTCAAGTGAGGTGAGAAGGGTAGACACACAGAAGATGACCAACAGGGGTACCTGGGAGGCTCAGTGGGTTAAAGCGTCTGCCTTCAGCTCAGGTCATGATCCCAGGGTCCTGGAATCAAGCCCTGCATCAGGCTCTCTGCTTGGCAGGGAGCCTGCCCGCTCCCCAGCCCCCCACACCATGCTCTCTCTCTGCCTGCCTCTCTGCCTACTTGTGATCTCTGTCTGTCAAATAAATAAATAAAACCTTTTAAAAAAAAGAAGAAGAAGATGACCAACAAAGAACATCTAGAGCCCAAATGAGGTGAGGAGGGCACCCATGAATGGGAGTCACCTAGTGTGGTATGTGAGAGTCCAACAAGGATGGAGAGACTCCCCACATTGTGGGAAAGCCTGGCACAGGGTATTAGAGCCTAAGGAAGGTGAGGAGAGCATTCGTACAGGGACCTGCAAAGGACAATGAAAAGACCAAGAGAGATGTTTTAAGCAGGAGGAGAACTAGGGGACCAGTGCATTCTGAAAGGAGGCAGGAGAGAATTCCAATTTGGAGAACTATTCAGAGAGATCAAAGGATGTGCTAAGTTCAAGGCAGATAAAGAACTGAGAAACAGGTTATTGACATTTCCAACAAATATATTTTAGCCTAGAGGTATTATCAGAAATCACTTCTACTGGTTAATAACCTCCAGCATATACATTCCAGCCAAAATCCTGTCACTAACCAGTTGAGTTGAGTTTTACCCCAAAGGACATCAGAAGTTTCTAAAAGACTTTAAGAAAGTTAGCAACTAGTAATTTGGAATTTGTTAGGACCTTAATTCCTCAACTGCAAAACAATTAGAATATAATATTTTCTGTCTAAATCTCCTTTCCCAGTACACCTGGATGGTGCAGTCAGTCAAGCATTAGATTCTAGGAGCACCTGGGAGGCCAACTCTGCTAAGCAACTGACTCTTGGTTTCAGCTCAGGTCATGAACTCAGGGTCATGAGATTGAGCCCCCCATCAGGCTCCATGCTCAGCATGGAGTCTGCTTGGTATTCTCTGTACTTCTCCCTCTGAACCTTCCCCTGCTTTCTACAGTAAATAAATAAAGCTTTTTAAAAAATCAGACTCTCAATTTCAGCTCAGGTCATGATTTCAAGTTCATAAGATCAAGCCCTGCATCAGCTTTTCCTTGGGTATGGAGCCTATTAAGATCTCTCTCCCTCTCTCTCTGCCCCACCACCACACTGTTCATGGGTGTGCACACATTCTCTCTAAAAAAAATAAAAATAATAAAAAGTCTTCTTTCCTTTCCTTAAATAGCACAAGAATGGTGTATTTGTGTGAAAATGTAAATATCTTATGCTATTTGTTAATGCAGTGCACCTGTGACAATAAAGCAAGCAAAGCATCAGTATTAAGTAAGCTCCTTGCTTCTTTTTTATAAGGACTTTTTCTGTTCACTTACATTTAGAGAAATGCACAGGTCATAAATGAACAGTTTCATTTGTTCTACCAAGACCAACATCCATATAACCTACACCCAAATAAAATTAGAACACAGCCATACCCGTTTGTTTATGTTTTATCT
This sequence comes from Enhydra lutris kenyoni, assembly GCF_002288905.1. Classification (NCBI taxonomy): domain Eukaryota; kingdom Metazoa; phylum Chordata; class Mammalia; order Carnivora; family Mustelidae; genus Enhydra; species Enhydra lutris. The sequence goes on along the minus strand of NW_019154102.1, from coordinate 34,528,620 downwards.
ATGAACAATTTCATGCTACAATGGTAAAGTTGAATAGTTGCGCTAGAGACCATATGATCCTCAAAGTCTAAAATATCTACTCTCCATCTCCTTACAGAAAAGGTTTGCCAAACACTGATAAGAGCATTCCATCACGGGGCACCTGGGTGGCTCAGTAGGTTAAAGCCTCTGCCTTCGGCTCAGGTTATGATCCCAGGGTCCTGGAATCAAGCCCCACATGGGGCTCTCTGCTCAGCGGGGAGTCTGCTTCCCTTCTCTCTCTGCCTGCCTGTCTGCCTACTTGTGATCTCCATTCTGTCAAATAAATAAATAAAATCTCTTAAAAAAAAAAAAAAAAAGAACATTCCATCACCCCTGAATATTCTAAGTGTTCCTCTCAAGTCAATACTCCTGCCCAGAGTAATCTTTGTTCCAACTTCTATCCCTATAAATTGGCTTTGCCTGTTCTTGAATTTTATTTAAATGACATAATACAATATGTACTCTTGTGCCTAGTTTCCTTTATTCAGCATGTTTCTGAGATCCATCCATGTGATTACAGCTATAAGATGTTGATTCCCTTTCATTGCTAGTTAGTATTCCATTGTCTGAATATGCCGTAGTTTCTATATCCATGGTCTGTTGATCAATACCCGAAGTTTTCAGTTCTTGCTTATTATGAGCAATATAATTATGAATATGTTTGACTTTAAGTCCACTAAGTTTTATTTTTGTCTGTTTTACCTGTTCTGCCCTTATATTTTCTAATATTTTAACTCTGCTATTCCACATTCCTTCCTTCAAAGCCAGCTTTCTATCTAATATAATTTACCTTCAGCCTAATGAAGTTTTAAAATAGATTAACAATTTTTTTAGTGATTTAGATAGCCCAAGGACCAAAGGAATAATGTAATAATGTTCACTGTGCAATTCTGCTCCCTATAATACTAAGCCAAGATTGATATATACTCCACTTAGTTTCATTACATGTTTCCATGTGTGTGATTTGATCAACAAGAAGAAAATATGTACACAATGTTAAACTGTTTTTCTGTTTTGTTTTTAAAAGCAGCTCAATGATCCGTGGAGTATGTACACTATAGAGAACATAAGGGGAAAAATACAAAATGGTACTTAACACTGATGTCAGGATTCATCTCATGGTTACAACTAATAATATTAATTTTTGCATTGTTCATTTTGCTTTAGAGCATATATCAAAGCCATCAATTTAACTAGAGGCATAGAAGCAATACAAACACAATTTTATGAGGAATACTTTTCATAAATAACAATGCATTCAAAAATATTGGAAACTGAGTAACAGTGCTGCTTTATTTTTTGACTTAATGGAATGAGAGAAGAACAACATTCAACCAGGAATGATTATACTGATAGTAAAGCTCTTAAATATGTCTTCCTTTCCCTTTGTGCTTACTACAAGCTAAGGAATGTTCTGTGAGGATTCATTACGAGAAAAATGTCAGTCACAGCTTTAAGACCTTACTTTGGAAGGAGCTAATAGAAAGCAAATTGGAAGGTGAGGCTTCATTTTTGTTTTAATAAGTGATCTTAATTTTTCTTCTTATAGAAAAAGTTTAGTTTAATATAAATATACCCAAACCATTAATTTCTGCAGCATTCAGATAGAACCCAGTACTTCTTTTATACTAATGAACTTTTTAGATCTTGCAGTACAGATCCATAGATGTTATTTCAGCTTTTGTCTGTTTAAAAACTCTTAATTTCACCCTCATTTTTGAAGGATATTTTTGCTAGCTATAGAATTCAGGATTGACAGGATTTTTTTTTTTTTTCATTTAAAATTCATTTAAAGATGCCAACATATTATCTCTTGGTCTCTTTGAATTATTTAAGAGAAGGTCAAGACCAGGACTAAGGTAAGAGATGTGAGGCATTTGCTGAGGTACACGATGGGATAGGATCTATGAATGCTGTGCTGAGCTATTTTGGAACCTGAGGCAGAAGGAAAAATCGGTAATACCATCTCTGTCATTATTTAAAATTTTTAGATTTTGTTTATTATGGATTTTTCACATAACTTTGAGTTTCATAAATACTGCACTAAAATGTTATTTATTAAAATTGCTGAGTTTTTTGGGCACCCCTTTTTTGTGCCAAGGATAATTTCCTCATTTGCCTCATTGGTCTCACCTTAGTCCTGAACCTTTGGTATGAGAATGTTTAACAGGACTTACATTCTGAGTGTCTGGAAGTTTTGTCTTCCTTTTCTTATTTCCCCACATGTGTCAGCAGATCCCAAATGACTGTATTTCAGGGATCCTGTTGAAAGCTTTTCTAACTCCTCCAAGCAGCAGATACTGCCTGATAATCAGTGTAAGGCTGGGAATGCTTGTGAGGTTTCTTCAGGGGGGATCTCTCAGCTTATCTCTCCCCAGTGGGCAAATTCTGGACTGCATACTCAATGTAAGGCCCAGAGTGATTCTTCATTCTCTTACTTCACCTTCAGACATCAACATGCCTAACACATCTGGGCCTCAGAGAGTGTCTCTCTAGTAACCGGTCTTAACCTTTCTTCTGAGGAGTCAGCAAAAAGGTCTATGGAGAAGAGTTGGGAGTTTAGTTCAGACTCCCCTGTGTGTTCACATTCCAGGAATTCTAAACTGCACTATCATTCTAGACCACATCCTGCCTTTAAAATTCATCTAAAATTCAGCTTTGTTCTTCTTGCCTACATCCACAGATGCTCCCTTCTGTTGTTTCTTCTATTCTACCATGAGTGAAATCATGATCCGTGATATCACAAGTAGGTTCCTTTCTCCTAAGAAGGCTTGCCACTTCATAGATTTTCACATACGAGTTTTCTTTGGGAGCTTCTAATGGACTTAACCATGATTCTGTGGATTACGCAGCTCACTCTCATCATTACAGTGGGAAAACATTCTCTTGAAGATTTCTACATCTAAAGTAGAAAGCAAAAGGCAACTTTGTGTGCTTTTATTACTCTTTCAATAACAACTGGGCTGACTCTGATCCAGTGTTTGAATCTTTTGGCCCTTGGATAACCATGATCTCTGATACACCTGCCTTTGACTTAGTCTTGACCCCAATCTTTATACATTCACTGCATTTAAATTAGGCATGCCTACCTTCTCATTCAAAGATCCTGCCTGGGATTTTTCTATCCTTTCTTATTTTTCTTTGAATCTATACATACTAGTACTAATTACTAGCAGTTGCTTAATACATATTGATCTGACCCTTGACAATTTGAATCTATTGCTCCCAAATTCCTTGCTCATTCCTCTTCCATGTATATTCTGAACCAACATCCTTCTTTATACAGCTCTCTCCAGATTATCTGAATCCTTCCCTTTTTCTCTGTCATGCTCAGGATCCATTTACAGCTTAGTGGACATGACCAGGCATGGCTGAGAGGAACCAGAGATACCAGGCAGATCCATGCTGTCAGCAGATATGCCAGGCAGATTTCTTAGGTGAACACAGCATAACCACAGAAAAGTCTGCACACATACACACAAGAGGAAAAATCAGAGAGGCTTGGCATTCAAAGACAGGGCATAAAGACCTGGAAAGAAAAAAGGGATAAGGCTGGACTATATGTCTAAATGAACTGTGTCGAATTCACCAGTGAAGTCAGCAAGTCTTTGGGTTTTCTTTGCTGGTTTTTGATTACTGATTCAATTGATCTCTTTACTTATTATAGGTCTGTTCAGGTTTTATATTTCTTCTTCAGTCAATTTTAGTGACTTGTATGTTTCCAGGAACTTGTCTATTTCATGTAGGTTATCTAATTTGTTGGTGTATGATTGTTCATAGTATTTTCTTATAATTCTTTCTATTTATTTTTTTAAGATTTTATTTATTTATTTGATGGAGAGAGAGAGATCACAAGTAGGCAGAGAGGCAGGCAGAGGAGGCAGGATCCTTGCTGAGCAGAAAGCCTGATGTTGGGCTCGATGCCAGGACCCTGAGATCATGATCTGAGCTGAAGGCAGAGGCTTAACCCACTGAGCCACCCAGGCACCCCATCTCTTCTTATTTCTGTAAGGTTGATACTAATATCTCCACTTTCACTTCTAATTTTATTAATTGTGTCTTTTCCCCCCATTGGTTAGTGTAGCTAAAGGTTTGTCAAATTTGTTGCTATTTTTCAAAGAACCAACTTTTGGGGTCATTAACTCTCCCTATTATTTTTCAAACATTTATTTTAATGATCTCAAATCTTTATTATTTTCTTCCTTCTGCTAGCTTTGGATCTGGTTTGTACTCTTTTTCCTAATTTCTTAAGGTGTACAATTATTGAGATCTTTTAGTTCCCTCTGTGCAGTTTTTGCTGCATGTCATAAGTTTCGGTACGTTGTGTTTTTGTTTTCATTTGTCTCAAAATATTTCCTGATTTCCCTTGTGATTTCGTCTTTGACCCAGTGATTATTTAAGAGTATTACTAATTCATACTTCATAAATTTTCTTGTTTTTTGTTTGTTAATGATCTATAATTTTTTTCAGTTGTGGTCAAAGAACATGCTTTGTATGGTTTCAATGCTTTTAAATTTATTGAGACACTTTGTGACTGCTGCTGATCTGGGAAGTGGGGGATGGTAGGTAGGTAAGTAGAAGTGCCAAACAATGCTATATTACAAAAATTTAGTGGCTTACTTCTGCATTTAGCATTCCTCTGTTTGTTATCTGGTTTTTAACATGTTCTAGAGTTCTGTAAAGTTCATTCACACAATTTTTACAAACATAATCATTGTTTTTTTTTTTAAAGATTTTATTTATTTATTTGACAGTGTGTTTGAGAGAGAGATCACAAGTAGGCAGAGAGGCAGACATGGCGGGGGGGGGGGGCAGTCTCCCTGCTGAGCAGAGAGCCCAATGCAGGGCTCGATCCCAGAACCCTGGGATCATGACCCGAGCTGAAGGCAGAGGCTTAACGCACTGAGCCACCCAGGCACCCCCATAATCATTGTTTTAAAAGAAGAAGAGAGTTTTAAACCTCCTTACTTTGCTACTGTCAGTCCTTTATGATATTTTGATTTTCATGCATCTTACTTTTCCATATGTCATAAGCTCCAAAATACATTTTTATTATTTTGTTTAAATTATCTATTAAAGAAATTAACATAATAAGAAAAATCCTTAATGTTACCCACATAGTTACCATTTCTGGGGCTTTTCATTCCTTTATGTCTATCCAGGTTTCCATTTGGCATATATCTTTTTTTTCCTGCCTGTAGAACTTCCTTTAACATTTCTTATAGTGTGGCTATGCTGGTGAGTTTAAGTAGTTTGATTATCATGTGCCTTGAGATAGTCTTCTTCATGTTCTTATGCTTGGAGTTGCTGAGCTTCTTGGAGCTGTAGATTTACAATTTTCAAATAATTTGAAACAACTAGTTATTACTTCAAATTCTTGTTTGTATGTTTGTTTGTTTTCCTCTCTATCTTCTTTCTCTTACTCCAATTGAACATATATTGGGCCACCTGAAGTTGTCCCACAGCTATCCGATGCCCTATTAAATAGTTTTTTCAGTATTTTCACTCTGTTTTATTTTAGGTCATTTTTATTGCTATGTCTTCCAGCTTACTAATTTTTCTTCTGAAGGGTCTAGTCTGCTGCTAATCTCTTCCCTGGTGGTATTTTTTGTTTCAGACATTGGTTTTTATTATCTCTAGAAGTTTAATTTGGGTCTTTTGCATATTTTCCATGTCTCTCCCTCACATGTTTCTGCTTTCCTCTACCTTCTCTATCATATGGATATATTGGTAATAACTGTTTTAATGTCCTTGTCTACTGATTCTATCATCCATGATATTTATGGGTCTGTTTCAGTTGGTTGATTTTTCTTCTCATTGTAAATAATATGTCTGGTGGTTTTTGATGTTGTGAATTTTGCTTTGCTTGGTCCTAGATATTTTTTGTATTCCTAAAATAGTACTGAGCTTTGTTATAGTGTTTCATCACACTATTGAGGCAATTAGTTTAAGGCTTATATTGTTCTTCTGCGATCTTTACCTAACACCCCATGAATGGTTCTATATTCTACTCTACCCTGTACAATCATTGGCTATTCCTGGCTCTCTGGAAGCTCTGGTGATAGTGTTCCTTTCAGACAGTTATTTCCCTAGTTTGGGGTAGATTACTTACCCATATGCCCTGAGTATTTAGAGCATTTAGCTAACCACTTTGAAGTGAACCTTTTACAGTTATCTGGAACTTTTTCTTTGTGCAGGTCTTTCCCTTCTGGTAAGAAGCTCAATGAATTCTAGCTGCCTTGGCCTCCCCAATCTCCCAAGACTCTCTGTTCAGCTCAAGCAAACCCAGGGTTTTGCCTGGGTTCCCACTCCCTGAACTGTGGCCTAAAATCTCTCAAAAATGTAAGCTTGGGCAATTTCAGGGCTCATCTCATTTGTTTCCCCTCTTTCAGGGGAATCCCCTCTTTCAGCAATCCCCTCAATCATGGGCTTGCACTACATAATGTTATGTTTGAAACCCATTATTCCATATATTTTGTCTGTTTCTTTTATTTGTTTCAGGCAGGGAATAAATCTGGTCCCTGATATTTTATTTTTTCAAAAGCAGAATTTCACCAAACATGTAATTCAGGTCAATGGAGAAAAAGATGAATTATTCAATAAATATTGTCAACACATCTTAATCAGGATTCTAATTTGCAATCATAGAAACCAACTGAGACAGTTTTAACAAAAACGTCTTAAACAATATTAAGTAGATCAAAATTTTTTCTATAAGGGTCATTGAGTTGAGCATTGAGGTGAAGCATTTAAAAACTAAGTTAGCTTGTACAGCTGCCCACAGAATGGTCACACCATTTCTAGCGCTAGTATCACACTTTACAACATAGATGTGCTGTTGCTGCTGCTGACTTCTTATCTTTCTGCTGTGCTTTATCACCCTCCTCAGGAACTACATTGGGTAGTAGTACTTGCTTCCCCATGATGTTCTCTAAATCTCTAAATTTCCAAATCAAGACCTCATTTGCACATGCCTAGTTATGAAGTCTAGGTCATGTGTCTTTCTCTTACCCACAATAGAAGTTGGGGAATTGAATGTTGCCTCATACTTTGAGGAGGCAGGGCACATAAGAACATTCCCAAATATAGAAATAAGATTGAAATGACACTGGGTGGCCACAAATATGACAAATGATCCCACAGCAGAAACTGGATAGTTTTTACAAAAAGGTAAAGTTGAATCCCTACCTCATATTTTACACCAGAAGTTGAAAGATTTAAGCAGGAAAAAATAAAACTGTAACAGTACTAAAAGAAAATGAAGGATTTAAAGTTTTAAAAGTAACTAATTTTTTTGCATCTCTATCTTTTAATCAAATAATTGAGCTTAAAGATTTTAAATAAACATTATATTAGGCCAATGAAATGCTGATGACCTATGAAATGAACATAAATCCAACTCAATGACTCTTTAGGAGTAAGCTGTATTAATAGCATCTGGGAGGTGTTCCAAAGATTCTACAAAGCTTCTCATCTGTTTGACAAAGTATCCACAAATAATTGACTGTGTTTCTGGGTCTTACCCCCTCAGGGCTCTATTTTTGTCATCATATACATTTCCCATGGAGCCTTTTTAGCCTCTAAGAGCTTGCTGGGGGGTGAAAGGATCTTTCTTGTGGTGTTACTAACTGCTGCTGAAAGTTCTTAATTACATTGGTCAAACAGCAGACACAAGGAGAGACACGGTACCTGTATATGGTGAAAATAACAAGGGCTTTAACTCATGTGTGAACCCTGGGTCTTTCCCTGGCTCCAACATTTACTGGATGATTGAGCACATTATCTAATCTCTGCGAGTCTCCTTTCCTCACAGATAAGATTGCTGCAGTAATACCTACCACACACAGTAATGTGTTGTGTATCTGTATAAAATAAATTAATTCATAACATATGAATTTATATATTATTTTCATTAGTTGACGAAAGTTAATTATTATCTATCATTTGTTATTATTCATTATTAGCAAAATTAACATTATAAATACATATTATTTTCACAAAATGAGAAATGTTCAATTATATATATTTTAATGCATACGTATGCTCAACAGTATCTATAAAATTAATTTTAAAATAGCAAAGTATTATAACACTTTGGAAAATTACCATTCTGATAGGTCAAGGAAGACAGGGTTTGCACTGTGGAATAGGAAACATGATTACATAAGGCAGAGAGTCATACATTTTAAACTAACAAGGACTCAGAGTTGAATTGATGAGATCAAGAGGTTAAGAAAATTAAGTTAGTAAAAAGTTTTCATTCTCAGTGATTTTTAACAGTGATAGCCTTTCAGAACTTTATCTCATTTGCCTAAAGTGAGAGAGTCATTCCCCTCATTTCTTATCATAAAGTTCTGGAAAGTAAAACAGGTTTTATGCATTCCATATTTAGGGGAAACACACGTTTTGTTCTTGCAGTTCCTGGTTCAACAAGAGCTATAGGAAAGCAATATCTAACCTTGGAACTTTGAGGAAATATTTATGAAAGAAACAAATTATTGAACAGACTGCCCTAAATATCTTTCCTATTTAAACATCTTCTTATTTCCCCCCAAAAGTCATATTTTGGCTTATTTGACTTAGCTGAACTTGACTGTTAGAACCAACAATAGGGTAAATTTGAAGACATAGTGGCCATGATGTGAGGCTCTAGAAAAGTGAAATCCTCTTATTGGTCCACTTATCTGCTATATGGCATTTTCAAAACCATCTTTTATACCATTACACACCGTTTAGAATGACCAAAATCCAAAACACTGACAATACCAGATGCTTGTGAGGATGTGGAACAACAGGAACTCTCATTCATTGCTGGCAGGAATGAAAAATGATATGGCCACTTTGGAAGACACTTTGGCAGTTTCTTAAAAAACTAAGCATACTGTTACCATGGAATGAGCAATTTGCTCCTTGGTATTTCCCAAAGGAGTTGAAAACTTATGTCCACATGAAAACCTGCTCACAGATGTTTGTATCAGTTTTAATCATAACTGCCCAAACTTGAAAGCCACCAAGATGTCCTTCAGCAGAAAAATGGATAAATAAACTGTGGTATATCTAAACAATCAGCACTTCAAAAGGAATGAGCTATCCAACCATGAAAAGACATGGAAGATTCTTAAATGCATTTTACTAAGTAAAAGAAGCTAATCTGAAAAAGTTACATTCTGTATGATTCCATTGTGTGGTGTTCTGGAAAAGGCAAAACTATGGAGACAGTAAAAAGATCAGTGGTTGCTGGGAATGGGGGAGGGGAGGAAGAGGGATGAATGGGTAGAGCATATAGTATTTTTAAGGCAGTGAAAATACTCTGTATGATGCCATGATGATGGATGCATGACATTCTACAATGTCATATACATTGTACATAAAATGTACAACACCAAGAGTGAACATAATGCAAACTATGGGTGATTATGATGTGTCAGTGTAGGTTCCTCAGTTGTAACAAATGTACCATGGTTGTGGGGAATGTTAGTAAGGTGGAATAATACTCCTGTTAGCCTTTGAATCACTCCAGTGCCACATCTCTGACCGTCCCAGAGTAGCCCTTCATTCTCCTGCCCTCAGGGCTCAGAGATTAGGGTGGGTATGTGGGGTGGGAGAATAGTCAACAGAGGGGGTGATGAATGCTAGGATGGCCAAGTACAGACTTCAGTCCAAGCCCCAGTTTTGTGGAAGAAGTGACACTACAATTGTTAGCCAGGCAAAGACGGGATGGAGAGACAATTTTATGCCAAGGGAAGAGCATGTACAAAGGCCCAGAGAAAGGAAGCTAAAGAGTTTTACTGACCCAGGTAGAAAGGGGATTTAAGCCATGTCAGGGAGTTTGGACTTCATGCTGAGAGCAAACAGCATCCATTGAATGGTTTCTGCAAACTTAAGCAGATCGTGAGTTATAAAATGGAAGAGATGAGAGCAGCAGCAAAGATAAGTCAGGAGACTGTTCTCTTAAATGAGAGAGGAGATGATGGTGGCTTGATCTGGGTTAGTGACAGAGGAGGTGGAGAGTAATGGAAGAGCTTGGAAAACAATAAGGAATAATCAGTAGGACTTGGTGATGCATAAAGAGGGGCTAAAAGTATAAGAGGAATCCAGGATAATTCCAGGTTTTCTGGCTTAAGCCATGGGGTGAATGGTGACCCGATCCCATGAGATGGGAGACAGGTGAAAAAGCTGGTTTACTGTATATATGAGTTGATCTAAAGACACTTACAGCTTATTTTTTTATTTCTCAGCTACAGCGGAGTCATTTAATGTTTAACAAAGATTAGCTGAACCTCTACTATATGCCAAGCCCTGTTCCAGGCACTAGGGTATGGTAATAAATAAGGCAGAAAAAAATTCTTGTCCCCCTGGTGCTTGCATGTCAGTGGGGAGATAGGGAAAAACAAATTTGTATATTATACAGAATATCAGAAGATGGTAAGTGCTATGAACGGGAAAGGGGGGCTAGATTCTAAGTGAGAAGGTGACATCTGGACAAAGACCTGAGGATGTGTGGGAACATGCATGTGAGTACCTGAGGAAAGAATGTTCCCATTAGAGGGACCAGCAAGTGCCATGAGGCAGAGGTGTCCCTGGAATGTCCCACGGAGGCCAGGGTTGCTGCAGCAGAGTAAAGAGGGCTAAGGCTAACAGGTAACAGAAGGCCAGTGTTGGTCCTCATGGGCACTGTAAGAATTTGGATTTTAGTCTGAGTGAAATGGGAAGGCACTGGAAGGTTTTCAGACTAAGAGAGAGATGACCTGACATATGTTTGGTCAGGATGCTCCTTGGGGCAAGAGCAGAAGTTTGGAGTCCAGTGAGGAGGCTACTGCTGTGGTCCAGGTGGGAGATGAAGGTAGAAGTGGAGGTGGTGGGAGGCAGTCAGATGATAGATATATTTTGAAATCTTTGTGATGGATTGCATGTGAGGTGTGAGAGAAGGAAAAGAGTCACAGGCACAACCCACATTGACATACTGCCCCATCTTTACATAGTGGCCTTACTTGCAGATGCTCTTCATGAATGGCATTCCCTTGGTGCCTGTGCTCACTTCTGTGGTTCACCACAAAGTCTATTTCCATGAGAATTTGAGCTTGATGGTGCCAATTATGGTATCTTTAACATCACCACAAAATAACTGATGCATGTTCTGTATCCTCTTAACATGACCCTCATGAAGCAGGTACTTTTATTCTTAGATGTGACATAATATTTTGAAACATTTAACTCCTTTATTCTCCCTGAATTTTCCCCTTTTTCTTTCTTCTGTGAAAGTCCCCAACCCCATACCATTAAACTGAGGAGTAATATAATATTTTGGCAAAAGTGAAGTGGATTGGTTTGAAGTAGAAGCTTTAAGAACTAGCCCATGGTTCTCCACATCTCCTTTCCCTCACCCAGAGTGACCTACAATATTCCATATAGAGGCTGCTCCACCAGTATGGGTCTTGAGGGGAAAAGAACATGGAATACAGCCTCATCCTTAAAAAACATATAGCATGAGGGAGAAATAACCTTTGCTGCTATAAGCCATTGAGATTTGGGAGTCATTTGTTACTACTGCAGAACCTAGCCTATCCTGACTGATTTAGTGATACATGCTAACCACTCAGCAGAGTTGCTGAGATTCTGGGCCTCAAACCTGGGTAGTGTAGCTGCAGTTATTGCACCCATAGCAAAATGTAACACTACTTCTTTAATAATAATAATTCTTAGTATTATATCTTAAACTAGAACACATATTGTGACTAATTGTTGAAATCCTTAAGATGTAATGGATCCTGCAACACCAACCCTCTTGGGTTTAAGTGTTATTCCTTCATGGAATCCATGCCTAAATCTGCAGCATACAATCTTTGGGTGGCTCATCTTTCGATCTTAGCACTCCAGTTTTACTTTCTCTTCTACTTAGCAGGGAAGCCACACTTGCTGCCCGTCAACTTCTTCTAAAATAGAAGACTTTAAAATCATAGCAACACAACATGTGTGTCTCATGGCCAGGCTTTCCAAATGATTACCTTCTCTTTATCACTTTGCTTCTGCAGCTGAGCAAAAAGAAGCCTGAAGAATAACACTGCCTCTTTATATAAACACAAAAGTTGCAACACACAGCAACTCAGACAAGCAACATACGAAACTTTTTTTTTTTAAACCTCATTTCTGTTTTAAGCCTCTACTTTCCAGAGTGCTATAAACTCTAGTGCAGGGTTGCATCTTAAACAGTATATCCTGGATGTACTTCTAAGTTAGTAGATACAGATTTACAGAATGACCTTCTTAATTTCCATCGCTTCCCTGGTTGGACTTCTCCACTGACTTCCGTCTTAGTCTGAGTAAAACCCAACTCTTACATCCCTTTGCCTGTACATCCCTTTGCACTGGCCTGTCATTCTGGTCTCTTCTCCTACCTCCTCGTACCATCCACACAGGCCTTCAGTCACTTCCTAGTCTCATAGCCTGGTTCCCAAGTAGAATGGTGCCACCTGCAGTCGAATCTGGAACTCTGTTCTCCCTGATCTTCCCAAGACTGGCTTCTCCTACTCGAGTAGGTCTTAACTTAGCATTTATTTCCAGAAAGGGCCTTCCATGACTAGCCCTTCTCCACACTGCCTGCCCTCTCTCCCCCACCTCCGAGGAACACACTTACTTATGGAATTTATCATTATCTGAATTTACCATGTTGATTCATTTACTTATTTATTATCCATCTCCCCTCCCCCACACAAACACACACAAGACAAGGAAGAAATGTATGTCTTGTTAACTACAGAAAATCTGGTGAAAACCCCTGCAGGGCCTGACACATGGTAAATGCTCAAGCATATGGAATATTATTAATATTCTAAAGAGTGTTGATACATATTGTCAAAATGCTTTCCCAAAAAACTGGGCAAGTTATATTCTTCCCCTGCACTCTTGATAGTATTGGATAAGATTTACAAATTCTAATTTGCTATTGACCAAATTTGAATCCTACTATTTAAAAAATCTGCTTTTCTTTGATTACTAGTAAGGCTGAATATTTCTTACCCTTTTTCTAAAAATCATTTATTCATATCCTTCTTCAATTGGCCAGTTAGGGAGTTAGTGCTTGTCATACTAATTTACATGCCTTCTTTATAATGAAAGCTAGAATTTTAAAGATCAATGACCTTCTGGGAGCTTGAGTCTATTTTAAAACTTAGGCCCATGTTGGGGCGCCTGGGTGGCTCGGTTTGGTTAAGCCTCTGCCTTTGGCTCAGGTCATGATCTCAGGGTCCTGGGATCGAGCCTGCATCAGGCTTTCTGCTCAGCGGGGAACCTGCTTCCCCCTCTCCCTCTGCCTGCCTTTCTGCCTGCCTCTCTCTTGCCTCTCTGTGTGTCAAGTAAATAAATAAAATCTTTAAAAAAACAAAAGACAACATAGGCTCATATTTAAAACATGGGCCTCCAGTGAGAAGGCCCAAGATGAAAACATGCAATCTTTTTTAAAAAATTCCTATTTCATTTATTTCTGCTTTGATCTTTGAAATTTTCTTTCTTATACCAACTTGTAGTTAGTTTGTTCTTTTTTTCCTAGTTCTTTGAGAAATAAAGTTATTTGTTTATTTGAGATCTTTGTCTTAATATAGGTGTTTATCACTGTAGCTTGTTTTGTTTTGTTTATTTGTTTGTTTTCATTATGGGGGTGCATTCCTAGTTCATAAGCCATGTCAAGGGGATTATTACGGGGTAAACAAAATACTTTTCACAATATGGTAAAATACCCTAATGAAAACAGAGATAGAAACCTACAGTGAGCCTGGTAGATAAGCAGAAGTCTTAGAGCAGGCTTCAAAATAAGACTGAAGGTCTTCAGTCTTATTTTCAAAGGGAATTGCGAATCGAGGTTTCTATATGAAACCAGCATTAGATGAAGTTACAATTAATAATATTAAAGCTTATTTAAAAGGTAAGGTGGGGCACCTGGGTAGCTCAGTGGGTTAAAGCCTCTGCCTTCAGCTCAGGTCATGATCCCAGGGTCCTGGGATCAAGCCCTGTATCGGGCTCTCTGCTCAGTGGGGAGCCTGCTTCCTCCTCTCTCTCTCTCTCTGCCTGCCTCTCCGCCTACTTGTGATCTCTCTCTCTGTCAAATAAATAAAATCTAAAAAAAAAAAAAATGTAAGGTGACTATTACTTCTATTTATTTTTTATTAATTCATTTGAATAATGCTTATTAACTCTGTACACTCAAGCCATTTTAATGAAAAGTTGACTTGGTGGGTATTTTGTATCTGTCCCTCCAGATTTGCCACTTCCTATTTTCATGCCCCAGGAGGTTGACCCTCCTGTTGGAAAGGAGATTGGAGGACAGGAGGAGAGAGCAGTTGGAGTGTTTACTCCCCAGGCTCTTCTTTCCCTGCTGGACTCTGATTTAACTACATTCCTTTAGCGGAGGTCCTATCTCCTACTGGGTGGCCCTCTTCTACAACCACAGCTGCCCCTTCCAGGCCCCAGTAATGCGTTCCTTCTCTTGCCCCTTGAGCCGAGGGGCATGATGGCTCAAGTGATTTCTAGCCTGAGAGTACTGTCCTTTTGGTCAAACTTACCCTGTAAATATTTCCTTCATTACATGCTCCTCAGTGATCCCACTTGAACCTAGAACTTGCTGACAGGATCTTGACTGATAAAGGATGTTCCTTATTAAAAAGAAGGAAGAAAAGAAGAAAGGAAGGAAGGAAAGAGGGAAGAGGTACAAATTTCATAGTCACCTGTTAGTTTACTACTACCAATTATAGAGTAGAATCATAGAGTATACAAAGAGGAAATAATCTCTTAACAATTAGATTTACAAGCCTCAGTAACGACGAACCTAATGACATGTTTGCCTGTTTTCCTTGCACAGCTCTACTTCTATTGTGTCCCTGTACCTCTCTTTGTTATGTACGTTGGCAGAGACAGCTAGTTGTCTCTGCATATCCATTATCCTCTTTTAGTAATGGATCCCCAAGTTTTAGCTGGGCCCATAGCTGTCCAGCTCAAGGTTAAATTTCTGATCCTTCCCTGTAATTAGAAGTGGCCATGTGACTAAGTGTTGGCTAGTTGGATGTGAACAGAAACAATAGGTATACCTCCAGGTCATGCCTTTAAAAGGAAGGCATGACTACCACTTCCTCCTCTCCCCTTCCTGCTGGATGGACTGTTATAGGGAGGCCAAACAATCCCTGTTTGTACAGATTCCTGAGACTCAGGACTTTTAGAGTTAAAACTGGGAAGATCTCAGGCAAATGGGGGCAAGTTGGCAACCCTACTTGTAGGTGATGGTAGAGACTGGAGTAGTCATTTTGGAAGCTGTTGAACCCCTGACCCTCTCATATCATTAAAAAATATACTCTTATTTTGTTCAGGCTATTGTTATTTCGGTTTCTCTTACAGTGCCAAACCTATATCCCAATGAATTCATGTTTTTTTCCTTTTCTTTTTCCCCCCTTTCCTTTATTCTCCTCCTCTCCTCATTTGTCCCTCTCTCCACTTCTGTCATCTTCTCCTTAAAAGCATGTGCTCCCCACTGGAATATGATAATAGTTTTTGTTAAATTTACTCAAGTTTTTATTTATGTTGTATTTTTATTTTTATTTGTTTATTTATTTATTTTTGTCAGAGAGAGTGAGCACAGGCAGACAGAGTGGCAGACAGAGGCAGAGGGAGAAGCAGGCTCCCTGCTGAGCAAGGAGCCCAATGTGGGACTCAATCCCAGGACGCTGGGATCATGACTTGAGCCGAAGGCAGCCGCTTAACCAACTGAGCCACCTAGGCGTCCCTGTATTTTTATTTTTTTAAGATTTTATTTATTTATTTGACAGAGATCACAAGTAGTCAGAGAGGCAGGCAGAGAGAGAGAG
>NW_019154102.1:34415953-34512651 GCF_002288905.1 Enhydra lutris kenyoni | reverse complement strand
GGCTCCTTGCTCAGCAGGGAGCCCAATGTGGGACTCAATCCCAGGACGCTGGGATCATGACTTGAGCCGAAGGCAGCCGCTTAACCAACTGAGCCACCTAGGCGTCCCTGTATTTTTATTTTTTTAAGATTTTATTTATTTATTTGACAGAGATCACAAGTAGTCAGAGAGGCAGGCAGAGAGAGAGAGAGGAGGAAGCAGGCTCCCTGCTAAGCAGAGAGCCCGATGCGGGGCTTGATCCCAGGACTCTGGGATCATGACCTGAGCCGAAGGCAGAGGCTTTAACACAGTGAGCCACCCAGGCGCCCTATGTTGTATTTTTTAAAAGGTGGCCCATTAAACACATAATTACCATATGACCCTGCAACCCCACTCTTGGGATTATACCCCAAATAATGAAAAGGGATGCTTGAACAAAAACTTCATAGATGAATGTTTATAGCAGCACTATTCACAATAGCAAAAGTTGGAATCAATCCAAATGTCCAACAACTGATGAATGGATAAACAAATGTGGTATGCCCATTTGATGGAATATTATTTGGCTACAAAAAATAATGAAGTATTGATACACACTACAATATGGATGGACTTTGAAAATACTGTACTAAGAAGCAAAAGACCACATATTGTATGTCTCCACTTACATGAAATACCTGAATATGACATTCTACATAGAAGTAGATGATTGGTTGCCAAAGGTTGGAGGAGAGGGAAATGAGGAGTGACTGTTTAATGGGTACAGGGTTTCTTTTGCAGTGATGAAAATGTTCTAAAACTACATAGTGGGGATGGTTGAACGACACTGTAAACATACTACTGCCATTGAATTGTACACTTTAAGATGGTTGAGATGGTGAACTTTATGTTAAGTGAATTTTACTACACACACGTGAGTATAAGTGGAGCTGTGAAAGCTGAGGAAGCTGGTTGAGTTTCCTTCCTCCCTCCAATAGGTTCTTCTCACCATTTTACCTTTCTTACAAATTCATAGAGAACCAGGGCAGTAACATACCCAGAGCACGGTGTTCCCTTGACTTTCACCATAAGCCACTGGACCCTACTCTCTTTTTTTGGGAGGGCTCTCTGTTTGCCCCTGGGGGCAAACAGAGAGGACTGGGTGCTGGGCACTGGGCCCTATTTAAATATGTCACAAGTCAGAGGAATATTCCCAACTGCAGAGGTCTAACATGATAGAAGGTCCTCTGCAGAAGACATGAATAATCCACCCCTAATACAAGTTAGGGCTTAAAGAGTTAGGGCATTTTAGGATTGATACTAGATTAATCCTTATAGGGGATATGATAGAATAATGGTCTCCTAAAGACATCCATGTCTTAATCCCCAGAACTGTAAATATATATATATATATACATATATATATATACACACACTTTTTTACATGGCAAAATGATTCTGTAGATACAATTAAGTTAAGGATCTTGAGATGGAGAGATTATCCTGGATTGTCCAGGTGGACCTGATGTGATCAAGAATCGCTGGTGTGGGGATGGGGTGGGGTTGGTTTAGGAGGGTCAGAGAAGGAGATTGTGACTACAGAAGCGGGTGAGAGATGGGGGTGTGGGAGAGAGAGAGAGAGAGAGAGATGGCTTCTAGAGGCTGGAAAGCACAAGTAAACAGATTCTCCCCTACAGTCTGCAGAAAGAATTTAGCTCTGCTGATATCTTGATTTTAGGACTTCTGAGGTCCAGAAATGTAAGATAACAAATTTGTGTTATTTTCGGGTGCTTCCAACTCTTGGTTTCAGCTCAAGTCATGATCTCAGGGTTGTGAGATTGACCCCCACATCCAGCTCTCTGTTTAGCTCTGAGTTTGCTTGGGATTTTCTCTCTCCCTCTGCCCCTACCCTCTCTCTCTTTCTCTGTCTCTCTCTCACTCACACACACACAAATGAAATAAAAATTTTTTTAAATTTTGTGTTATTTTAAGCCAAAGAAAGGAAGGAAGGAAACAAGGAAGGAAGGAAGGAAGAAAATGGCATGGTTGAAACTTTTCTCGTTCTCCTTCAAGAAATCTTAACATCTCTAAAAAAATTTTTTTTCCTGTATAGCTGTAAAGCAAATGTACATTTTTCCTCCTAGTGAGCTAATGATAAAGGCTGTCCTTTGTGGGTTGCTTTTAACATAATTTGTAAGCTTTAGCTTGTGGAATCTTTCAAATAGCATTATAAGGTAGTTATATTATTCTTACTTTTCTTATAAGAAACGCAAGCTTGAGAAAGGTTAGGAAATTTACCTAAGAGCATGTAGCTAGGAAGAGTGAGTGAATCTGCATTTGAAGCTGGTGTATTCATTTACCACTGTCCTATACTGTCTGTGACCCTCAGTGTAAAAAGATAGCCCATTATTGACTGCTGCAGCTGTGATGGGCACCTACAAGGGGGTGAAGGGGCCTCCTGGCAGCCCAGTTGGTTTGACAGATTTAGTCATCAGCTGCTCATTACTCCAGTGAGCTGCTCCTGGAGCATCCTCTGGGGGGGTCCCATCCCCTTTCGCTGCTCCCACACTGGACCCCCTTTTCACCTACCTGTAGGGCTGCTTCAGACCGAAATTCCTGCTTGAACACTTACCCTTGACCATATGTGATGAGGATGTTTTTCCTTATTAAGGATTTAGTCTGAAATACTTTTACTTGTGTACTTTTGTATTGTGTCAGTATTTTTTTAATCCAATTTATGTTGCTTTGAATTATTTTAAGTGGTATTAGTTTTTCACTTTTAAGTCTTTATCAGTTTTCTAGTTTTATCTTTATGATCTTTTCATATTTCTTTGCTTTTAATCTTTTAAGACTTTTAAACTTTTATTTGTATGCATTTGAGTGATATTTTATTTTTCTAACATTGTGTTTAATTTTTAATCTTTTTTCGCTTTTCTTTTTTCTTTCTTTCTTTTTTTTTTGGAGGGGAGAAGGGGTAGAGGGAAAGGGAAAGAGAGAATCTTTTTTTTTTTTAATTTTTTTTTATTTCTTTTCAGTGTACCAGAATTCATTGTTTATGCACCACACCCAGTGCTCCATGCAAAACGTGCCCTCCATAATACCCACCACCAGACTCACCCAACTTCCGACCCCCCCCCACCCCTTCAAAACCCTCAGCTTGTTTTTTCAGAGTCCATAGTCTCTCATGGTTCATTTCCCCCTCTAATTTCCCTCAACTCCCTTCTCCTCTCCATCTCCCCATGTCCTCCGTGTTATTTCTTAGGCTCCACAAATAAGTGAAACCATATGATAATTGACTCTCTCTGCTTGACTTATTTCACTCAGCATAATCTCTTCCAGTCCCGTCCATGTTGATACAAAAGTTGGGTATTCATCCTTTCTGATGGAGGCATAATACTCCATAATGTATATGGACCACATCTTCCTTATCCATTCGTCCGTTGAAGGGCATCTTTGTTGGAAAGAGAGAATCTTAAGCAGGCTTGATATCCAGCACAGAGCCAGAGTCAGGGATCAATCTCACGACCTGATATCCTGACCTGAGCCAAAATCAAGAGTTCATAGCTTAACCAATTGAGCCACCCAGATGCTCCCTCTTAATCTTCTTGTAACTGTTTTTCTCCCTTTAATCTTTTTCTTATTTTCTTTCTTTCTTTCTTTTTTGTTACCCTGCTATACTCTAGCAGTCACTATTTTATTCTCAATATTTTTGATCTTTTGGTTTTGCTTGTTTCAATTTTTAAGAAATTCTTTACATTTTAAATTTTTACATTTTAAAAATTCTAAATTTTAAATTCTTTACATTCAAATTTTTAAAAAGATTTTTATTTATTTATTTGATGGAGAGAGATCACAAGTAGGCAGAGAGGCAGGAAGAGAGAGAGGAAGGGAAGCAGGCTCCCTGCTGAGCAGAGAGCCCGATGCGGGGCTTGATCCCAGGACCCCAGGATCAAGACCTGAGCCGAAGGCAGAGGCTTAACCCACTGAGCCACCCAGGTGCCCCTACATTCAAATTTTTGATGTTTTAAATTTTTAAGAAATTCTTTACATTTTAAATTAATTAGTTTCCATATACCTGAGAATGGGCTAATATCCAACATACATGTTTAAAAAAAAAAAGGTTGCATAACTCAACACTAAAAAACCAAAATCATTCCATTAAAAAATGGGCAGAATATCCGAATAGACATTTTTCCAAAGAAGACATGCAGATGGACAATAGACACATGAAAAGATGCTCAACATCACTCATCTTCAGGGAAATGCAAGTCAAGACCACAATGAAAGATCATCTCACACCTGTTAGAGAGGCTAGTATCAAAAAGATAAGAAATAACAACCATTGCAGAAGATATGGAGGAAAGAGTACCTTTGTGTACTGTTACTGGGGATCCAAAATGGTGCAGCCACTATGAAAACAGTATAGTTTCCTGAAAAAATTAAAAATAGAACTACCATACAGTCCGATAATTCCACTTCTGGGTATTTATCCAAAGAACACAAAAACACTAACTTGGAAAGATATATGCAATCTATGTTTATTGAAG
The DNA here is from genome assembly GCF_002288905.1 of Enhydra lutris kenyoni. NCBI lineage: Eukaryota > Metazoa > Chordata > Mammalia > Carnivora > Mustelidae > Enhydra > Enhydra lutris. The sequence continues at coordinate 34,508,146 of NW_019154102.1, read as the reverse complement.
CATTATTTATAATAGGCAATATATAAAAGCAACCCAAGTGTTCGTCGATAGATAAATGGATAAAGAAGATGTGTGTGTATGTGCATGTGCGCTCTTGCAATGGAATATTACTCAGCCATAAAAAAGAATGAAGCTGGGGTGCCTGGGTGGCTCAGTGGGTTAAAGTCTCTGCCTTCTGCTCAGGTCATGGTCCCAGGGTCCTGGGATCGAGCCCCGCATCAGGGTCTCTGCTCAGTGGGGAGCCTGCTTCCCTTCCTCTCCCTCTGACTGTCTCTCTGCCTACTTGTGGTCTCTGTCAGTCAAATAAATAAATAAAATCTTAAAAAAAAAAAAAAAAGAATGAAGCCTTGCCATTTGTGACAACATGCATAGACCTAAAAGGTATTATGCTAAATGAAATATCAGACAGAGAAAGATACATAACAAATGATTTGACTTCTATGTAGAATCTAAAAAACAAAACAAACAAAAAAACAGAAATAAAGGGCACCTGAGTGGCTCAGTAGGTTAAGCCTCTGCCTTTGGCTCAGGTCATGATCTCAGGGTTCTGGGATTGAGCCCCGTGTCAGGCTCTCGCTCATCAGGGGGCCTGCTTCTCCCTCTCTTTCTGTCTGCCTCTCTGCCTACTTGTGATCTCTCTCTCTATCAAATAAATAAATAAAATCTTAAAAAAAATAGAAATAGATTCACAAAATACAGAGTATTAGTAGTTGCCAGAGGGGTTGAGGGTGAGAGAATGGGCAACATAGATGAAGGGGATTGAGAGGTACAAAGTTCCAGTTACAAAATAAATAAGTCACAGGGATGAAAAATGCAACATGGGGAGTATAGTCGCTAATATAATAACATGTGGTTACGGATGGTAACAACACTTACCATGGTGAACACATAGATAACATAACATAACATAGATAAATGTGGAATCACTATTTTGTATACTTGAAAGTAATGTAACATCGTAGGTCAGATATGCTTCAATAAAAAATTAATTAATTAATTAGTTTCCTTATTTTTATTTATTTCATATGTCTACTCTTAAACTATTAGTCTCTTTTGTTATCTGAACACATTATATTGGCTTGGGATTTATTTATTCATTCTTAAAAGTCATTTGGTACTTTGCTGTTGGAATTCATTTTCATATTTACATTATTTTAAATTCCTTAAAAATAATTTTATATTTAAGTCATGCCATTACTTGTAGGAATTATTAAGCTCTGGTTTTGTTGGGGTTGAATTTGTTTCATGCATTTGAACCATGATTCATTTCTTCCCCTTTTCGTTGATTCCTTTGTGTGCTTGAGAAAATAACTTCATCTTAATAGCTTTATCTATTTCTTCTTATTCTTTACTTTTTTCTATTTGTTTTCATAATTAGGAAGTCAGTGGGAAGTTTGATATGTCAGCAAAAACTCTTCACATAAACTAGGAAGACTTCTTTTCAGCTATAGCTACAGCTGTCCCTCTGGTTTCTCTAAATAGATTTCACATGCTCTTTGGCAGTGTTCTGAAGATTTAAAAAATAGCTGTATGAGGAACACATCACCCCTCTGAATGTCTTTCTGCCACAGACAGCTTGCTGTGCGCCAGTTGGGACATGGATTTAATGGACATGGTCACTGAGTTTGGGGAGCAGTGCGTTGAGATGAAGCCATGGAGGCACTACCAGAACCACACATGGAAGCTAGTGGAGGGAGTGTACCAGCAATTATTTTCTGCTGATGTACACATCGTTGGCCCCTAAGATCTTGAAAAACACCTCTTCCAGCAAGCCAGTAGTTGAGACATTCAGTCCACAAACATAAGTATCTGAGAAACCTAAGCCTGTTGACCTCCTCTACATCCTTACCTTGAACTCCATTTCTGGCCTTCCAGAAGAATCTAATGGGAGTCATGGCTGGTGTCCCCATCTGTAAAGTTGTGTCCAAGAGATGGGTGTGCAGGGTGTCTATCCAGTCACTGGTCATCTCAGCCAGGGCAGTGATATGCTCCTGCTCCATGTCAGCCAAAAAGATGAGGGTACCCATTCCTTCCAAACCTAAAGACTCACTACTTCTTTGCCCCCAGATGTATGTGAGCTTTGCCCCCAACAAGCAAACTTCGACACCGGTTGTGTGTCATATAATTTAATTCAGTTCTGACACTATCTACCTGGAGAGTGTTGGGTCCCACCAGTGGAGGGCTCAGTCCCAGAAGACTGCCCACACCCCACTTCAGATGCCAATCACAAGCCCAAGTTGTCATCTGTACTTCCCATGAATGGGCTATAAATTGGAGGTTCCCATGGCACCCTCCTTAGATTCGATTAATTTGTGAGAGCAGCTCACAGAACATGGGGAAAGGGTTTACTTACTGTTTACTAGCTTCTTTTAGAAAGATGTGATAAAGGATCCAGATGAACATCCAGATGGAAGAGATGCATAGAGCCAGGTGTATGGGAAGGTGCATCGAGCTTGCATGTCCCCTCCAGGCATACCACTCTCCTGACATCTCCATGTGTTCACCAACCTAGAAGCAATCTGAACTCTGTATTTTTGAGATTTTATGGAGGTTTCATCACATAGGCATGATCAACCATTAATTCCATTTCCAGTCCCTCTCGCCTCTCTGGAAGACAGGGAGTGAGGCTGAAAATGCCAAACTTGTAATTGTAGCTTGGTCCTTCTACTGACCAGTTCTTAATGAGGAGCCCAACAAGAGTCACCTCATTAGAACAAAAGACATTTCTATCACCTAGGAAATTCCAAGAGATTTTGGTGTTCTATGTCATAAACCTGGGTCAAAGACTAAGATGCTCCTAGTGCTCTTACCACTTAGGAAATTACAAGGGTTTTAGGATCTGTGTGCCAGGAATCAGGGACAGAGACTAATATACATATTTTCTATCAACTCATAGTTGGTACGGCTCACAGGCCACGTATGTCACAGAAAGCTTCTGACCTTTCCATGAACACTTTGCCAGACATTATGGAGATGGGGGCAGGGCTCGACACATGATATGAAGAGGATGGAGGACCAGCTGTCCCTGTCTTATGTTGCTGGCAAGTCAAGATAGATGGTACTGCTTCAACCATCAGGAAGGATGGAGGCTTCCCCAAGGTGATGTTCTCTTCTCTGTTTCATTCACTGGACACACTTGGACTTCATGGGGGCAGCCCATGCCCATGTGGCCACAGGGCACAGCATAGCATTTACCTCTAGACCCCACTGGTAGCCTGGCCACAGCTCATAGTAAAACTTTCTTGGGCAGTGATTTCAAACCTCAGTTGTCCCCTAGACCAGAAAACCCTGCTCCAGAAGAACTGGGCCCTTGTGGGTTGGGAAGGTAGAGCCAGCCCTCTTACCCATGTTGGCTGTCCCTACTTAGTCTAACATCATTCTTAGCAGGAAACTATAGCTGTCATTGCCTCCTACTCCCAACACCCCAGGCTCTGGGCCACAGTTACTGCTGCTGCAGGACTCTGAAAAGGGCGCAACCCAACCCAACCTTTAAACTCTAAGCGAAGAAATGCTGTTCTATGTCAGAGGATCTCCAAAAAAGCCTACCAGCCACCTGGTTGATATCGAAGTCTCTCCAGGACTTAGAGTTCAGGGGGTCTCCTATCTGGTCTCTAGGCAAGTTGTGCAGTGTATTTTCCAAAAAGACCCCCACCCTCCCAAATGACAACATCACTAATGGAGCCCATTGCCATGATACATGCTATAGATTGAATGTTGATATCTCTTCTCTCCCCCCGACCCAATTTGTAGGTTGAAGCCTAATCCCCATTGTGATAGCATTCGGAAGTAGGTGATTAGGTCATGAGAGTAGACCCCCACGAACGGGACTAGTGCTTTACTGAGAAAAGGTCCCAGGGAATTCCCTCTCCCTTCCTGCCATGTGAGGTTATAAGAACACGGCCATCCATGAACCAGGAAGACGGCTCTGACCAAACACTGAACGGATCTGCCAGGACCGTGATCTTGGACTTGCCAATCTCCAGGCCACTCTCCTTCCTACAACAGTTCTGTAACACCTGTCAGGGTGTTCTCTGGCCTCTGCTTCCTCTCTAACTCCTCCTTCACTACTTCTTTCCCTGGCTTCAGTTGCTTGCCTCACCCATGAAGGCAGTGTTCCTCAGAGTTCTTTTGTATTTTCTTCCATCTATACTTTTTCACTTGACAATCTCACATAATACTGAGAATTATAGGCATTTGTGACCACAGAAAGAAAGAAGCCCTATGTACTATGGAGTAGACAAGAAAGGTGACCTCAATTCTGTTCACCCTAAGCCATGGCTTAATAAAGTCCTGTATGAAGCTTACAAAAAGTAAATGAGAAAATATTCACCTTATGGACATGAATTGAGTTATAAAATCACAGTCATTTGCTGATAATAATTGAATCAAAATACTTTCATTCTGAAACTTTGAATTAAATAATTTGCTTATTTATATTAAAAAACATATACCTTATTCTGAGTAAAAGATAATTATTAGTGATACCATGCAAATAGAACTTAAAAAATACTAATTATTTCACAGACATGTATTTCCTCCATCTGTGTGGTATATAATTATTTATATCATCTGCTTGTAACAGCGACCTCCTTCTTCTAGGAAACTATCCCGCATCCCAGCCATGAGTCTGCTTCTGGCCACCAGTGAGGGTTGGTGATAGAAGGTAGGCATTAATTCCTAAGTCATCGTGATTGGGCCAGCAATGGACACAGGACCTAAGCCTGGACCATCAGAGTTTTTCCGTGGGATTTTTCTCATTAGAACTTGGAAAAGAGCCCTGTTTTCTCTCTGGCTGCACGCCCTGAAGATATAAAGTTGGGACTGGCCGTGATTATGTCCCCTCACCCAAGGAGCAGCCAGTCTAAGAGAACAAAACCACCTTTACGACTCAGTGGCTTAGATAATGATGGTTTTTTTGGGTTGCCTAGTGTCCCATGTTCAAGATCCAATCTCTATCAGAGCCCAAATTCAGCCTTGTTCTGAGAATCAGTGCCGTGTGAGCTTGTGGTTTCATAGGGTGGGGGTGGGTAGGCTCTCTTCTCTAAAGAGACACAGGGTTTCCTGTGTACAAAAGAGGTTCTTATACCAAAGGCTAATGGAAAATCTTCCCTAACATGCTCTTGTTGCTACATAAGCCAGGATGATATTGACTAACATGGCTTTCACTTCTTAGTTAAGCTTCCCAAGAATGTGTTGAAGTAGGTTTTATGATCTCTATTTAATCGGAGGAAAACTAAGACAGGGTTCTAAAAGTTAAATGCCTTGCTCAAGTTTACATGGCTCATAGGTGGTGACAGCTGGATTCAGACTGCCAACTGCAACACTGTCCCCTCGCCCACCCAAAATAGTTACCTAAAGGCATGTTTACATCACCAGCCTCTGGCATCTTCTCAGTGCACAGAGCCAGATTAGATTTATCTAGCTTTGGCCAAGGGTAAGGGCACAGAAGCGGGTGAATAAAAGCGGGATACCAGCGGGTCTCAGTATGGGCTGATTTTGTTGAACTCAAAGGATCACATTCACAAAGGTGATGACTACATTGTAATATATATTGAAGTATTTATAGATAAAATTATGTCTATAATTTGCTTTAAAATGGCCAGAGGGCACCTGGGTGGCTTAGTTGGTGGAGCTTACAACTCTTGATCTCAGGATGGTGAGTTCAAGTCCCATATTGAGCATGGAGCCTACTTAAAAAATTAAATTAAATTAAATTAAAAAGCTAGGAAGCAAGAAATCAGTAATGAAATAAGACTGGCCATGTGTTGATGATTGTTGAACCTGAGTGATGAAAATACAACTTATTATACTATTTTCTTCCCATAATAAAAAGCAAGAACTGTACTATACTACCAAGACAGACATTCTGGGCCATAAAACACACCTTAACAACTTTAAAAAATAGAAACCATACAAAGCTGTCAGACCACAATGGAACTGAATTAGAAATCAATAATAGAAAGAGAACTGGAAAAATTACAAAATACTTGGAGGTTAAACAACACACTTCCAAATAACACATAGGTCAAAAAAGGACTCTCAAGGTACACTAAAAACTAGTTTGAATGAAGTTAAATAATAATCTGGACTTAATTAAAATTAAAAATGTTCTGTGAAAGACAATGCCAAGAGATGAGAAGATAGGGGCACCTGGGTGGCTCAGTTGGTGAAGAGTCCAACTCTTGGTTTTGGTCGGGTTATGATCTCAAGGTCCTGGGAATAAACCTTGCATCAGACTCTGTGCTGAGCATGGAGTCCACCTGGGATTCTCTCTCTCTTTCCCTCCCCTTTCCTTCCCCCTGCTCACGTGTTCTCTCTCTCAAATAAATAAATTTTAAAAAAAAAGAGTAATGAGAAGACAGCCACAGACTGAAGAAAATATTTGCAGAAGAACTGTCATATAAATGAGTATTATCCAAAATATACCAAGAACTCTTAAAATTCAACATTAAGAAAATGAACCTGATAAAAAATGGGCCAAAGACCAGAACAGAAAGAGCATCAAAGAAATACAGATGAGAGGTAAGCATGTAAAAGGTTGTTCAACATCATGTCTTTAGAGATTTAAACATCATTAAAACAACAGTAAGATACCACTACACACCTATTAGAATGAACAAAATCCAAAGCAATGGCAATGCCAAATGCTAACGAGAATGTGGGGCAACAGGAACTCTCATTCACTGCTGGTATGAATGCAAAATGGTACTTTGGAAGACAGCTTGGTGGTTTCTTACAAAACTAAACATACTCTTACCATACAGTCCAGCAATAGTACACCTACGTATTTACCCAAAGGAACTGAAAGCTTATGTTCACACAAAAACCTGCCCGTGGATGTATTTAACAGCTTTATATACAATTGCCAAAACCTGGAAGCAACCAAGATGTTCTTCAGTGATGAATGGATAAATAAATTGTGGTTCGTTCAGACAATGATGTATTATTAAGCACTAAAAATAGATGAGCTATCATAGCATGAAAAGACACAGAAGAATCTTAAATGCAGATTACTAAGTGAAGGAAGCCCATCCAAGAAGGCTTTATATTCTGTATGATTCCAGCTATACGACATTCTAGGAAAAACCCAACTATGGAGACAGTAAAAAGATCCGTGGTTACAGTGGGGGTGGGGGAGCAGTGTGTTGTGATGAACAGGCGAAGCACAGAGCATTTTTAGGGCACTACGATGGGAGATGTCATTGTATATTTGCCAAAACCCATAGAGTGGACAATGTCAAACATGAATCCAATGTAAGCCATGGACTTTGGGTGATAACGATGAGTCATTGTTGGTTCTTTAATTGCAACAAATGTTACACCTGGCGCACTATGTGGAGAGTAGGGGAGACTGTGTTTGTGTGGAGGTGGGGAGGAGGACATTATCAGATCTCTCTCTCTCTCTCTTTCTCTTTATACATATACCTACATTAGCTTATACAAATGATAATCCACTTTTAATTAGTCTGAGGTAGGAAAGAGGAAGCTACCTAATCAAACAAATGTAATGGTGTGTGAGTCTTGGTCTGCTACATTTATTTTCTTTAAATCAACTTAGTTCTGACTCGAAGACCTGGTCACTTGGTCCTTTCTATAAGATCCCCCGTGGGCACTGTCAAGCTGCCCTGCTGGGGTGTCACAGCACCCAGAATGTTGATAGAGCCCTGAGAGTCAGAGAAGGGTCTCTCCTCTCCAGTTCATCCTAGTTGCTACTATCCTCAGTGTTCAGGCCTACAGTGTCTCTCCACGTGTGGTACTTTTTGGGTTTTGAGGTCACTTGAGGGACGTAAGGATCTTTTCTGAGGTGGGGAATGCCCTAGTGGTGTCTCCACCTCCCTCTCTACCGTGCTCAATCATCCTCCTGAGGCCTGCCTGAGGGTACCATCTCACGGAACCTGGAGCAGAGTGACAGTGACAATATGTCAAGGCTCCCAGGCTCCTCCTTCCCGTTCAGATTGAGAGTGGGTGGGGAGGGGTCCCCTATCTGATTCTCAGAAGCCCTGCCTCTCATGCACACATATCATAACCCCCTCCATGGTGGCCCATGTTGTAACAGCAACAGACCTCTCTCTTAAGACCGTCTCTGCCTCAAGAAAAGCTCAGTCAGGGACGCCTGGGTGGCTCAGTTGGTTGGACGACTGCCTTTGGCTCAGGTCATGATCCTGGAGTCCGGGATCAAGTCCCACATCGGGCTCCCAGCTCCACAGGGAGTCTGCTTCTCTCTCTGACCTTCTCCTCACTCATGCTCTCTCTCACTATCTCTCTCTCAAATAAATAAATAAAATCTTAAAAAAAGAAAAGAAAAGAAAAGAAAAGCTCAGTCAGATGGGACCCCTAAGGTTGGCCATCTGGGAAAACGAGGAAGGGACAAGATGGAAAGGGGTGTTGGGAAGGGGAAGAAAGAAAGGGTCACTTCCACTTTTCCAGTAGATGACAGTGCCAGAGGAGAGCCAGGCTGACTCTGCTGGTGCTGCGGGATTCCTCAGGCGCTCCTGCTTCTCCTCTCTAGATCTGAGCTGTGTCTGTTCTGACAGGGTCCCCACCTCACGGGGCAGCCTCCCAACAATGCACCTGTGTCTGTGCCCCACAGGCCCTGGCTGGGGCCTCTGTTCTGCCTCCTTTGCTTTAAGGTGTGTAACTGTTGCTCACCCCCGCTGCCTCCATGGCTGGACTGCATGCTCCTCAGGACCTCTCAGGGATCCAAGTTGCTGAGCACGGGAGCTGGCATAGAGAGATTGATGACAACACTGTCGCTTCCTGTGGGAAAGGCACTTGCCTCTTTTGACCCCGCACTGCCTCGAGGGCCAGGGGAGCAGACCCAATCTGCCTCTTCTCAAATTGCCTCACCTTGCAGCTGCCCAGGAGGCCCCAGGCACAGAAGGCAGAGGCGGGTGTTTCCCCTGACACTCCTGCCCTGCCAGCCTCTCCCCTTTGGACCCACTGCGTGAAATTCCCCACTCCCACCCCTCCCACCCACACCCATAGCAGCAGGAGCCAGAGACTACAGAGAAAGCGGCTCTAAAACGTCACCTCCCAGAGGCACTCCAGCAGGTAGCTTACCTGGGGTTGCCAGGGGAGTGTGGGCCCCCCAGAGCTCAGGGGGCACTGAAAACCCAGACCTCCCCTGCTCTTCCGCAGAATTCCTAAACCCAGTATTCCCAAAGCCCTCCTGAGCATGTGGCCCCAGGCGTGCAGCCCAGGAGACACAGATGTGGAGAGGTATGTGTTCTGCCGTCAAGGAGACTTGACTCAGATTTTGGGGCCCAGACCTGATACAGAACAGTTACATACACGTTAACTACATGGGTTCTTAATTCCTGGGCCAGTGAGACCAGGCTGAACTGCTCTTCCCGTCCCACCCACCATTATCTTTACATCCTCCACAGGATGCTCCAGGGTAGCTCTCCCGAGGTGACTCCCCAGATCCCCCATTCCTTGATCTCTTCAATCTTACACTTATCCCAGTGACGATACCTGTGTTTGAAATCAAAATGTGAAGGGTTACAAGAACGTGTTTCTCAAGGTTGCACCACGGCTCTGATTTCCCCAAACATGCCTGCCTATGATTTGCTAATTCTTCCTTATCATGCCTAACTTTTCTATCACAAACGGAACAACCCTACAGATAAATGGATACATACCCAGAAGTGCCCCACCTTCAACACAGATCTGCCGGTTAACTAAGGGGAGAGAGGAGAAAGTGGAGATGGCGCAGAGATGGTGTATTTTTAGGAAAATACCAGAAATGGCGACAGACTTCCATCGACAGTCCATGGTCCAGAACTCAGTCACAAGACTCCAACCCGAGGGGAAGGGGAGTAGCCTGGGAAATGTATTTTTTTTTAAGATTTTATTTATTTATTTGACAGACAGAGATCACAAGTAGGCAGAGAGGCAGGCAGAGAGAGAGGAGGAAGCAGGCTCCCTGCTGAGCAGAGAGCCCGATGCGATGTGTGGCTCGATCCCAAAACCCTGGGATCACGACCTGAGCTGAAGGCAGAGGCTTTAACCCACTGAGCCACCCAGGTACCCCTGGAAGATGTATTTTAGTTGCAGACCCAGGAGCAGAGACAACCACGTGGGTGGTCTCATAGCCCGACCCCCCCTTCCTCAGGAGAACGACACTACAGTAGCTGTCAGGGTCCCAGGTTAAAGTCTTCCTTTGTAATTCCTCACTCTCTGAACCCTGATGTCCTCCTTTGAAGGGTGGAAGAGATGATTTCAGCCTTGCCCATCCCACTAGGTATTTTCAGGGACGAGTCACCTCAGGATGTTGTTTATAAAAATTCTTGCTAAACTGAACACTAGAGGGCTAAGCCCAACTTCACTGCTACTTCTGCAAAGCATGTTGGGGAATCTGAGCATTCAAAGTTTTCAACTGCATCTACCCAGATATCCCCATGGCAAGTCTCAGGATCCTACTCCTGTCCTTGCAGGTCCCTGACCGGGGGAAGCCACAAGGAAAGCCATGGAGGTGGAGAATACAGCATTCTCTGATGCTCCACCATTATGATCTAGTCCGGAGCTGGAGTCTGGTCTTCTGCCCTGTGTGCCCTCCGGCTGCAGGTGATAAGAGGCTCCTTCAGTACTGCTGAAGAGGCCCTCTGGCTTTCACATTTTGCCTTGAGTTGGTGAGTGACCCCCCCCCCCCCCCCCCCCCCCCCCCGCCCCCTGCCTCGTGCTGGTCATTTTCTCTCTCCAGTGACTTCAGAGCTCTCAGCAACAGTCATCCAATTCTGTAGTCCTTCCAGTCGCCATCTCCCTCCTGCTTCTCCAGTGCTGAGATTATTGTATCTTCCGGCGTGCCCCTTCTACTGGTGTTCCATCCCAGTTCACCACTGGTGAAAGTGTGAACTGCTGCATGGTTACAGTGGGCCAGGGGCTATCTGTATTCTGCCAACCACCAGTAACAGGGGCCTCACTGCCCGCTAGCCAACAAATGATCCACCTCTCAGGTTCCTTTTTAGAGTCGGCTTCCTAGGACCACTCCTCACACGGATTCTCCTAGAATAGATTCCCATTCTGAGATGGAGAACTGCACACTGTCTACCCACACAAAGGGTTTATTGGAAAGCATTTGTGGGAGGTGCATCTGAAAGGGAATGAGGAAGGTAGGACAGTGCAGACAGAAAAGTCAGCCCCCACTGTGGTTGCAGCTGATGCCTTGGCCCCTGCTGGGAGGGGCTCTGTCTGGACTTGCAGTGAACTTTTAGAATGATTCCAAATGGAAGCCAGGGAGGCTGGGCTTTGGATCCCTGCATCAGTCAGTCTCTAGCTGTAGGCTTCTCCTGCCCAAGGGTCAGTTCCCACACCAGGGTGATTCCCACTGACTAATGGTCAGCCACCAATGTTCCCAGCAGCTGGGACGAGGGTGCATCCCCTTGAGAGGGACTATGGGGGAGCACCACAGTATCCACTATAGCAAGGGTTTGGCTCTTGGCCAGGTCTTCATATGGCTACACCACTTTCTACAGCATCCCCTTCTTATGACCAAGAGACCCAACAGGTTATCATTTCTCACTTTTCATTTAATTTCTGTACCTTTCTAGGGGATAGGGGCTTAGGAAAACATAGCTGGTGGCTCCTCCAGGTCATTTCAAGCCATGAGAAATAAGGTGAGGCTTTCTCGGTACCTCTATATCCCTGGCATCCCTCTTCCCCATTTTTACTCTATGGCTCCCACTGCATGAGGGCATGAGAAATTCCTGTGAGGTACCAGAGTTCTGGAGGGCAGGGAGGAACAGAGATCTTCCGCTTTCAGCTCCCCACTGGACAGTGCTAGACTATTGGTTTCCACTTAGTTGGATCTAACGTGAGTGGGAAATGACACTCTGCCCCGGGACTCCCTCTAGCCTCTAGTTCTCCTGCTTCTCTACAGATGTCTTCTGTTCCACAGGCCAGAGGGAATCTCCGTCTCTCCTTGAGTGTGTATGGTGGCAGTGGGCAGGGACATACTGGTTACTAGCTTCAAACACTTCTCTCTGTGGCTTTCCCATTATTTCCTGAGTGATATCTGTCATTAAATTGCTGGTCTTGGGTGCCTGGGTGGCTCAGAGGGTTAAGCCTCTGCCTTCGGCTCAGGTCATGGTCTCAGGGTCCCGGGATCGAGGCCCACATAGGGCTCTCTGCTCAGCAGGGAGCCTGCTTCCCCCTCTCTCTCTCTGCCTGCCTCTCTGCCTACTTGTGATCTCTCTCTCTGTGTCAAATAAATAAAATCTTTAAAAAAAAAATTGCTGGTCTTGCCTCAGACTCATGAGAAGAGGAAGGGGTTGGTCACACGATGATTTACTGAAAGTGTCCTACGAAAACGTGATTCCTTTTTATTACACAGGAAGCTATTCAAATGGATATTGATTAATACACTTTAATCATGGATATGAACATTAGATTTTACTGTTATGTAGCATGGATTTTTCTACCATAACTGAGTTCTGTTCAAACAAACAAACAAACAGGATTATGGAATGTGGATCTGGAAAGTGAATATCTAAGAAAAAGTCATCTCATCTTCTCCCATGATTGTTTCAAGAGGCAACATGGATAAAAATGAACTGGTAAATATTCAGCAGCTCAAGATGGGGGATTGGAGGGAGGTGTTTACATGCCATAGACACACTGTGGAATCCCCTGTGGCCAGCTGTCTGGAGCCAAGTTTCCTAAGGTCATGTGATCACACGGCTGCATGTTTTCATTCTCTCTCCTGCACAAAGAAAGGAAATATTCAAGAGATCGAGGAAGAGGAAATGAAAAAGGCAATAGTGGACCCCCAGCCCCATCTCCCCTGGAGCTGTAAATAGGCAGTTAAATGTGCTCCTGGAGAGAAATCAGATCTTTAAGTTAAGTTCCCAGAAGGAAGGGTGATGTCAAGCTTCCCTCCAGCTACTGAATGTGGGTGACATGCACATTCCTTAAAATGTATCATATGTTTTCTTTTAATTATAAAAGTGATACATGCTTAGTCTAGGAATCATGGAAAACAGAGATAAATATGTGGAAGAAAAGAAAAATTAATCACTACCCAGAGATAAACACTTACCACTTTCTTCTCTTTCATTATAAACATATACACACTTTAACATAAGTGAGACTATCCTACAGATATGTTATTTTGGTCTTTTCCCCCTTTTTATATTCTATCATGAGCATTTTACAATCCCCATAAAACTTGTTTTTAAAATAGCATTTTTAATGACCACATAATATTCCATCTTGTAAACTCTCCGTAATCCATTTAACCATCCTCCTGTTGTCAGACTGTTAAGGACTTTCTTCCCTCTTACTAACAGCATGGCAATCATCGGATGTTTGCACCCACTTATCACCGGTCTTTAGGAGTGGAAACCCTACCTTCAAGAGCATGAGTTCTAAACAGTTTTTAAGCACACATGGGCAGGCATCCATCAGACAAGTCTCTGCCAGCCCCGAAGCTCCAGCTGTAGACAAGTTTAGGCTGTTTCCTACTGGTCGTGTGAGCCCTGTTCAAATCAAAGGATGCCATTTTTCAGTGTCCCGAATATCTTGCAATAGCTTTAGAGCGTGTTGGTTATCAGGTTGCTGCTTTTCAGCTCCAGAGTCATCCTTTTTGACTACTCCGGGAAAACGGAGCTGGGACTTTGAAACATTTTTCCTTTCCCGAGAAAGCTTGATCAGCAGGGGGCTCTAGAGAGACTCTGCAAAAGGAAAGAGTTTTGCGTCTGGGTCCTGCTTTCTTGCTCGGTAGGTTCTTGCAGGAGGAAGGCTTCTCCAGCCCCAGGCTCCTGGTGCACGGTGAAGGTGCCAACACCACAATTCCGGGGAGACCTGGCCGTAAGCATCTTGCCCCAGCACCCTAGAGGGCCAATCCCAGCATCTCAGCAGCCCGGCCATCCCATGCCCCATGGCAGCCCCAGGGCTCACAACCGCTCTCTGCAGCCACAATTCCTAGATTCTTTGGAGTTGCTCAGCTCCTTTCTAGCCAACCCCTTATTACTCCAATCCACGGTCATAGTTAATACTCCTTTGTATTAAACTTTCCCTGTTCAAGTCGTTGTGGGGTTTCACTTTTCTGAATGGACCCTGACTGATCCAGGGGCTAGATGGCCCTGATCTCTCTCACTACTAATGCAGCCTGATTCCTCAAGCCAGCTTGGATCTCAGCTCTGCCAGCCCCAAACAGCCTAGGTTGCAGTGTTACATAATTGAAACTCTGACTTAAATTCCCTTTTAAGCTTTAAGGTTCAAAGCCTTATTGACATTTAATTTAGGAGGCAAAGTATAGGTACTCCTGGACCATTGCATCTTCTTCTTTTCCGCTGGCTTCTATGCATCAGCCATCTGTTCAGTCAATTCCTTCTCTACTCCTTCTCTCCTCTCTGTTGCTGTCTCCATTTCCCTCTCTCCCTTTGAGGTATCTGATCCAGGTAATTCTTTCTGCATAGTGCTCCTCTACGCCAAACCAGTGGCATCTGGGTTAACTGTCCCCAGCCATGACCTTGGGTGGTCACTAACCTTGGAAACTAATGAACATCATTTATTTTCCCTTTCCTGTTATTATCCACAGTCACCAGCAAATGAGGTTGCCTGACTTGTTGGGTAAACAAGAGACACCAAGGATAACTGCTATTCTGCTCTGTCGAGTACAAAACAAAACAAAACAAACCCTCAGTTTAAGGGTATTTGAAATACTATTGAGTAGTAATAAATTCCTCCTCCTCTGCTTGCTGGAAATCATGCACATCCTTCAGATCGAGATCACATGTCACTGTTTCAGTAACACTTTTTCTCAGCTTATCAGTAGGAATGAATCCCCTCTCTCCTCTGTGCCCTTATTATGTTTATCCCTTGGCTGTAGAGCAGATCACAGTTTGTCTGGGTTACAATCAAGTTTCCCATCAGACTGTGAATTTCTACTAAGAAGGTACCATGTCTTGTTCATTTTTGTTTTGACTCCCCAGTGCCTAATTAAGGAATGCTATATTGTGATAGTACCAGTGATAAAATTAATACTGTGTGACAAACATACAGAGGACAAAAACAACCAGAACACGATGAACTCAGACAAGTGTTTATCAAACTTGAGCTTACATCAGAATGCAGAGGTGGGGGTAGGGAGGATGGAGGTATGGGGTGTTGGGAGAGGAGGGCTTTTTAAAATACAGATTCCTGGGCCCCATCCATAGAGTTTCTAACGCAGGAGATCCAGATGGGATCCCCAGATCTGCATTTTTAACAAGATCCCAGGTGATGCTACAGGTGTTGGTCAGGGACCACGTTTTGAGAACCACTAAGCTAGCTCATCCTTATCTTTCCCAATATTCCCTCCAAATGTGCTTCTGTAATCCTCAGATAAACCCCAGGTGTGGGAAGATTCCCACAGGGCACTTTTCCCTAGAGAGGTACCTGTCGTAGTATCATGGATCTGGACACAGAAATTTTAATTAGAGAAACTTCAGAATTTTCTCAATTCCAACTTTGTGTCCTAAGCAGGAATGCTTTTGATCATCAAGCAGTCCTCTACACTTGCA
The DNA here is from genome assembly GCF_002288905.1 of Enhydra lutris kenyoni. Taxonomy (NCBI): domain Eukaryota; kingdom Metazoa; phylum Chordata; class Mammalia; order Carnivora; family Mustelidae; genus Enhydra; species Enhydra lutris. Next base: position 34,492,643 of record NW_019154102.1, on the reverse strand, counting down.
ATTTTCTTCTCTGCATAGTCCATCGTCCTGTTCCCCTCGTTGACAACCTCTGAGTTGGACGTGAACAGCTTTCACCTCACCAGCGCGGGGCTGAAGGTGATGTCAGGGGACCAGCACCAGGGGATGACCCGTCGCCTGTGAAGCCGGCTCCTCCGAGACTCTCTCTCGTTTTGAAATTCTCACCCACTTGTTCCTGATTCATGCTAGGCCCTCCCCACAGGGCCCAAGTATTCGGACAGTCCGGGTTTGAACTTGGGGTTAACTTGGGGACCTCACTTAATCGCCGTCCCTCGCGAAGAGCCGAACCCCGCTGAAGGCAGCGGGAGCTTCCAACCCTCCGGGCTTCCTCCCCACCCGCCGCCGTTGCTTTTCTCGGGCTCTCCCCGCCGGCTCCCCCAGGGGGCGCACCGGCCCCAGGCCAGTCCCGGGGGAGTCCCGTACCCCGGGCCGCGCACCGCCCGCCTCCTGGTGGAGTGTGCTAGCTGGGGGAAGAAATCCGGTCGCCCGTTGGGACCCAGCGTGGGGGCTCAGGCCCTCTGCCTGCTGGGGCTCGGATTGCTGAGTCCGGCTCTGACGCCAGCGTGACCTCAGGCAAGTTACTCACCGACTGAAACCTCAGGAAACTGCCCGATTAGTGTCACGATTTCACAAGAAGATGCATTTAAAGCACTTACCTCCAGCTTGGTACGTAACAGTGTGCTAAATGCTAGTTGCTGTTATTACGTTTGGATCCATTAGCCTCTATTTGAGTCGAGTATTTTCTGATCTGATGGAGGGCTGTTGCCAGCAAAGAGCCCGGGCGCAGGGTTCTGCAATTAGAGGGAAGGTGTGGGTACGTGAGGAGGGGCTTAGCAGGGTGGGGCTGGCGGAAAAGCAACGGGAATTCAGAGAATACTTATATGCCGCTTGCTTTAAAGACACTGTCAATGTAATCCTCCGAGTAAAGCAAAAACAAACAAACAAACAACAACAACAAAAGCAAAAAAAATAACCAAAACAAAGCAAGCAAACAAAACGAGAAAGCTATCCCTATTCTAGAGCTAGTGATTGGGGAGGAGGGAGGTTAAATAATCTGCCCACAGTTAGCACGCAGAGCTGGGGTTCGAACCCAGGAGTCGCAAAGCCGGGCTGATCTTCGTCTAGTGGGAGCCAGAGAAGGATGCTCTGGGTAAAGGGCACCTGGGGACCCGCAAAGGATACTCAGCAAGGGCGGGCTATGAGGACGCTGTCCTCGCTGGGCTGCTTCACCAAGGTAGCCCCAATGCAGCCTGTCCCACAAACAGCCCGGCAAGCCCCTGAATTTATATTTCAGCTCTCCTCATTACATATAGATATATGTCACTTGACTGGGCCAACTTTAACAGTCTGGAACCAGCCTGCCTCGGTTGCCTCCCAGCTCTGCCGCTAACCAGCTCTGACCCCTACCAGGCCAGTTACTTACTATGCTGGGCCTCAGTGTCCTTATCTGTAAATGGGAGAATAACAAACTCACCTCCTAGGACTCTCAGGAGCTTAAGTGAGTTTTACTCGTGAGGCCCTTAGCAGTGTGTAGCATAGAGGAAGGGTGGGTCCAGGTTTATGGGAATGGATCTGACTGGTCAAAGATCAGTTTGGCTTGGCTTTGCTATGAGCCAGTCTGGGATCCTCAAGGGGTCACCTCCTATCTCTGAACAGCAGCTTCCTCCTCTGTAAGGTGGCGGCAGAATCCTTTCGCTAGTACTAGCTGTCAGTAGTGTTCTACCTCTTGATGTGTAGAACCATTCACTGCTCCTGACTACCCTGGGAGATAATTGCTAATATTACCCTCCTCTCACAGTGGGGGACACTGAGGCTTTGAAAGGTGGTGGCCTAACTTCACCGGGCTAGGAGGGCCAAAGCTAGGAATTAGAGTCCTTTTGTTCAGACATAATCCCATAAGGAAGTCTGTGGGTGAATACAGTTTAGTTTGGCTCAGTACAGTTTGGCTCAGAGTAGGGGGAATAGGGAAGAGCCTAGAACATCCAACACTGGATGGAACACCACTCCCCCCAGCCAACTCTGTGGACCCCTTGGCTCAGAAGATCACAGATCATCTCCCCGGTACTTGCTATTTAATTTAGACCCACGTATCTGCTTTCCTCATCTCCCTGCTCAGTGCAGATCTCTGACTCCGGAATAAAATATACCCATTCCAATATCTCTACTTTTCTGGAGATAGTCTTTCTGTCTGGAAGCCTCAAACTCTCTGCCCCACCCATACGACTAATAATTAGATTGACTCATACTCATTGAGAGCTTACTCTCTGCTCCACACTTAAGGAAAAAACCCTTTGAAACAGCTCATTTGGGTTTCAGAACAACCCTACGAAGTTACGACTATTTTTGGTCTGTATTTTTCAGACTTTTCTCCACTGCATGTTGCTTCTGCTAAGTCATGTCCTAAGCACATACCATCTTCAGCTCTGTTGCTTCTTCTTTCTTTTAATACGCACATGTCTTCTCTGACCTTCTCTGTTACTTACTAGCCTTCTGAACTTGAACATGTTATTTATGTCAAAAAGCCTGAAGTGAGGCTAAACCAAGACTTGTAAAGTCTTAGTGCTGTGTCTGGTGTGCTATGTGCCTGATAAATGCTATACTTTTTATCATTACATTATTAATAAGAACTGGATCATAACCTCCAAATGCTTTTGCGTCCTTGTTCTCTCCCTGGCATCCAGCCTTGCCTAGGGTTAGCAAAATTCTGCTCATTTGCTAACGTTACCTGCATACCAGGGCCATATTATCGTCTCCACTGTAGAGGGGGCAACTAGATATGCATTGTGTCCTGTCCCTGGGCCCATGATTGGACTTTGCACAGAGTTATTTTTGGAGGGTTGCCCTGTGGCTAGCTGTCACAAACCTATGCCCTGTATGCTTTGCTCATATGACTGTAATTCCCACCCAGAGCCCTGCACATGGTGCAGGAAGAGCCCAGACCACAGAGAACATGGAGACGCCAAGGCAGCTGCTTGGGATTCTCAAGGCAGCCATTCATATTAGTTTCCTAGAGCTGTTATAACAAATTAGCACCAAATGGGTAGCTTAAAACAGTAAAAATTTATTTTCTCACAGTTCTGGAGACCAGAAGTCTAAAATCAAGGTGTTGGCTGGGTTGGTTCCTTCTGGAGACTCTGAGGGAGAATCTGTCCTAGCTTCTGGTCAGCAGTCCTTGGTGTTCATTGGTTTCTGGATGCCTCACTCCAATTCCTGTCCATCATCATGTGACCTTCTTCCTGTGTGTCTCTGTGTGTCCTCTCTCCTTGTAAGGACAGCAGTCCTTGGTCCTAAGTCCTAAGACTGGCCCAATATAATATGACCTCCTCTTAACTACTTATACCTGTAAAACTCTATTTCCAATTAAGGTCACATTCTGAGGTCTGGATAGATATAGATTCTGGGGGACATTGTTCATGCCACGACACTCCTTCACCTCCCCATCCCACCAGTGGGGATGCATGCTACTGATTCTAGGAGGTGGTCCTTGTCCCTCACAGAGAGGAAAGAGATATATGGTTTGCAAAGCCGAGACTCTGCTTAGATTCAAAGAGCATAGATGCTCTTTTAATTGGGAAATCTTTACTAGGCTAGAATATCATGTTTGAATCGATGTAATTCTATCACTCATTGATTGATGGGAGAACAGTGTTAAGGATGAAATGGAAAAAAAGAAAACAGTATTGTGTGACAAATTTGCCCCTCACTTCAGATATTTCTGTACAAACCTCATAGGGCTAACAGGAAGGCCTTCCAGTGATCTTTGAGAAAATGCCAGATAGTGTTTAGGGATATTTGTAGAAGTTTGCCAAAGCCAGAGATAGAGGGAATTTGGATAAGGTGTAAAGAGGGCTGTCTTGGACTGAAAGATTTTCAAATACTGGGTGTTTGAGATGCTGCCTCAATATTTGAGGTTTATAACTAAGGCCTCTCTGCTTTCTGTAGTCTCTGAGATGACCCACTTTTTAAATATTCTGCCTAGGGCGCCTGGGTGGCTCAGTGGGTTAAACCTCTGCCTTTGGCTCAGGTCATGATCTCAGGGTCCTGGGATCAAGCCCCGCATCGGGCTCTCTGCTTGGCAGGGAGCCTGCTTCCTCCTCTCTCTCTCTGCCTGCCTCTCTGCCTACTTGTTATCTCTGTCTGTCAAATAAATAATTTTTTTAAAAACCTTTTAAAAAAATTCTGCCCAATAGCCAAAGCAATAAATAAATAATATATATATCTCAGACTGCTGTCCCATTTTGGGGACATGAAAAGTTTCCCAGTCCTTAGCACATGGTCAGCCTTTCATTCAACAAATGGGCACTTACTACATGCAGGTAGCGGGGAGCCAATGGGCCTATTTGGAATACATATTGTCCCTACCCTGGGGAGCTCATCAATATCACAAAGAGGTAATCATCCATGGAAACTTCCATCCCAAGGAAACTTCTGGGAGTTCAGAGAGTGTGTGAGGGACAGGAGCACTGCTCCTATCTGAAGGTCAGGAGAAGCTTTCCTAAAGAGAGAAGATTCTGTACAGGAAGAAGAAATGACATGAATGGACATGGATGTGGACAGTCCCTCAGACTAACACAGCTCCCCACTAACGAATAACTGGCAGGGGTCGGGAAGAGCTGACCCCAGGTTAACCGTGGCCAAGTTGCGGCAGAGGCTGTGGCTGAGCTTCCCCTTCTGGCCCCCACCCCACCCCTTTCAGTGGCAAGGAAACCAACAACCAAGTTTTGGGGTTGGGGGGCCGAGACAGGTGCATGGCCCCCACTCTCACTCCAAATCTATCCAAAGAGTAGGGCCAGAAATCTGCATTCTGACCACCCCCACCAAGTGGTGGTGAAGCCCCACTAAGGCACGCAGCTCTGCTGCCCTAGCTCTGGTGGCAGTGGCAGGGAGAGCGGAATGGGGAGCTGTGGGAGATGAGAGGCTTGAGGGGCATCTGGACAGACAGATATGCCCAGACTGTGGTACAGTTAACTCTACTATGTTCCCGGATGAGGGTCGGGGAGGGTAGGGCTGGTGAGTTGTCCGTGGCATCTCTGAGTCACAAGGAAGCTTCACATCCACTCCCGGGAACAGTGCCCAGATGCACACATAAACCCATGTTGACCCAAACTTTTGGGGGTCAACAAAGTGTCTGTGGGTCCCCGGTTAACACTCTCTGTTCCAGGCTGGCGACGTACTCTGGAAAAGAACAGCCATGTACCAGGACCACGTCCCTCCCACACCGCAGACTCCCTGCTCCCTGCTTCTAGAATTCAGGCTGGAAGCACTCAGGAGCAGCTTTGTGGGTTAATCAGAAGGCATGCTGATCCCAACCTAACTGCGTACAGGCAGCCCAGTTTCCATGGGGAAATGCAAGCTTGCTTCTACAACAGACTCTAAAGGGATCTTGCAGCACAACAGAGTTCGTGATCTGGGGGTTGCTTTTCCTGGTGGTAATCCACTTTAATGAGCTCAACAGTAAGAATAGACAAAGTGGCCTTTTCGGGGCCTTTTCTTGTGGGCCTGGCTCTGAGTTTAAGTGCTTCCCACCTCCACATCCAATTCTCCTGGAAGCCTTGCCCTCCTGTGCTGTGGCTAGCCCTCATTCATCACAGTAACTCGTCTCCGGGTAGATTCATTAGAGTTTATGGTAGTAATTCATCCAACTTCCACAGAACCTGCCTCTGCCTGGAGAGAGAAAGAAATGGTTTTAATTAATTCTGAGTTAAAATGACAAGAAAGAAAAAAAAAATCTCTCCAGGCTACCAAGGAGAGAAAGCAAACTGAAAATGAAGCAAGCCGCAGAAGCCAGAATTTCAAGTTTTACACACTCAGCTGGCTCAACTGATTAATGTTGATCTTCTCCTTGAATTGACCATCTTAAACTGAATCCACTAAACTATGAAAGCAAAAGATTATTTTGTTAAAACAATAGCACCTGATCGTTGAACGAAAAGAAAAGGAACATCCAGAATAAATGTGTGTGTTTATATTCATTTAAGCTACTGTTCCCGATCTTTTCTGCCCCACTGTGGTGGGATAGAGGCCGATTACGGCAGAGAAGTATGAAATTTGGGGAGTGCCTCCGTTGTTTCAGCCTGATACTTGCTACCCAATTCATATTGTTATTTATTTAATTTTATTTTACCTTGTAAACAGCCCTGGGGGAGATACTCATCTCGTGGGTAAGGAACTGAACTTTTCAAAAGCTACAGTTTATGATGATGAGGATGAGGATGATTTTTATGGAGGCTCTTCTTTCCTGGATCGCCTAAATTTTACTAGCTCTTGAAGGTGGGGGATGAACCAGGTTTCTTCTGGTCTAGCAATTTTCCACTTGTGTAATTCACATAGGTCTTACATTTGGAGCGAGAACTACTTGTTTTTCCAGACTTGTCAGCCAAGTCTTCTGGAACAATGGCATTGCAGGGAAGCATGAACTTCCTTCACACTGCTCAGTAGGACATTACCATGAAACGTAATCAGCTCTCTCTAGGCCCTCACCCAGAGGACCCTGGACCCTTGGGAAAGGAAGTGTGTGCAGTGAGCTCTGCTCAGCATTTGTCCAGCCCAGCTGTCTTAGTCCGTTCAGGCTGCCATAACAAAATATAGACGGGATGGCTTAAAACACAAAACTTTATTTCTCACAGTTCTGGAGACTGGGAAGTCCAAGACCAAGAGGCCAGCAGATTCCATGTCTAGTGAGAGCCCACTTCCTGGTTTATAGTAGACTGTCTTTTTGCTGAGCCCTCAGGGTCAGAAGGGATGGCATTTCTTTGGGGTCTCTTTTATAAGGACAACAATCCTATTCATGAGGGCTCCACTCTCTTGACCTAATCACATCCCAAAGATCCCATGTCAAGTAGCATCATGTCGGGGATTAGGTTTCAACATGAATTTGGGGGCAATACATTCAGTCTCTGGCACCAGCTTTGTGGAGTAATGAATGAATTCCTTAGATGGTCACCAGAGAGATGTAGATGCACTTAAAAGACATCAGAAAGCTAAATAGTGGTTGGGTAGAAGGTGGACATGGGAAGAGAAGACCAATCAGCTTCTTCTCTGGGTTCAATATGCATACCTGGAGGAATAGAGGTTCTTTCTTCTGGGACTGCCAATCTGGGGAGATGTTAGATTGGGGCTGCTGGGGCCATCTGTCTTTGGCTGTTCTTGTGGCCACCACTTCCGTACACACACAAATATCAGAGAGGCAAGAGACAGAGCTCAATGGGGATGATTTGAGTGGAGAAATCCCATTTTGGAAAAGTAGGCATAGTTTGGGAGTTTGTCTGTTTTTTTTCTTTCATTTGTTAATTCAGTCATAGAACAAATTTGTATGTAACAACTGCCGCATACTTACCATAGGTCCATGAGCCAAGGAGCCAAAAACCATAGATGAATTAGCCAGACTCATGCTCTCTCAGATCTCCCCATGTACTAGGATTGAAAGATATGTAATCAAATACGACCCATCTCACCCCCACCTGTTAGGTGGGTGAGGTAGGGAGTAATTAGATATACTATAGACAGGATCAAACAGAATGTATAAGAGGTCAGGGAGATGAAGAAAAGGTCTTCCTGATACTGAGCACAGCCAGGATAAGTACCAAGCAGAGGCTGCTATTCTGTGTGTCGTGGGGAGAAAGCCAGTAGGGAAAGCAGGAATACATTCTACTTACAGGTGGGCATGTGCTATAGGTTTGAGCCCCACTCCTCCCTTCCCACTCACTCATTCCACAAATATTCACTGAGTACCTGCTCTGTGCTTGGCACAAGGACCAGGGATGCAGCTAGGAACATAGCAGATTGAATTTTAAAAAGACAAAAATCTCTGCCCTCATGAGCTTGCATTTAGTGGGGGAGACAGACAGCAAATAAGGGAACAAGGTATAGTCTGTTTTCTTTATTGGTGGTAGTTTTAAAAGATGCCCCACACACTGAGTTAGCAAATACTAAGCAGCAGCTTTTAGGGGAAATACAAGGTTAGGTTCTTGGGAGCCTGTCACAACACTCATCCACCAATCAATATATACCTTGTTTTATATGTGTTTCTGTTGAAAGACACTCTATCGAATATATACTACTGATTCATTGACCTTGAACTCATAGCCAACAGCATTAGAGTTTATGCCCGATGAGGCTTATCCAACACACATATTTTCTCTGTAAGGCTCATCGCAGACTTTTGCACTTAGGAACACCCAGCAACACTTTAGCCATTTTAAAAATGGGGCCATTTTAAACAATGAGATCACCAACAAAAAGCACAGAAACTCAGTAAATAAAGCAACACAAGTAGATCACAGAAAGGACACTTATCTATAGAAGGAGAACAAAAACAGAAAGGCAAAGCGTTGCTTTGGGAATGTTGTCTCTGGGCAACTCAGTTTTTCAGGACTCTGTGCATGTCCACGAATGACTTGTAACCCCCACATCAATGTTACGTGTGTTGATTTGGGGGTTATAAATTTTTAGCAAATAGGTGAATTCACAAACATGGCATCTGCAAATAATGAGAATCAATAGTCTGCCGTGTGCCAAAAGGTGATAAGTTATGAAGGCAAAAAAAGTTCTCTTGAGGGGCTGTCTGTGTTGAGGGGGGTAACTTGAGGGGCCTGGGCTGAGGGTGTGGGCATCAGGGTTCCTGTCCCAGAGAACTGGCATTACCTGCTTGTTATGGCTGTTGGTGAATATCCCTTAGCCTCCAGAGGTCCCCGATGCTCAGAAAGCCTGTGATGGGAATAGTTGGCCCTTTGCATGTCCACCTGTGATCCTGTTTATGTCCATCTGTGGTCCTGTTTTCCTTTCTACTCCCAGAATGAATAAACATCTCATGGGAATAATGGGATTATATTCAGGACTTTTCAGAACATCTCATTTGAGCCTCACAATGACTTCACAGGGAAGCAGGGCAAAGGCAATTTTCCTACTTTATAGGTGGGAAATACAAACCTGAAGCTCAGACAGCTCATGATTTGTTCCCGGGTCAACAGCTCACTTGTTGTGAAGGCAGAAATCTGAAAATTCTGATTCCTAGGGCAGTCCCCGTTGCTTCCTCCACATTGCTTCTGCAGCATATTACTTGCAATGCATGTGTTTGTAGCTGAGCTTGTGTCGGGGGAGTTCCGAGGCCTCAGAGGACCCAGGCGCCATGAACCGTTATCCTCAAAGAGCTTCCCACCATGTCTGAGCTGAAGTTTTTGTTTCCAAGTAGCTCTTCTTTAAATGCAGGGCTCCTACCTTAGAGATCCCGAAGCTTGGGCTGCTGTAATAGAAGTACCATAGCCTGAGTGCTAGAACAACAAGAATTTATTTCTCACAGTTCTATTTCTCACAGGCTGGGAAGTCCAAGATTGAGGTACCAGCCCATTTGGTTCCTGGTGAGGACTCTCTTCTTGGTTTGCACTGGCCACCTTCTCATTGTGTCCTCACAATGTGGAGAGAATGAGGGAGCAAACTCTGGTGTCTCTTCTTATTAATCCTATATGAAGACCCCAGCCTCACGACCTCGTGTAAATCTAATTATCTCCTAGAGACCCCCATCTCCAAATACCATCACAGTGAGGGTTAGGACCTCAACATGTTAATCTGGGGGTGGGGGGCACACAATTCAGCCCACAGCAACCTAATCTGTGAGACATCTGTACTTATTAACCCAATCCGAATTAGTTGATCAATTTAGTCAGATGTCACCATGGAGAGTAGAGCACAGGATCCTGGGAGAATGGACACTGGACAGATTAGTTTTACCTTTTAATAGATAAGAGGAGACTAGGAGAAGCCAGGGCATTGTCAGGGAGGGGGTAACGGAATACGTTATGGCAGGTGGAGAGTCCTGATAGGGTAGTGATGATTATTTCTAGCGTCTTGCTTTGGGCTCTATGATACAATTGTACTTCTAGGCTCCTTTGTGGTAAGGTAGAGCGATAGGAGTGGGTCTGTTCATTGAGATATGAGCTCAGTGGTCATCAGTGTGAGACTCTTCAGAGTACTCCTTCCTGAGCAGCAGTCCAGTGTCAGCCTCAGTCCAGAATGAAGAGATATGGAGCAGAGGCCCCAGCCAACCAGTAGTTGTCCTATAGTGACAAGTGAGAAGTAAATTTGCATGACTAGCCATGGAGAATTTGGGGTTGTTTGTTGCTGTGGCAAAATCTAGCCCCTCTTGATTGATACATCTGGATCCATAGAAGGGTAGGAGGCTGCCCTAGGAGTCCTCACAGGAAGAGATAATAGGGGCTGTGTCTTCATGCATTGTAGCTGAACGTCCCTGAAATCACACCATTCAGGCACACAACTCAGTCCTACTGATTCAGTCTTCAGTCCAGCTGATTCAGTCTTCAGGGTGTAGGGCCCTTCTCAATGATGCTAGCAAATTCCTTAGGATCTGTTCTTCTTCTGTGAAAATGGACTAAAATTCAAGGTTTCCATACAACACCTGCCATGTCCTTCACTTGCTGTTCCAAACGCCCGAGAGAGTATCACCATGGCCGCTGCCAATGGTGCCCCTGGAGACCATGAGCATCCTACCAGAAATGTTCCCTCCCTGGCTCCCTGCTCATTCGTTCACATGCCAGAGCAGATGTGGGTTCTGTCTGAAGAGGTCAAGGATGCCCTTTCCTCCCTCTCAACACCACACATCTTTACTTTGGTCCCAAAACAGCCCAGCTGTGTCTAGGGTCCCACATAGTCTCTTATTAAATCAGGCCCTTCCTCTTGTCCCACCTACACCTCAGATCCTGCAAGCAACACTTTTCCCCTCACAGAACTAAAACTGGACTCCACCCTCATCACCACAGCAAGAGACAATTTCTCAAGGAGCGTATCTTCTATATTCATTCACAGTCAAATAACATTTAGCTACACACATGACTTGAAATAAAAGACTTACAGAGAGACGGAGAGAAGGTAGAAACTTCCCCCGGTAACAGGGTACAAGGGCACACAATATCACATTCCCAACCAGCAATCTCAAAAGCTTGGATCCATGTGACAGTGATGCCTGCATCTTCCCCAAGAACAATGTATGCACATTTGCTATGCCTTTAGGAAATATAAAAGCCTGTCTTGGTGTTTTATCTAGTCAAAGAAACGATATGTCCCAAAGGCTCATGCATTCAGTACATATTACTAGAGTTCCAACCAAGTGTCAGTGCTTGGGATCCATCACAGAGGAAAACCAACCAGGAGCCTTGCCCTTTTGTGGTTTCTATTCTAGAATAGAGCTCTAGAGATAGAGAACTTCTTGCAAATATTAAATGGCAGTTCATTCTTCCATCCACATTTGTATTTCCCCTCCAGAATTCTGGAGATATTTCTTAGTGTAGAATTTTTTGAGATTCGTGTGTGTTGTTGCATGTATCAATAGTTCGTCCCACTGCATGGACCCACCACATTTTGTTTCTTCATTCACCTGTTGATGGCCATTGGGAATTGTTTACTTTTTATCTCTTACGAATTACGCTATTACAAACATTCATGTACATATCTTTTGTGATCTTATATTTTTATTTCACTTGGTAGTAGAGCCGTTGGGCCACACAGTAAGTATGCATTTCATTTTTTGTGAAGATGTGCATTTTTCATATTTAAGCACTTTGTGTGTATGTTTCATTTTATAAGAAACTGCCAACCTGTTTTCCAAAGTGGTTATATCATTCTATTCCCACCAACAATTTATAAGAGTTACAGGTGTTACTCATGCTTGTCTGCCTTGGTATGGTCGGCCTTTTAAAATTTAGCTCTTCTCATGGGTGGGAATATCCCATTATGGTTTTAAATTGCCTTTCCCAGGCCCTGTTTTAAGTGCTTCGTTAACTTACATATCACAACAATCTTATGAAATATGTGCTATTATTATTCTCATCCCCATTTTACATGTGGGGAAACAGAGGCATAGAAAGGTACGATAGTTTGCCCAAGGTCATGACATTCCATCCAGGTACTCTGGCTCCAGGGGTCAGACTCTTAACCTCTCTGCTCCACTAACCTCCTAAGAAGTTCTTGGTCTCCACCATGGGTGGTCCTTCATAAGGAGACCTGGCAACAGCAGCCAGTCACCTGAAGAAAAAAGATGTTATTTAAGATAAAGTTTACAGCCTAAAGATAGATGCCTGAAGAACCACACAACAGAAAACAGAAGAAACTTCCCCTCCCAGTCCACATGTGCAGGTTGGGCCAGAATAAGAGCCAAGACCCCAGTCTCAATCTCTTGCCTTTCCCTGCTGAGCCCTGCCAAAGGGCAACATGCCAGCTCTGCCTTCAACAGATAGTACAGTGCCACCACCCCCTCTTCTACTGTTTGAATCTTGTTGGCACTTGGGGAAGGGGCCCTGTCTGACTCAGTAACAGTTACAGGCATCTGGGGTATGACAGGGGAAAGACTATCCTGCTTTGAATCCTTTTTGGAAGCAGGTGGGGTATAAATTATAAATGAACACAAGTGCTAGTCTTATGCAGGACTAGGGAACAGCCAAAGAAAACTTAAAACCTGGGGCACCTGGGTGGCATAGTCAGTTACACCTCTGCCTTTGGTTCAGGTCATGATTCTGGGATTATGAGATCCAGCCTTGTGTCGGGCAGGCACCCTGCCCAGTAAGGGGTCAGCTTGTCCCTCTCCCTCTGCCCCTTCCCCCTGCCAGCTCGTGCTCTCTCTCTTCCAAATAAATAAATAAAATCCTTTTTGAAAAACGAAAGAAAAGGAAATAGAAAATGCTGCAAGTTTCCAGTCTTTCCACCTCTGATTCTGTAACCCTCAAGGAATAGGACAGAGCAGTGGCTCCTGGACTTTTGAATTTCAAACACCAGTGAGGCTTAAAAAAAAAACAAACCCTCCAAAAACCCAAACATAAGTTTGGTATCTTTTTACTTTGCCAAGAAAGACATTAATAAAGCAACGATCACTAACTGCCATCACCATTATGTCATAAAAGAAAAGACATTTTAATAACTCCAAAGTTAAAAAGGATCATCTCAGAAAAAGAGATGGCCTTTTAAATGGGATACATTAGCTTTATGAAAAATTCATAATACTCTCCTGATTTTTCTTAATGAAAACGCTATCACTGCCAGGTGCTTGTTCTCAGGATCTGCTAGTGAAGTAGAAAGTCCATGGTCTGAAGAAATTAGGTAAGTTCAAATCCCAACCCTGTGACTCTACCTGGCATTCTGGATAGCTATCTATTGCTGTGTAAAAAACTATCCCAAAACTTAGTGGCAAAAGCAACCACCATTTTATTACACTTATATATTCCGTGAGTCAGGAATTTAAACAGGGCATAGGATGACTTACCTCTGCTCCAATATATAGAGAAACTCAGCTGGGAAGACTCAAATGGCTGGAGTGATCTAATAACTAGGGGCTAGAATCATCTGGAGGCTTCTTTGCTCACATCTCTGGTGACCGGGGTGGGATGACTTGAAGGACTGACAACTGGAGTGCCTACATGTGGCCTCTTCGTGTGACGTGGGCTTCCTCACAGCATGGTGCCCTCAGGGTAGTCACACTTCTTTTATGACCCTGGGAGCTTGGTGCTCCAAGAATGAGTAGTAGGTAGGGCAGAAACTACGTGGACTTTTATGACCTGGCCTTGGAAGTCATATGGTGTCATTTTCTCTGTAAAATAGTCATCAAATCATTCACATCCTCACCCAGATCCAACAGAATGGGACACAGACCCCACTCATTGATGGTAGACATGCCAAAGAATTTGTAACCATTTTTTTTTGAAACTACCTCATGGAAGTTACTACATTTAATTTTCACAATAACACAAGGTATGTATCATTATCCTCATTTTATAGATGAAAAAAAAATGAGGATCATAAGGGCCAAGAAACTCACGCCAAGCTAGTAAAGTACTGAGGTAATACCTGACTCCTTGACCTTTCTTGTGCTCATGGCCTCTCACCTTGAACCTTTAGCCAATAGACCACACCCTCTCACCTAGTCGGTGAAGGAGCTGCAGGTGCCAACACCGCTTGAAGAAAGGTCAGGGACCCACCTTCCAACTTGGCTGATCTAGTCCCATAAATTGGCTTCCCAGGCTCCCAGCTCTGCCTCCCATTCTTGGGCTCCAGTGCTGCTTTTTGGGCCTGGTGTTGGGTTTTGCCTCTCTGAGTTTTAACTATCTGCCTTCAAGGACTTTGCCCTGACTTGTTCCTCTGCCTTCAGCAGATTGGCACATGGGATTGACCTTCTTGGCTGGCACATAGGTCTATGCTGAACTAGCTTGTGGCCAGGGGATTTGAATAATTTGAGACATTCAACAGCCATGACACAGGTATGTTCAGAGTTGGCAGTGACTGCTGGGTGGTTCTTCGCAGAAGTCCCCGAGGAGATGGGCTGGCCTGGGACCCAGGGCCTTATAGCCAGGGTAATACATTTATTTCTCAGGACCCTTACTTACAAGTGCCAGAAGCCCACCCTATGCCCAAAGTGAGATGTGTGGTGAGTAAGCTTCCATAACATGCGAAAGGCAGAGATAAAGCTGGACTCTGAGCTCTAGAACCAAGTTTTAAATGATGCAGACATTTCTTCCATACTCTTATTTCTGTGTGTCAGCTTAAATTCCTCCTAATTCTGATGGTCTTCCATCCAAATAGAAAAATGAGGAGAGCAGCTTCTGATGCATCCTTCATCAGAGTGGAATAATCACATTTCCCTTATTCCAGCTTGAAAAATCTCAAGGAAGTGTTCTGATTGGCCTCTCTTGAGTCAGGTATCCACCTCTGGACCAATCAACTATAAACAGGAAGGAGATATCAGTCACCCAGAGTTGACCTCTTGGACTCCACCCTCGTATATCTGAGTATTTTCCCATGAGTCAGACAGGCACCCTATGTGCTGTGTACTTCAGTATGATATGACCAAAATCCATGGGTATCCTTAGGCAGAGACCACTGACATTGACTTATAATATCAGACTGAGCACTGAAGAAATGTTGACCATTTCTCAATTCATACTAGAGTCATTTTGGTGTCCAGGGCTCCTGAGTATAACCTCAGAACACTGTAAATGGAATGTGAATGGAGTCAGTGACCCAGTGGTCTACACCTTACATTGACCTCTGTTCAGTAATTTCAGCAGGAATCCATTCATAGAATGGAGAAGAAGTCCCACAGTGTGTTTGGTGTGGTAGAGACAGCTCTGCCTCTTGACTGCTTTGAAATATTCCCACTTTCTAATCCACTAGGCACTGAACTCAAGATTAGTTCCAAAGTGCTGAGAGGAACTTGTTGCCCACATTCACAAGGTTGACCTGTAAGCAACTGTTTTGTTGTTGCGGCTGCTTCATTTTCTGAACTCAGTATCAAGGAGGGTCCTATGGAAGATGGTGCTGAACTGCTGCTGTCTCCTGGGCTCAGGTGGGTCCAGAGTTGCCCTGTAGGAGCCTGGAGATAAAGGCTACTGTTGGTTCTGAGGGTACTGAGGGCACATTTAACACTGAGTTCTTTATATACTCAGTCAAGATACTGAGAAGACGAGATGTGGGTCAAGCAGATGAGGTGGATTTCAGGGAAGTTTCAGCCAGGGCTATGGCTCAGGATTAAGTTTGTTCCACATTTCCTTTTCCCACCACACCCCTGGGATTGTCCCTGTGGTCAGTGCCTTGATGTGGGTCTTTCTAGGTAAAGCCAAGAATACAATGAGTAGCTGAGACCATTGTTGGAAACCACTGACCATCTCCTTTGGCACTCCTTTTTTATTATATCTTTCTTCCTTTCCTTTCCTTTTCCTCGCTTCCTTCCTCCCTCCCTTCCTTCTTTCCTCTTTCCTCCTTCCTTCCTTTTTCTTTCTTTCTTTCTCTTTCTTTCTTTCTTTCTTTCTTTCTTTCTTTCTTTCTTTCTTTTTTCTTTCATTCTTTTCTACCATTCTTGTTCTTATTCTTTTTTTTTTTTTGTATGGTCACCCAAACCATTTAATTTTCCCTGTTCTCCCTTCCTCCTTTCCCTCCTAAACTCCTTCCTTTCTTCTGTCTAAAGTTGTCAGTAGCCCTTAAAAAAGTAACTGTGATGTATCTTCTTAACTGTTTTCTGAACCTAGAGGTATAAATTGGCAGGCAGAGTGGGGTTATTTCAAGGAAGTTTCAGAATTGCCATTGGGTATGGAAGTTGACAGGAGCTAAGCTGTGTAACACGTGGGTGAGTCAAATGCTCTAGAGGGGGCTCCGGGAGACGATGGAGGCTGGGAGACTGGCAATAACAGAGCTTCTTTCAGGGAAGCAGGCGGAGTTTTTAGAACATGAATTATTAAGGCTGCCATAATGTGGAGTAGGGTATGTGACTGTTACAGCTGAGACCACTGGCAGTGTGTACTAGGCTCTGTTCTCCCAGCACTGCATCAGAGATTTGGATATAGGTATAGATGGTTATTGTTGGAGTTTGAATTTTGTTCCTCAAAAGATGTTTTGAAGTTCTAACCCTTGGTTCCTAAGAATGTGACCTGATTTGAAAATAGGGTCTTTGCAGATGAAATTACTTAAGTTAAAATGAGGTCATACTGGATCAGGATGGACCCTAAATTCAATAACTGGTTTCCTTATAAGAAGGCCATGTGAAGATAAAGTCATAAAGTCATAAAAGTCAAAAAACAGTCATAAAACAGTCATAAAGGGAAGATGATCACATGAAGATAGAGGCAGAAATTGGAATGATGCCGTTACAAGCCAAGGAATACTAAAGACTGCCAGCAACCATCAGGAGCCAGGAAGAAGTAAGGAAGGATTGTACCCTAGAGTTTTTAGAAGGTGCATGGCCTTGCAAACACCCTGGTTTGGGAACTCCAGCTTCCATAACTATGAGAGAGTAAATTTTTGTTGTTTTAAGCCATCTAGTCTATGATCATTTGTTATGGCAGCCCAAGCAAGCTATTTTGGTGATCTTATCAATCTTATAGATTAAGACACTGTTGGTTGCCTACCCAACTGCCAGTTCACCATTGTTTCCTCCTATCCCAACCCCAATTTTGTTCAATGTCAGAGAACAAGGTGCTCTAAGAAGTTGGTTCTTGAAAAAAAAAAAAAAAAAAGAATGAGTCAAAGCAGAGTACATTTATTCCCCTTTTGCTAGGGATTAGTTAGAGTGACCATCTGGTCCTGCTTTGGCATCTTGTAAGGGGAAGTTCAGAGTTGGGGTGGGGAAGGCTGCTTCTGGGAAATATTTCCTCCATATTAAAAAGATGAGAGGCCTCTGCACTTTCCTTCTTACCTTTGGACATGTTTGTGTGAAGGCATATTCCTTGATGGGTTGCAGCCCTCTCCTAGCCATGAGAAAGGCCAAGTGTACTGCAGAGAGGCTGACCTAAGTCTCTGATCTCACTGAGCTGTTAAATCCCTAACCTCTGCTGTACTTCTTCTTATGTGAAAAAAATGAACTCCTATTGTTTGGTTGGGTGTTCTACTTGCAGCTGAAAGCAATCTAACAGACACACTAGGAATAATAGTTAATAATACCAATAATTGGATTAAAAATAATTTGATTTAACTGAAACCCTTGCCCAAAGTAAAAAAGACAAAACAGAACAGAGATAAATGTAAAGTTTCTGCATTAGAGATAAAGATTAATTGCTGTATTAGCATAAAATATAAACGAATATAATATATATTATATATAACACGTATATATAATATATAAAATTACGTTTGTCAAAAATACGGTAGATGTAAAAGGCTACTGGCAGAGTGGGAAAATTCTAGAATACACGACAGAGAAGAGGTTGGTATTCTTGCACAAAGAACTTTTGCAAACCAGTAAGAAAATGGCAAAATCACTCCGATAGAAAAACAGTAAGGAATAAGAAAAAGCAATTCTCAAAAGAAGAAACATAAATAGCTGACTAATGATAAAATTCAGTCTCACTGTCCACAGTAGGGAATGCAAATTAAATACAATAAAACCTGCAAGGGCATATTCAGGCCTGAAACTTTCGGGAGCTGGGTCCTCCAAACTCTACATGCAAAATTAAGTCTGAATGTAAATTATAAATAAAGCTACAACGAACGAGTCTTTTTATGGACATGCGTATGCCGTACTCTTTGCTAAATAAAAAAATGGAATTTCTGAGTCCTATATATAGCGTATGTTTTACTTTAAAAGAAACTGTCAAACCATTTTGGAAAAACCATTTTACATTCTCATTGGCAGTGTATGAGAGTTGCTCCTCACTCTCATCAGAACTGGGCAAAGTCAGTCTTTAGTTTTAGCCATTGTAGATGGGTAGTGGTATCTCACTGTGGTTTCAAGTTGTATTTCCTTAATGATGTTGAGCATCTTTTCACGTCTTTTTTTTTTTTCTTTTTCTGTCATCTGTATATTTTCGGTGAAATGTCTTCAGATATTATATATTTTAAGATATTGGCTAATTCCATCATTTCTGTCATTTCTTGGTCTGTTTCTATTGATCTTTTTTCTCTTGCTTATGAGTCATTTTTTTCCCCTCTTTTCTCTCTCTTTCTCTTTTTAAAGATATTATTTATTTATTTGAGAGAGAAAGAGAGAGAGCACAAGTGGGGGGGTGGGCAAGGCAGAGGGAGAGGAAGAAGCAGATTCCCAAATGAGTAGGGAGCCTGAGAGTGGGCTGGATCCCTGGACCCCAAGATCATGACCTGAGTCAAAGGTAGACACAACCAACTGAGCCACCCAAGCGCCCCAGTCATGTTCTTTTTCATGCTTAATAATTTTCGTTTGCATGTTGGGCATTATACATTTTACTATAGTGAGTATTGGATTTTTCTGTTTTTCTTTAAATAGTGTTGAACTGTTTGTTGGTTGCTTGGTTCGTTTCTCTGGAGCACAGTTATGTTACTTGGGATAAATTTGATCTTTTTGGCTCTTGCTTTTAAGCTGTGCTAAGGAAAGTCCAACTCAGTTTTTAGTCTTAGAGCTAATTTGCCCCTAATACTAAGTCCCCTCTTGAGAGCTCTAGCCAGTGTCTCATGTATTAAGAGGTCTCTCCATTTTGGCTTGTGTTCAGGTGATATATTCCCAGCTCTGTGTGAGCTCCAGGAATTATCCGGCACACTGCTTTTTGATGGTTCTTCCCCTGGCTTCCTGTAATTTCACCCATGCGTGCTCTGAATTGTATTCAGTTAAAGACTTGAAGGGTTCCCTCTTTGGATCTCTGGATCTCTCTCTCCCTCCCCCCCAACTCCCTCCTCTCTGATCTTCTGCTCCCCCAATTTTAGCCGCTATAGATCCCGAACTCTGATCTCTGTCTTTTGAGCTCTTTGAGATTGCTGGGCTCTGTTCAGGTCCCCTCTCCCCAATCTTCCCTGTGCAGTAATACCTGGAAACTGCATTGAGACAGCAAACTAGAATAATTGTAGGACTCATATAAGTTAGTTTCCCCTATCATAGCTGTCATAATCCCTGGCTGCCTGTTGTCCAATGCTTACAGTTGCTTGGTATATATTTTTTTCCCTTAGTTTTCTAGTTGTTCACAATATAAGGACCATTCCTATGGCAGTTAATGCTTCATGAATGAGAGTGGAGTCTCTTTTTCCTATTTTCAACTTTAAAAATCCTGGGGGAGAACTTTTGCCCAGGTTATGTTCAGTGATCACCCGTGAGCCCATCAAAGTAGTAAGGACTACAAAAGAAAATGATGCTTTTTAAGACTGAAGTATGGGCAGAATCATTTTCTAATACAAAATGGAGAGATCTTCTTAGAAGAAAGGGGAAGGGTGTGGGGCAAAAAGAGAGAAGCAGCATTCATCGTAACAACAGTTGGTGTGAAAAAGAATAAAAAGTGAAACAACTGATAAGACCAAGAGTTCCTTGTTGAGAAGGCTGTGTCCAATCCCTGGCCTTGTGCATTCCAAGGTCAAGGACAAACTGGAGGGGGGGCTAGGGAGGAGAGATGTAATATGTGTAACAGTTGGCCTGAGATAAAATGAAGTAAAAACACAACTTTCTTCTCTCTCCAATCTTTCCCCTCCTCTGCCTTTTGAAATTTGCTGTGTGGAACATTTTTCCCAAACCTTGACTGAATTCTGGGGTTTGTCCCATTACTTTTCTGGTCTTTTTCAGACAACAGAGAGACCTCCAGATATTTTAATCCCATGAATGGTCTCACTTCATGAATTAAACTGTCTGGTTCTGTGTAATAGTAAAATTCCATTTATAGAAGAATTCCATTTATAGGAATAGGGGACATGCTTCAGAAGGAAAACAGTATGCGGAGAGATTCTGTTTCTCCACCAGAAGGATATCTTTGAACCATAATATTCAACTCCCTACAATAGCTAATAGCATATACTGACCTTTCCAGGGATTTGGGGGTGGAGAGGCGAAGGGCATGGATGGAGGAGAGGGGTCTCACAAAGGTCCTATTTACTTGTTACTGTCCTGATCTACCTAGTAGATATTTCAATCTTTTTCTTACAGGGTATTATCTTAACCGTGTTATCTCGGGTAAGGCATAGTGAGGCTAACACAGATAAAGAGAGAGAAACCAGAAAGTTTTACAGTTTTGTTACCCTGCAAGTTCCCCGGACAGAACACAGCATGCCATAAAGGGCGTAAACCCTGGATAGGTTATAAGGCAGAGGGAGAGAGGGGAACTGTGGTTTCTGCAGGAAGTAAAGAGGGAGGCAGAACAAGCAGGTTTAGCATTGGCCTCTCTGAATAATTTCATTGGGCTCTAGGGCAAAGGAGCTGTCTCTGGTAGTCTGGTACCTGATCCTGGAGCAATTAGGCCTGAAGAGTGAGAGCCTGATAAGGAGGTGGTTCAGGGTGTGGACTTAATGGGCTATGCAAGAAGGGGAACTAACCAGCTTCTAGCGAGGACCTCAAAACTGGGTCAAGACGGCATTTAACAACAACTAAACTAAGCTAAATTACAGGTATTTTATGGGTCCTTTGGAAACCCCTTGTCATAGATGTCTCACCTCCGTCCCTTTATTATGGGCGAGGTCTTTCTTCTTCCTGCAATCTGTCTCTGTTCCTCCCTCTCTCTCTCTCTCTCTCTCTCTCTCTCTGACACACACACACACACACATACACACACACACACACACACACACACACATTGCTAGCACATTTCCAGCCTCTTTCTGTCAAAGTCTGAGGTCTCCTTGCCTCTGCTAGTAAGCCATGTTGGGCAGGGCTCCTTTAAAGAAAGCTTCAAGCTAGCTCTCTCTGGTGCCTCTCACATCTGACACTGAATTATACATGACATGAGCATCAGTAAAGGGGAATAGTGCTCTGGGAGAGCACCATGGAGGGGGATGAGGAAGGCAGAGGCAGAACAGAGGAACAAAGTAGATAAAGGTTTTCCAAGCATAAGGGAATAATGTATCAGAACTTATATAATAAGGGCCAGGACCCAGGTGAGGAAGGTGAAGCATTTGCCTTAGGGGCAAAATTTAAGGGCGTGCCATAAAAAAACAGTTATCAAGATAAATAATATTTAATGCAATTTAAAAAAATATCTAAGGATACCATTTCCCCTTTTGCTTAAGGCACCAAAATGCCTCAGCAGGGCACTGGTGCTATGCCCTAGCAGCTTCTAGCTTCTTCCTGGCCAGATTGTATCCCTGAGCCAATTCTACAAAGCAATGCTGGAGCGGCCCCCTAGGAAAGGCCTTCCTCAACAAATAACCTTTTATCTGAGTCTTGGAGAAGGAAGTGAGGCATGGAGTGTATGAACAGGAGAGAGGGAACAGCACACCTGCGAATCCAAAATGCCTCAGTTGGAAAGAGTTAGATGGCTCTTTGGGGAATGGTGGTGGCAATGATTTTGCAGGCAAGGACCAGATTATGAAAAAATTCTTTAGTATTTTAACTAGGGGAGACAAATGCCCAGATTTGTTTCTTATGCATATGATGCTTTGTTGGGGGACAGATTGGAGGGGTCAGGCCTGAATACAGGTAAGTTCCTTAGGAGGCTAGTGCAGGGTCCAAGTGAGGGATGACCGCATCCCCAACCAGAACAGGTGAAGCTAGATTCCCAAGGTCCAGGTCCAGGCCTTGGTTCCCCCCCATAACCCTGAAGGTGGGGCGGCACCCGGGTGTCCTGCCAAAGGGGCCACCTCGGGGTTCCATTGGAGCGCCGGGTGCACCAGGGCGCGGAGGAACCGCCCAAATTCAGCCTCGGGCTGGGGCGATGGGGTCGGGGCGGGTCCCGCGGGTGCCCGACCTGCTCACCGCCCAATCGCCGCGGGCCCGCCGAGCCCCGGGGGGCTGGGGCCACCGCCGCCGCCGCCGCCGCCGCCGCCGCCGGAACGTGCCGCGGCTGCGCTGACGCGCGAGCGCCGGGCAGGGCGGCGGGCGCGCTCAGTCTGGTGGCGGCGGCGGCCGTGCGCGGACCGACGTTGCCGGAGCGCCGCAGCCGCCCGCTCCGCCCGCAGACGAGCCGAGCCGCGCCGCGCTGCCCCGGCGGCGCCCGCTCGCCCGCCCGCCATGGTGTCATGGATCATCTCCAGGCTGGTGGTGTAAGTGGCCTTCCCCGCGCCCCTTCCTTCCCCTCCTTCTCCGCCCCTGGTCCCCGGGCTGCGCGGGCCCCTGCAGCGCCCGGCCCCGTTCGCTCTGGCTATTAATACCCGGCGGCCGCTAAATTTAGCAGGTACAGTAGCTGCCGAGGACGCCTGCAAGCGGGCGACACAGGACGCGGCTGCTGCCCTGCGGGCCCGGGCCCGGGCGCGGGGGACAGGCGGGCGGGGCGGCGAGGGCGGGGGCGCACGGGGACTGCGCTGGCTGCGCCCCGCAGCGCCCCGGCCGCTTTTGTTCCCCGGGTGGGTGGGATTTGCAGAGGCCCCGAATGGGCGCGCCGCTGGGACACGCGTCTGTCTCCTTTGGGAGAAGCGCTGGCGGGGTCTGCCGTCGCCGCGCCGCGCCGCCGCGCTTTTGTCAGGTGAAAATGACAGAGCCCAGCCGAGCCTGGGGCGCTGCCTGGAGGGGTCGGCGCGGAGAAGGGTGGAGAGATGAAGGCGAGTCTCCTACTGGGATTGAAAGAATACTCCTTTTTAGGTTTCTCAGATTGACAGCGGTAAAGGCAAGTAGGACACAGCGGGGACGTGTAGGAATCTTGGGGCAGACGCCTGGCGGACCCCATGTCTGATTCCTTTGACGGAGGTCTGAGGGAAAGATAGGGGCAGGCATCTCCAGAAATTCACGGGAAATTTCTAAGTGACAGCCGCTCAGGTGGTGGCAATGACACCTCCCAGGCCTTGTAGGAGAGCGCAGAGTCATCTGGGGTGAGGCCTCTGTGAAGTCATTGGGGGTGGGTGTGGGGGGCGTTTTTCTCTGTCAAGCCCCAGAGCTGAGTAGACATTTGAAGAGCTCCTTCCCTCGTGGATTTATTTGCCTTTGGAGCTACACATGGCTGTAGCAGTTCCTCTCCTTCCCTAACCATTTTTGCCTGAGTCAGGACAGATTTGCCACCTGCTCAGGGGAGCCAGGGCTGAAATTGGCCTGGAGAGTGTGGGTGGGAGGTGCACCTCAGGCTCTTTCTTTGTCTGGGAAAGAGGGGCTCCAGACTCTGGTTCATTGTGCACCATCACTCCCAACGTTGTGAAATATCTCCCATCTCCTGTCCTTCTTTACTGATTTTCTAAGAAGTGGCCAGAGGCAGCCTTCTGAAGTCATTCTCAGCATTGTAGCCCTGCCACCATTCTGGGCTTTCATCCCAAAGCCAGTGTTTGTGCCTCTTGGCACCCAAGTCATCCATTCTATGCAGCGCTCTCCACAGCTGTTGCGGACTGCTGGGGTTTGTGCTGTATCTCGAGGTGGCATGTTAAATATTTAGAAGATTTCTGAGGGCGGAGCTGGCATGAATAATACAGGGAAGCGACTGGAACGCCTTGCCCCACCTCATGCCTGACCAAGGCCTGTCTTGCCTTCAGGGTGGTATTTTTTTCTCCTGAACTAGTGTGTGATCTTCATATTTGGCAGTGACTTCTGGGGAGCCCTCAGGGTGTGGCCGGAGACTCCCATTGGCCTGGCTGGAGAGCTCATTTTCTATAGGTTCTACTGCACTAGGCCTGGCCCCCTGGAGAGTGAGGGCTTCTAGTCTGGGGTCCATGTGACCATCTTTAATTTTATGAGCATTCCTCCTCTCCTACTACACAAGGCAGCTGAGTGGAGTAGAGAAAAGAGGCATCTCTTGGGAGGGGTCTCAGTGTTGCTGTTATTTTTTAAAACCATGCTCCCTAGAAGTGAAGCTTCAGAGAACTTAAATGACAGGAGAACTGCCCCTCAGGTCAGCCCAGGACCCTCTGCCCCAAGGGAGAATTTGTGGGATTTGGGGGTGTTATTTCCTCCGTCAACTCCAAAAGGTCAGGGATACCACCTATCTCCTGATCACTGTCTTTATAGAAACCCAACATGGAAGTGTCAGGTGTCAATTATTAAAAGCCAATTTAGTTAGCAGTACCGGTTTCACTTAAATAATAGCCTGCTCATTATAGGAAAATCAGAAAGTATAGATAAATAGATTGAAGATCATCCACATTATCATCACACAGAGATAGCTAATGGTAATTGTGAAAGGTCTCGTCTTCAAGATGTTTTTCCTATGCATATATGCACATACATTTATATTTCTAGTTCAAGGCATTTATTGATTCAGCTCAAATTTCCGCATCCCTCTTAGCAAGGAATAGGAATACTGAATTTGGAGTCAGAAAACCCTCGGTTCAAATCCCAGTTCTGTCTCTTGCCAACAGATGCCAGTTCACAAGAGATCCTAGTTCAGGAGCTAGTTAACCTCATGTTGCCATTACAAAGATTTCAAGAACACGTGATTCATAAATTGCGGAGCATTTCCGTTCCTCCCACACACCAGATAATTAAGAGAGGGCCGAGGTAAGAGCTCTGGAAGGGGCTCTCAGACTTAATCTACTCCTGTGTTTTGCAAACTGGCTTCCCTGAGGGCCACCCAGCCTGAGTGGGTGGGCTCTGGGCTCCCAGCCCTGATCAATGGGAGTAACTCCCCCTTTGGTGGTTTGTATATTCGGGTTCTAAATAAAAAATAATTTGAGAAATATATGGATTTTAGCACTAATGAAAACCACCCATCCCTTCTCCCCTCTCATCTGTAAAACTGTAGAGGGAGTGTGCCTTGCCCAAGGACACAAGGTGAGCTGGTGAAGAAAACAGGCTCCGGATTTTTGGTCCAATGCCCTTTCCACCTGTGCCCGTCCTTGACAATTGTCTAAAATTGACCTCTTTCAAGCTCCCAAGACCTCTGCTCTGGCATCCTGTGATTTTTGTCCACCAGTCCCATTTCCTATAAGAAACTTTTTCAAGGCTTTGTAAGCCTCTGTGACATGAAAGAACATTTAAGGAAGACCTATCCCTGTGTTCTGAGGATGGAGAGGGAGTGTCTTCCTTCCAACCAGATCCCTCAAGACGAGCTGATGGCGTCCAGGCAGAGCCACATGGTGCTTGTAGATACCTATCTTGCCATTGGCTCCGAGTGTTTTTAGGACTGTAACCTTGGCTTATTTCCCTTTCTGACCCCTCGCTTGCTCCCAAGGCTCTTCTCTGAAGTTCCTGGCACGTTGCGTTCACTCAGTGAAGGCTGGTTGTGTGGGAGGAGCTCAGAGGTCCTGGGATAAGCGGGGGAGCCAGCCAGTGTTATCCCCTGAGCACAAAGGTTAGTGGGCATCAAGACAGGCTTGCGCCTACTGGGAAAGCTCTTGGAGTGAGAACCAATTGGAGATGCTGCTTTTTTGCTAGTTGTTTTCCTCCTAACTCCATTGGCTCAGCCTAGGAAGAATTAAAGATGAAATATTCAGTGTAGTGGCAAAGCTGGCTTTGTTAGAATCTAGCTGATATCTGCTTGGAACACGGGGCTTGTTTATGACTGGCCTGCTTGCCTCATTTACAAGACTCAGTTTTCTTTACAAAGAACTCAAGCCTTAGGCACCAGTGAATTTTAAACTGGGGAGAGTAGGTTTATGTGCCCTGGAGGATTCACACAGAGGTTGCTTTCTGCCTTCTTGGGAGAATGCACTATCTTGAAGCATTTATTCCAAGGAGCAGGTGTTGGTCGCATTGTCTTTGGACAGAAGTTTGGCTGAGGCCCAGGATGTTGGCTAAATGAATCCAGAGCTTCCCCTTTGGTTATTGGACCAAAACTCCAGTTCGCTATGTGGGGAAAAGAGAGTTCTAATTTTAACAATTCTCCAAATAACTAAAAGCTGTACAGAAAACCCTTATTTTCACAGTGCACTTCTTTTTAAAAAAAAAAAAAAAAGTCAGTTTTTAGAAGGTCCAGTCTGATGTTTAAGAGAGTCTTAGTTTAATGGCTACAGATCTGGCTATGTCCCAGGACTGTGATTTGGAGCATAAAGTCTATCTGTCCCAGTCAAGGATGTATAAATAAAGAAGACTAGAAAGAATGTGAGTTGTCCTCAAGATATTCTTCAACTGTTGCAAAACAAATGGAAGTAAATGAAAAGGCCATGCATCCTTAAACATGGACTTGCCTTTCTTTGGAGCTTGCTTTTAAAAAGTGGAATGCAGAAAAATGATCCCATTAATTGGAGGTTTAGGTTGGTTGAGGATTTATTTCCTGGCACTCTGGCATGGTATAGGGTAGGAGCTGGGTAAATCTTTCAGATGAATCATGAGAGGGGGAAATGTTGAGCTGGAAGTCAGAGGATTTGGGGTCTAGTCCCAGCACTGGACTGACCCACTGTTATAATCCGGAGGGTACCTGCTCCCACCCTGGGGCCCTGCTCCTGGTCTGTGAGATAAGGCTATGGACCAGTATCACGTTGGAGGTCCTGGTGCCCCTCTAGACCCCTTCCTTGTCCCCTTCTCCCCCAGCTGGCCCACATGCACCGTGTTTATAAACAAGAGGAATATCCTCAGGAAGTGAAAAATACCAACTTCAATTTCACTGCTGTTCTGCTGCCTTGGTCTTTTGGTTTATTAATCCTTCCTGCCTGCTGGGAAGTTGCTTCTGGGCACTTTGCTCTGTTATGTCTTCTTTGAAGGATAGCTGACAAGTGAGGGTTTTACCTGGTTATGACTGGCTCAGTTTCCCCTTCCTTCTGAAGTGAGCTATCGTTTTTGGAGCATGTATTATTTGCAAGAGGAAGAGAATGACAGAAGAGGGAGTCAGGCCCTCAGTGGCCACCTAGTGAGGCTGCCATTTTGTTGCATCTGTGTGTGTGTGTGTGTGTGTGTGTGTGTGTGCGCGTGTGCGTGTGCGCGCGCGCGCGTGTATTTTTCAAGGAGGTTCCAGAGGCCGGTGGGGATGGGAAGACAATAGTCACAGAGCATGGCTTGTTTGGATTTTCATCGTCTGGGGTGAGCCACGCACATGCCCAACTGGTTGCCAGGATTCTTGGTGTCTGTGAGAATTTTTCCAAGAATCAGCAAGAGCCCAGGGGGTTTGCATTTGGGTTATGAGGATGTTTTCCTCTCACTTCTGTGCCTTGGGTGGATTGGCCCCGATGAATTGGAAGATGGATCGTTCTATATGTTTGTTTTGAACTTTCAAATCTCATGTCTTCACACAGAATCACATTGTTTTCCCTTTGGGTTTTCTTTAGTTGCACCCAGGGGCTTTTCTGGGATTACAAAAAAAAAAAAAAAAAGAAAGAAAAAGAAAAAGAAATATAGATAAAGGACCAAGTACTTGGCACCTAGTCAGGATGTCTGAAGGATCTTGGCAGGTAATCTGGTGCAGGCCTTCAAGCATGGTGCGCGTACCTAGACCAGGAATTGCAAGTGAGTTTCATCTCATGATTGATAGGAGGCTGCCTGGGATACTATCGTGGCAAATAGGACTCTGGATGGGACTCCATGGGGTAGGAGTCCCATGAATGTTTCGTGCAAGGAAGAGGATAATGAGGGGCACACCTGTTGGTTCAGTATTGGCTCTCCCAGACTTAGTCCATTTTTGATCTGAGAACCCCACTGTCAGAATTTTATACACTGTCCTCAGTTAGTAAACAGAGCTGAATTCTTTTTTTTTTTTTTTAAGATTTAATTTATTTATTTGACAGAGATCATAAGGAGAGAGGCAAGCAGAGAGAGAAAGGGAAGCAGGTTCTCTGCTGAGCAGAGAGCCTGATGCAGGGCTCTATCCCAGGACCCCGGGACCACAACCTGAGCCAAAGGCAGAGGCTTTAACCCACTGAGCCACCCAGGCATCCCTAGAGCTGCATTCTTTACCTAAGTTTGCATCCCCTCCTAAACATCCCACCTCCAGTAGGCCTTGTCAGTCACTGGCAGTTCTAGGCCAAAGGTGCCTTCTTCTTGCCAGCACCTGGGCTATCCAGCCTGGTGGCTTTCTCAGCTGCCTCTTTCCTCTTAGGACCATCATTTATTATATACCACATTTTCCCTTTTTTTCTTTGCCTTTCTCCAGTCATTAAATTCTACCCTGGCCTTCTCTTGGGTGCTCATGCATTCACATCCTCTCTACCTCCTTGTAGGGTCCTGGGCTTCAAAAGGAGATTCCCCTTCCCTTCTTGGCAACATACCCCATCCTACTGTCCTCCGCTCAGCCACAGGAGTGGGCATGTGACCCAAGCCTAGCTGCACATTTCCCTGGGCACAGAGATTGGTCCAGAGGTGGGTGTGTGACCTAAACTGAGCCACCAGGTCTTTCCCCAGAGCATGTTGATTTGGAGCTAAAAGAAAACGGCCTTGCCTATAGGGGCCAGAGCTGGAGAGATGTGAAGGTGGGGCTGTTGGTGGCTAAACCCCCTGGCACACGGAGAAGGCCTGTAGGCCAAAGGGGAGAATTTGGCAATGCACAGGTAAATGGAGAGGAGATACTGGTTTGTGTATGTACCTCTCCTTAAGGATCATGTCTGTTTCTTTGTCTGCCTTACACCTTTCTTCATGTGTAGTGGGTGCCGGTGAGTGAGTTAGGACCTGGCTACTTAAAGAATGTCTGTGTACCAGTAGCACTGGTATCCCTGAGAGCTGGTTAGGAATGCAGAATCCCGGGTCCCACCAAGACCTAGTGAATCTGCCTCGTATCAAGATTCTCATGAAGCTCGGGAATCGCTGAGTCAGATATCATCATCTCTCCTGTGAAATTAAAGAAATGGACTTGTCTGAGGTTCCCATCACTGGCTGTAGAACCAGAATTTAACCCCAAGTGAGCCATTTGTGCTGGACTGTGATTCATCCTTCCTGGTTCTGAGTGGTCAAAACCCTGACTTTTTATGCATTCTGAATGGCATCATTGGACTCCCCCAACCAAGTGCCCAACCGCAAAACTTGCACGGATGGGCTACCTAGTTGTGATTTGTGTAGAATTTAGTTTGCCCGACTTTGGGTTCAGGCTGCCAAGACAATGCCTGTCAGATGTAATATTAGGCTGAGCAGATCATGCTGCTCAGAGGAGAGTGGGATACAGCCCACCTTGAGAAAGAGACATGGTAAGCACAGTCAGCTGATGCTGGGGACTTAGAGTGGACTTTCAGGAACAGGCAGGGACTTTTTCTCACGAGCAGAAGAGGCCGAGAACCAGTGGTCCCCATGTGTCCCTCTTGAGGAAGCTGCAAGGATACAGCGGGATCTGTAACCTCTTCAAGCCTGTGTCCTGTGGAATCCAGTTTTATCAGGGAGTGCTCTCGGCTCTGTCTTCAGACTGCTCCTCCGTCCAGCTGACTCCTCCCTCCATTGCCACCATCATGTTCCACCCCATTTCTGCTCTCCCAGACCATTTCAAAACCCTCCTAATTGTTTTCCCTGCTTCTATGCCTGTCCCTCCAATGATTTATTTCAAATATAAGATAGCTCATAGCGTTCCCCTGCCATTTAAAAATTGTCCAGAGAACTCCCGTGACGTTAATTATAAAATTCAGTTTCCTTACCATGTCATGAGACTCAGCAAGGCCTGGCCCCTGCCCACTGTCCTGAACTCACCTTGTGCTGCTCTCCCCACACTCAGCTGTGGCTTCCCCTCGATTCCTGGAAGGCAGCAGGCTTGTCTCACTCAAGGACCTTTGCCCTTGCTGTTCCCCCTGCCCAGGACACATTCGCCTACGTGGTCCATGGTTGTCACCCTCTTTCCATTTAGGTCTCTGCTCAAATGTCACCTCTCTAGGCAAGAATTTTTCTGACCCTCTTTTCCAAAATACATCTCACATACCACTCAATCCCCTTCGCACTCCCTGAAATTATGCTTTTAATTCATTTATTAACTGACTTGTGGTCTGTCTCTTAGCATAGAGTTTGAGCTCTACGACTTCTGAGACTCTCTTCTTGTTCACAGCTGTTTTCCTAGTGCCTAAAGTACTACCATGCTCACACTAGGTGTTTAAAAAATACTTGTTGAGTTAATGATGACTCAGTATTCCTTTTGGGGTGAGAAGATCCTTTTTTACACCCACATTGGTAGAACCTTGATTTGTGACTATGGCAAGTGACTTGACCCTCTAAGCATCCGTTTTCTCATTTGTAAAATGAAAGACTGAATTCCTGTTTCTGGCAGGATGAAAAACTAAATGGTTTGGAAGTCCTCTCATAATAAAACTGAATTTAAAAATTTACAAAAGTTTTGGATAAAATATAAGTGTTCTTCTCAATAGCATAGCTGAGGTTTTAGGTGAATAAGAGAATTTGCCAAAAGACAGAGCAGAGGGGGAATCATTTCACAGGGGTGTAAGCTAGTGCTGCAGAAGGGGCTTACCAGACTTTACCGGATTGTCCTGAACGTAGCTGGAATCAGCAGTCATTTTGTTATCCTCTCCCTGGCTCTGTGGGTCAGGAATTTGGAACAAGATGCAGGACACATAACTCCTCTCCGCTCCATGATGTCTCGGTCTTCACTGGGATGCTGCGAATGGCAGTGGCAGACTGGACATCTCTTCCTTTTCATGTGTTCCAAGGCCTCTTCATGTGGTCTTCCTATGTGATTTTTCCAGCACGAAGGCCTGAAGACCTCAGACTTCTTATGTGGTCGCTTAGGGCTCCAAGAGTGAATGTCCAAGAAGCAATAGTAGAAACCCTAGGACTTCTTCTGACCTGGCATCGGAAGTCCCAGGATGACACTTTTGCATTCTATTGGCCAAGCACATACTACGGCCAACCTAGATTTGAAGGGAGGCAGACTAGACTCCACCTTTCAGTGGGAGGGATGGCAAATAATTTGCAACCATCTTTAATATACCAATCAAGAGGATGGCTTAGCTTGGTTTTAATATCAACATAGAGAAAAAAGGGGCCCTTGGGTCTGTGGAGATAATAAGTCAGAGCTGAACTCTTGTATATAGCTGAAACTTGAAGCACTATTCTGCAGTGAAGTTCTGAGTAGAAGGATAGACCCATAAGTACAGGGAAATTGACAGCAAAGCTTGTCTGTCTTGCCCTGGGTTCTTGGTGGGGGAAAAAAATCTCCCTTGGGACTTTGAAACCATCCATGGACATGCCTCATATGGGTTTGGGGTCTTAAATGATTGCATCCTGCATGGTCAGAATATCAATGGCTGAGAGATTAACATAAAAATTAGTCTGGCCAGAGTTACTCCTGGATTATTTTGCAGAAATTAATCCAGTCCCTCTAAGGGCCTACAATATACATTGGATTAGCTCAAAGACCATGAATTCGCACTTCAAAATTACAAAACACCTGAAGTAACAGCCACCGTTAAGCAGGAGTTAAATGCTACCAGCAGCAGGCTTAGCCCTCTAGACATAAATAAATGAGTAACACACATATATATTAAAATATATATATATATATATATATATAATTTATCTACAATAACTATTACCTAGAATCCTTTGAATAAGCCTTTCTAAGTGAAAAAATAAAGAGCTGAAAATATAAGAAAACAACAGATCCTGGGGCTGAGAAGGGAGAGGAATGGACCCACTGGAAAAGAAGCAATTCCAAAAGTAGAAAATAGAGCACCTGGGTGGCTCAGTCAGTTGAGCATCTGCCTTTGGCTCAGGTCATGATCCCAGGTCCTGGAATCCAGTCCCGTATCAGGCTTCCTGCTCAGTGGGGAGCCTGCTTCTCCCACTCCCTCTGCCCCTGCTTGTGCTCTCTCTCTCTCTCTCTCAAATAAATAAATGAAATCTTTTTTTTTAAAAAAAAAAGGAAAATAAAGTATTGAAATAAAAACTCAGTGGATAGTTTTAAATGATGAGAGATTGAACACCGAGGGAGGAATGTTTTCTACACTACATCTTAGAGCTGGAAGGCATTTTAGTGACTCAGGCTTTTGTTTAATTGAGAAGGAAGACAGGACTAGAGGGCTTAGGTCATTTACCAAGACTTGAGGCCCGGTCTTAGTTTCTGAAAGTGCTTAGTTTTATGTTGTTAACAGGGGTTGGATTAAGACCAGTGGTGACTAGAAGAGCAACATTTGGTTTGATAGGATAGTATTTCTAGTAATTGTTGCTTTGTGAGGCAACAAGTTCTTGGCTTCCAACCCTAAGACCTTCCAACTCTAAGACTATGATTTAAATATTTTCCCTTACAGTGGTAGAGGAAGAGGGATAAGAGTTATTGGAAAGATTCTCTTTTTCAGTGGATAGGCCTTCTATCATTGTTTAAGACTGACTGATTCATTCATTCATTGATTCACTATTTACTGACCATTTGCTTTGTGCCAAGCCCTACCCTGGGTACCAGGAATATAAAGATGAATGGATTCCAGTTCCATCTTTGAGAAGTTGATGAGGTCACATAGCCAGTCAGTGGGAAACTTGGACTTGGATTCAAATGTCCCCCACCCAGCCAACACTCTTTCCATCAAGTGGGTCTTTTATGGGCATGTGTGAATGAGTTTTCTGGCTTTGGTTGGAAATTGTAAGAAGGAGCCCTTTCAGCAGAGGAAGTGGTGCATCTGACCTATGAAGGCATTGACCCACTGCTGCATCCGTCTGCCTGGGGAACTCTGTGGCATCCAGTGTTGAGAGAGAAGAGGCCGAGGAGAGAGAGGGTGTACTAAGTGAAGACGGGCTGGGACACACAGATGGGTGAGGTTGAGCATGCTCACCCATTATATTAGTCGGTAATTGCTGCTGTAAGAGCTATAAACTTGGTGGCTCAAAACAACAGAAATAAGTCTCTTAGAGTTTTGGAGGCCTGAATTCTGAAATGAGTCTTTTGGTGCTAAAATCCAGATGTTGGCGGGAGTTCTGGAAACTCCAGGGGAAAATCCATTTCTTGCTTCTTCCAGCCTCTGGTGGCTGTTGGCATTCTTTGTGACCACATCCCTCCATTCTCTTCTTCTGTCATCACTTTGCCTTCTCTCTGTCTTCCTATCCTCCCCTGCCTCTCTCCTACAAGGACCCTTGTGATTACCTTTACGGCCCACCTAGATCATCCAGGATCCTCTCCGTCTCAAAATCCTTACTCACACCTGCCATGTTTCTTTTGCCATATAAGGTAACATTCCTAGGTTCTAGGGACTAGGCCCTGGTTATTTGGGCTGGGGGGTTGTTATTCAGCCTCCCATGGCTGCTGGTTCTGCTCGCTCCCACTAAGCTGAAAAAAGCTCATCTAAAAACAGACTAAAAAAAGGTGAACACTCTGGGGTTCTAAGATCTTATTTTGTCTCCTTTTCCAGACTTACCTTGACTTGTAAAATGCAACAGAAAAGACTGCTAATAAATGGTGAGGGTATAATGGGTAACAATGCAATAAACACTACTTTACTCAGTGCCTGTTGAAGAAATAGAACATTACGTTCATTGGATCAGTATACCCAACTTTTGATGGACGTTAGGGTTCTTTCTAGATTTTTGTTTTTCTCTTTCATTCTTGTGAAGAGTGCTGCAGTGAACTGTTTTGTTTCTAGGTACACCTGTGCACAAATTTCTTTAGGAACAAAATGATGGAGGCATAGGGTATAGGCTTTTTTCACTTGCCCAAATAACATAAATTAAATTTTCATAGATGTATAAGTCTATTTCTGGGCTCTTTGTTGTGTCCCATTAACCAATCTGACCCCGCACAAGGACCACTCTGTATTAATTATATAACTTTATGAAAATTCTTGATATCTAACCTGGCAAGGCCCCTGCACATCTTGTTCTTCACAAATTGTTTTACAAGATGGTTTTCCTTCTGCGATAGATATACATATATATTTTTCATTATATATTGATTCCATACTTCAATATATATTCATATTCTATATACATTCATATATATATATAATGCATAATTATATATATATATATATATATATATATATATATATATAATTTCCGTTGCACCAGGGCTTTGCTGTCACTTGATATTGTCACACTTTAGAATTTTTGCCAGTCTGGTGGGTACAAAATGGAATCTCATTATGGTTTTAATTTGCATTTCCCTGAATACTAATGAGACTGAACATCTTTTCATATGTTTATTGCCCATTCATGTTCTCTCTCCTGTGAAGGGCCTGTTCAAGTCTTGCCAAATTTTCTCTTGTCCTTACCTTATTAATTTGTAGGAGTTCTTTAAATATTCTGGACCCTAATCCTCTGTCACTTACGTGTTACAAATGTCTTCTCCCAGTCTGTGGTTTATTTTTCCATTGTCTTTATGATGTATTTTTTTTTTAAAGATTTTATTTATTTGACAGAGAGAGATCACAAGCAGGCAGAGAGGCAGGTAGAGAGAGAGGAGGAAGCAGGCTCCCTGCTGAGCAGAGAGCCCGATGCGGGGCTCGATCCCAGGACCCTGAGATCATGACCTGAGCCGAAGGCAGCGGCTTAACCCACTGAGCCACCCAGGCGCCCCTCTTTATGATGTATTTTGATGAACAGAAGTTCTTAATATTAAGTAATGGATTTATCCATTCTTTTCATTGATAGTTTAGACTTCTTATGTCCTAGGAAAACCTTGCCTACCTGACATAATGA
Organism: Enhydra lutris kenyoni; assembly: GCF_002288905.1. NCBI lineage: Eukaryota > Metazoa > Chordata > Mammalia > Carnivora > Mustelidae > Enhydra > Enhydra lutris. The sequence continues at coordinate 34,457,869 of NW_019154102.1, read as the reverse complement.
AGATATTCTCCTATATTGCTCCTAGCAGTTTCATTGTTTTGCCATTCACATTTAATTTCTTGCTCCATCTTGAGATGATTTTTGTATATGATATGATGAAGGATGCCAGAATTTTTTCTTTTTTTAATAAATAAAATGTTGTCCTAGCACCATTTATTATAAAGTTCATCCTTTCTGTTCAGATCTGCAATGCCCAGCCTTGTCAAAAATTAAGTTTCCAAAGATGTGAGAGTTTGTTTCTGAGTTCCTTCCATTCCGTTGAACAGTTTGGCTCTGCGACACTACCACTGTCTTAATAGCCCCAGCTTTGCGAAAAGACTTGATGTCTGGAATGGCAAGCCCCCACCTTCAAGAGTGCCTTAGCACTTTCCTTTTTTTTAAGATATTTATTTATTTGCCGGAGGGGGAAGAGAAAGGGAGAGAGAGAAAGAGAACACAAGTAGGGGGAGTGGAGAGCAGAGGGAGAAGCAGGCTCCCTGCTGAGCAAAGAGCCCAATGTGGGACTTGATCCCAGGACCCTGGGATCATGACCTGAGCTGAAGGCAGCCTCTTAACCAACTGAGCCACCCAGGTGTCCCGTACTTTCCTCTTTTTTATACAGTTTAGAATTATGTATTATCACAGACACACACTCACACTTGCTCTAAAATCTGTTGGGAGTTTGATTGGAATAGCGTTGAATGTATGGGCCAATGGAAATTTGATGTTCTTAAGGTAATGAGTGTTCTAATCCATAAACATGGTACCAATTTCTTTATTTAGGGCTTTAATTATATTCAGTAAAATTTTGTGAGTTTTGCTGTGTCTTCTATGTCGTTTGTTATACTTATTCCCAAATACTTGATATTTGTTGATGCCAGTATATTTAGCATCTTAATGAAATTTTCATCTTGCCGCTGTTTGTTAGAAAAATGAAAGCTTGCTAAACTGTAGATTCTTTTAGGATTTCCAGATAAATAGTCATGTCATCTGAGATTATAGCACAGTGTTGTGTCTTTGCAGCAATTATTCCCTTTTTTCCCTTCCCCTTATTGCAATGGTAAAACTCTCTAATGTGAGGTGACTTAAAGTGGTGAAGGCAGGCATACTTACTTTTTTATTCCTGATTTTTAAAAGGAATGCGTCAACCTTCCCCTGTAAAGTATTGTGCTTGCTGTAGGAGTTTCAGAAATAAACTTTATCACTCTAAGTTTCTTTCTATTCCTAGTTTCCTCTGAGTTTTTATAATTAATGATACTGTATTTTCTCTAATGCTTCCATTAAGATGACAATATATTTTTCTGGCTCTTAATCTATTAAGTGACAAGTTGTAATAATTATTTTTGTCATTAAGCCAACCTTGCCTTCTGGAATAGACTGAATTCAGTCACACAATTTTTTTTTTTGTATTGTTAGAACAATCCTGGATTCAATTTGTTAATATTTAGTTTAGTTAATATTTAGATTTTTTAAAAAATTATGTTTGTGAGTGGTATTGGCTATCTTGTCCTTGTCTGGTTTTAGTATTAATATTATGCTAGCCTCATAAATGAAGTTGAGGGTGCATCCTCTTTTTCTATGCTCTGGGATAGTCTATATAAGATCGGATTTCTTTTTGGGATAACTTAACAGCTAGGTGCTTTATATATGGGAAGATTTTAAACTAGTTATTCCATTTCTTTAATGATTATAGATTTTCTCTATTTTCTTGAATCAGTTTTAGGTGAGGGCTTCATTCATCTAAAACATTTTTCCAAGTTATCATTAACGTTGCTTCTGCATTCCATAACTTTTGACCTCTCTTCTAGCACACTCATTAGACGTAAGTTACATGTTCTTATTCTATCCCCATATGTCTTCATTTATTTCTGATTCTTTCTTGTGTCATTGCATTATGAATAACTTCCTTCATGTCTGTCTCTTCAGCCATTTCTACTCAGCTGCTGAACATCCATTGATTGTTAAATTTCAGCTATTATATTTTCAAAATTTTATTTAGTTGTTTCAGAATGGTGTGGGCGTGTTTTATGGCTTGTGTTCCTTCCATCTTTTTTTTTTAAAGATTTTATTTATTTGACAGAGAGAGATCACAAGTAGGCAGAGGCAAGCAGAGAGAGAGGAGGAAGCAGGCTTCCTGCTGAGCAGAGAGCCCGATGTGGGGCTCGATCCCAGACAGCCAGGATCATGACCTGAGCCCAAGGCAAAGGCTTTAACCCACTGAGCCACCCAGGCGCCCCTTCCTTCCATCTTTTAAATTCAAATTTATTCCTCTACACATATTTATTTTATGTTCTGAGTCCGATAATTCCAGCATCTAAATTCTTTTTTTAAGTCTAACTCAACTATCTATTGTTTCTTTTGGGTACATTGTATGTTTTCCAATTTAAAATCAATCTTCCTTTCTTTCCCTTCCCTTTCCTTCCTTCCTTCCTTCTTTCCTTCCTTCCTTCCATCCTTTTTCCCATAAGCTTGTATTCTTTGGGACTTTATCTGTAGGAATACTTTGAGGCCTGGGTTAAAGGTAGGCTCCTCCAGACGTTTGCATTTGCTTCTGATGGGTATCTAGAGGCATTACCAATATTAGAGCCCTAGAAAGTGAATTCTTGAGATTTTTTTAATTTGACCACTTGGTTAGTATAAATTTGGGCTGCAGATGGGTGAAGGCAGGCTGTGGTTACAGATTCCCGGAGGGAAATACTGTTTTCTCTCCGCCTACTCTCATGACTGAACAGTAGGTTCTGGGGTCTCCCAGGAGTCTGTGGATCATCTTTTGTGCACGGCTGGCTCTTCTGTACAAGTGAAAACCATTACCACACCTAAGAAAACCAACTCTAATTTTGCAGCAGCATCCAAAATGTATGTGGTCTGTACTCAGGTTAACCCCAGTTTTTAAAAGTGTTTTGTATATTTTTTCTTGTTACTCGTTGGATCCAGTTCAAGTTTACACATTAAATTTGGCAATTGTGTCTTTTGACCGATCTAGAACAGTTCTCTCCCCTACTTCTTGCCTCCCCCTGACTTTCTGAAGCCTCTAAGCCAGCTGTGACAGAGACTGTTCTGGATTTGTCAGGCTTGTCCTCTTGATGAGAGTCTGGTCAAATATCGTGCAGATGATGAGGGGTACCTCCTATCACCTTCTGTCAGGAGGACAGAATGTCAGACTCTCCCATAATTAGTGACACTAAACTTGACCACTTGGTAAAAAGATGTACAACTTATTTAAATCCAGAATTTTTAGTTGTTTTCAGTGGGAGGGTACGTCAGAACATCTTATCTGACACTGTTAGATGGTCTCTTCTTGATTCTTCATTTTTGAAGTTTGAAGGTTCTATCAGAATTCTTTTGGTTCTAAGAGGAAAAATACAATTCATGCTGGCTTATGTAACTCAAAGTTTAGATTGGCACTGACTTCAGGTGAGGCTTGATCCAGTAGCACAAAATTAGCAGAGGAGCAGCAGGTTCTCTTGGTCTGTGCCTGAACCCGTGGTTAAGGCTGGCTCCCCTCATGGTCCCAAGAGGTTGCTGGCAGCTTCCAGGGCGGTTGAGTTTCTCACTGATGTCCGGCATAGGAGAGCATCTTCTGTGGGACACAAGGAAGTTTCTTCCCCCAGAAACTCCTAGCAAGCCCCTTGCTCTCCTGACCTTGGTCACACATCTGTCCCTGAGCCAATCCCTGTGGCTGGAGGATGGGATGTGCTGATTTATTTATAACAGCCAAGACCCACTCTGGACCTGGGGCTACGGTCAACTTCTCCAAAGCACAGGGGCTACATGGGACTCGGGGAAAGGACACAGGCAAATATCCACCAAGGTTTAGTTTCCATGACAATGTAAAAGACTCTACTGAGCACCCATTACATGACAGATCTTGTGCCAAGCCATTCTTTGTTCATTCAGCACGTGTGCTCCATCACCCGGCATTTAGTGAGATGCAACTGTGGGCTGAGAGTTGGGCCACAACAAGAGAAATGGAGTCATTGCCATCAGAGCAGTTTTCCATAAGGCTCTGTGCTGTCATTAACACAGCACGCATACAATGTGAGCATTACCATCTCTTTTCCAAATGATAAAACTGAAGCCCAGAGAGCTAAGTAGGCTGCCCCAGGTTCCCCAGCAAATTAGTGGTGGAGCTGTATGCTGAGAAACATGAGGTGGCCAGCAGCACCAGCTGGCCCCGGCCTGGGTGGGACTCGGGGTGTAGATTCTGGGCCCAGCTGTACCTGCATGGGCTGGATGATCATGGACTTCTCTTCCTCTTTGTCGTGCTGGGTGGAACCTCCTGGCATGTAGGTTCCCTGGTTGTTCACACCACCCCCCTCCTCTGCTTGTCCTAGAAGTGTTGACTGCTCAGAGCAAGGTAGACCCTGTAACACCCGCTCAGCCCCTCCCCAGGGTCTCAGGGGCCCTGCAGGGTCATCGATGTTATGATGAGGAGCTGTGGGACAAGAGACTAAGGAGGAAAGAGACAGGACCTTCAGGAACTGCCTCCTCCCACCCCTATGAAGGGAAAGAAGTGGGGATGAGGAGTACTGGACGGGCTGGTGAGCTGTTAGCGTGGCTTCTGTCCACCCGAACCCAAGAGACTCAATTTAAGGAGCTGCAGAATATGCTTTTGTCCTTCCTTGGTAGCAGTCTAGCCCAGTGATTGGGTTTCCTGTCCTGGCCAGCCTGGCCCGGCCCGTCTGCTCACCACACCTGTGCCCGCCTCATCTCAGAAGGGGCCGGGATCCAAACTCTGAGGTCAGCCTGAGCTAGTCCAGCCCCGCAGTGGCCTCTCCGGCCTGATGGAGGCTCAGCGCTTCCCTTAGGCAGCTCATCGTGCTTAATGAGGCTCTGGGTGGGGAAGTGGTTTTCTGGCAGGGCATGGGCCACTCCCCGGCTGACATGGATGCCTGGGAGCCTAGCTGCCACGGTGGGCTGGCGGGCTGGTGGCAGGATGAGGTCAGCTGTGGTCACAGCATGCCCGCAACAGGCAAGAGGCTGTGGGGCTAGGTGACGTCACTTGGTGGGGAGCCCTGATCTTGGGGTGGGCGGGCAGAGGTGGGGACTGGAAGACAGCTTCCTGGGTAACTGAGCTCTACCAGTCCCTGAAGGTCGGTCCTTCCTTTACATGAGTGTGCTACCTGATAGTTTTCGGCCTGCTCTCATGTCCGATGTCGCATATTGGGTCCTAAATGTGGTGGCTTCCAAGCTGAGAGCAGCCTGCATGTGCTTGTTTGCCTTACATGCTGTGTTGTATTTTATTTTACTCTATTTTATTTTATTTTAATTTTTTGCCTTGCAGTATTTTAGATTTGACTCCATTACCAACCTTTAACGTTGAGAGATGAGGCACTTCAATCTAGAGTTCTGTCTTCTGTTGGAAGAAACACAAGATCTGGCACCCCAGGGTGATTCGGCTGGGGTCACTCAGCCCCACAGCTGAGCTGAGCAGGGGCTGCCCATGGACCTCATGCTCCCAGATCTCCTCAGCCTCTGCTTGGCCCAGTTCCTCCAGGCTGCTGGTAGTTACCATTTCTCATCTTACACCTGGTTATTTCCATCCCCAGTATTTCCAGAGCAAGCTGGGGAAGTGGGTATTAGTATCCCCGTTTTGCCAGTGAGGTAACCAAGGCCCAAACTGGTTTCAGCATGTGATGCAAGAACATAGTCATGGCCCCGTTCAGTCATGCCACTTAATAGTTCTGTGGTCTTGAGTGAGTCACCTGCCCTGCCTGGGTCTCAGTCTCCCTATTCATAAAATGAAGTGTGTGAGGGGACAGGGGAGCAGGTAGCTAAATGTTTCCTGGAGTCCCACCTGCCCTGACACCTGTCACTCGGAGTCATCATCAACATTTTGCTGCTAGGTGCTGGAGGGACGCAGATCTGTGCCTTGTTCCCTTAACCTAAAGGTAAAACTTAGATCCATTTTACCATAATACAGATAAGCGCTTCTATTGACATGCCCTCACTCTGTGTCAGATGTTGCTTTGGCTGTGTGCATGCATTGTTTCACTTACTCCTGACAGTAGTCCTGTGGGGGAGGAAGTAGTTTTTCCATTTTCCAGATGAGCCATCTGAGGTTTTGAAAGGTGAAGGAAGTTCTTAAATGCCCAATTCTTACATGTTAGAGCCTTGGATCTGTTCTGTATCACAGCCTTTGTGTTTGCTCAGTGTTGCTGTATCCCCTGTGTGTGTGAAAGAATCATTCATAGTGGAAGGCAGTGAGAGTAAGGGTCCAGTGAGACTCAGGGAAACTCTGAGGTCCTGTGGGCTGGACGGGCTGGTCTGGGGAGACTGCATAAAAGAGAATGGTCATGCAGAAAGAGAACAAATGGTCATCCAAATGCACTTTGGATATCCTTCTGCAGGGAGGGAGGCATGTCCCAGGTGGGATGAGGTTAGGTGGAGGGGTGAGAATGTCCTCGTTGTGTTTAAAGGACCGGACTGGCTTGAGTAGAGAACTAGTGCAGTGACGTCTTGGGAATTCAGCTGGGAAAGGTAGATTGGAGGTTCAAAATACAAAACTTTGCTTTTAGGCAGTGGGGAGCCATGAAGGGTTTTTGTAAGGGAGGTGGTGATGTGAGAGCCCTGTATTGGAGTCAGCCTTGTCACAACAAGGGTGGAAGCAGAGTCTTGGCAATGGAAATGGGAAGAAAAAGGCTAAATCGGTGAATCAGGAGAACAGAAATAATTGATGGGACCTTGAACTACAGACATGCAGAATCAGAAGGAGTTTTGGAAGCCAGCTGGTCTTATTCTGTTCTGGCGCAAGGACTGCTTTGGTGACATCTCTGACGGCTGTGCAGCAAGGCACTACCAGTATGTGATGGCGGGACAGTTCCTTGTGTGGCTGTTAGCTTCTAAAGCCAGCATGTAAGGGTGAGGGTTGCTCAGTGTCTGCACTGGGGTAAATAGTGTCCCTCCCAAAATTCATGTCCACCTGAGACCTCAGAATAGGACTTTATTTGGTGATAGGACCTTTGCCAATGTAATCAAGTTTGGATGAGTTCATACTGGCTTAGCGTTGGCTCTAATCCAATGGCTGGTGTCCGTATAAGGAGAAGGAAATTTGGACACAGACTGAGACATGCAGGCAGAATATAATGTGACAACGGAAGCATTTTGGAGTGATGCCTCTACAGGCCAAGGGACACCAGGGATTGCTGGCAATCGCTAGAAACTAGGAGAAGGCAAGGAAGGATTCTCCCTCAGTCTTTGAGCATGGCTGTACCAGCACCTTGGTTTTAGACTTCTAGCTTCCAGAACTATGAGAGAATAAATTTCTGTTATTCTAAACCACCAAGTTCAGGGGACTTTGTTACAACAGACCTAGGAAAGGAATGCAGTGCCCATTACCTCAGATAATGCATAGTCCCTTGCTGGCCTCCCAGCATAAGACAAAACAATGACTACCCAGCATGACTTGTCCTTAGAACACCCGTGCAGTCTGCAGTTTCTTGTCTCTTCTCTCTCGTACATCATCTTAATAATCCAATGTAGAGTTGTGCTCTGGTGTTCAGGCCCTCCATAATGTAGTTCTGAATGACCTTATTTTTCACTGCTCCCCATGACCATGTGCTGTGAGCTTCCTAATCTCTGACTTGAGTCATTGCTTCCTCTCTGCTCAATGATACTCCCCGGCCCCCAGCTATATCCTGTCTGTCTTTAAGGCTCACTTTTTCTTCCTAGACCATTTAATGATAGATTCTTGGTCCTATAAGTTCAAAGCATGCACAAATAGCTATCACCAGTCATTGGACAGTATTCTACCCTGATGTCCTGAGACACGTTTTTGTACTTCTAAGCTCATAAATTTGTTTTTTTTTTTAACTTCACCAGTATTGATGACTTGTCTCTTGGGCTCAGTTCTCAGTCCCTTGAAGGTAGGCAGCTTATCTTTTGCTTCCTTTTGTCCTCTATACACTTCGTGTGTGTTTTTTTTTTAAAACTCAATGTACATATAGAAGAGTTTCTAAACAATGATATATGATAGTTTTCTTTGTTTGGGAAAGATTAAAAAGAAGAAAGGTTGACTTGAAGGGAAATCTTCTGACCTTTAGGGTAGAAAACATACTCTGGGTCCTAGAAGGTGATGATATGTCTGTATATATCCTTGGAGCACAAATTCTTTATCCTTTTCTCTGCACGTCCAGCCTCATTTAAACAGAAAGCAACAACAAAGTCATGGAACATCTCCTGTGTGCCTGGTTCTGTGGTGGGTCCTGAGGAGGTCATAGTAAGTAAGACAGGTATAACATTTATCCTCAATGAGTGTTAGTTTTTTGTTTTGTAGGAATACTGACGAAAAGGAAATGACCTACTTGTGATCTCTGTCAAATAAATAAATAAAATATTTTTTTTTAAAAAGCGGGCGCCTGGGTGGCTCAGTGGGTTAAAGCCTCTGCCTTCGGCTCAGGTCATAATCCCAGGGTCCTGGGATCGAGCCCCGCATTGGGCTCTCTGCTCCGCAGGGAGTCTGCTTCCTCTTCTCTCTCTGCCTGCCTCTCTGCCTACTTGTGATCTCTGTCAAATAAATAAATAAAATATTTACAAAAAAAAAAAAGGAAATGAATACTTTTTGACCTGCTGCCAGTAGCGTTTCGTTCAGGTGTCACGGTTAGTCCTGGAGGTCATGCTTGGCTCCAGCAGCCATGGTGGTGCTGAATGACCTGCCCTCTCCACTTGGCTGTGGCTGGTTGGCTCAAAGTGGACATCTGACTCAGGCTGAGCCAATTATATTTTTCCTCCCCTGGCAACACAGTAGGGAGAGTTCGAGGTAGCCAGTTGCTATGGACTGAACTGTGCTTCCACAGAATTCATATGTTGAAGCTCTAACCCCAGTGTGATGAGATTTGGACATGGTGCCTTTGGGAGATACTTAGGTTTTGATGAGGTCATGAGGGTGGAGCCGCCCCATGGTGGGAGCAGTGTCATGAGGAGAGATTCCGGAGAGCTCTCCCTCTGCTACTCGAGGACACAGGGAGAAGGCAGATGTTCGTAGGTCCTCAGCAGAATGGGGCCATGCCAGCACCGCGATCTTGACTTCCAGCTGTAGAACTGTGGAAGAATAAATTGCCCTTGTTTAAGCCACCCAATCCATAGTATTTTGTTATGGTAGCCTGAGCTAAGACACCAGTTACTCAAGAGGCAGGAAAGGTAAGAGTAAGAGTGAGGAGCTGTGAAGGCTGAGTTCTGCCATGGGGAAGGTGGGCCAGCAGAGAAGGAAGAAGACGGAGATGTTCAGAGACCTGAGGTGGCAGAGATGGCTTCTGAGGACTCTTCAGTCCCTGGTTCCAGACACTTGCAAGGCCCAGCTGCCTTACGGGTCTTGTACCACCCCAGTTTCCTCCCCACAGATTCCCTTTAGCTAATGCTGACCTGAGTCCTTTCCTGTTCCTTAACAACCAAAGAACCTCTACCTTCCCATTGTACACAAGATGTAAATGAGAGCTTCGAGGCCCAGGGCTACCCTATTGAGTGACAGAGTTGAGGTTGCAGTTGAGGTCTTCAGACCAGGTCTCTGCCTTTCCTGTCCTCCCAGGCTAACAGAGAACTTGTTCAACAGACCCAGGGGGTTCTGAGACCCTAAGGAGATGTGCTGTTATTCTTCTGCAGCCAGCCTTTTAAAACGAGACTTGTGTCACACTGGAAAGTGCCTTTCCCACATCACATGTGTTTGCCCCTTTTTTTCCCCGTGATCCCACAGGGCTGTCACCACGTGCAGTTTTGCCTTTGAACCTTGCATCTAGGAGATTCTTAGCGGTGCACACTGGCTGACGACAGTCCTTCTTGTGTTCTTTGCATTTGTCTTCCTTTTGTTCTTGTCATCTGAGACACGTGTCTGTCTCGAGCTGTGATCTTCTCTGAGCTCTGTGACAGGGAGTGCCTGACACCTGTGCCCTGTTCGGTTTCTATATTTGTCTTATGGTATAGTTTTATTTTATTTATTTTTTTTTTAAAGATTTTATTCATTTATTTGACAGAGAGATCACAAGCAGGCAGAGAGGCAGGCAGAGAGAGAGGAAGAATCAGGCTCCCCTAGAGAGCAGAGAGCCCAATGTGGGGCTCGATCCCAGGACTCTGAGATCACGACCCGAGCCGAAGGCAGCAGCTTAACCCACTGAGCCACCCAGGCGCCCCGTCTTATGGTATAGTTTTAAAGTGAGCTCATCATTAATTGGAAAATAACTTCAGATAGAAAGGAAAAGTTATTACTATGTGCACCATTTCAGCACAGCTGTCAAAAATGAATAGTTGTCTACCTGTGAACTTAATTTGTAAAACTATATAGTTGCAATTACAGGTAATAACAGTGTTGTATTCCACTTTTCCCTCAACATGATAATGTAAACAGTTTCGTGCTATTTCACACTTTTTAAAAGATTTTATTTGCGAGAGAGGTGGGGGGGAGGTCAGAGGGAGAAGCAGACTCCCTGTGGAGCTGGGAGCTCGATGCAGGACTTGATCCCAGGACTCCAGGATCATGACCTGAGCCAAAGGCAGTCGCTTAACCAACTGAGCCCCCCAGGCGCTCTATTTCACACATTTTGTAAGTATCATTTTTAATGGTTGTATCTGTTCTAGGATGTAGGGCACAATTCACTTAAGGGTATAGCAAATCCTTTTTGGCACAAACGGACGATAATGTGAGATGCCTCTCTGGGAGACGTTTGGTTTGTTTCTGATTTTGTGTGTGTGTGTATGACTGTAGGTAACGGTCCAATCTTTGTTTTTGTTTTTCAGATGTTTTCCTTACGCTAGGTTTCATAAAGTGGAATTATGGATAAACAGGTGTGACTCTTGGAAAGAATCTTGGGAGGTCTCAGTGAGACTCCTTTGTTGCAGGTAACAGAAGGCTGCTTCTGGTCAGCTTTAGCGAGAGGACATTTATGGGAAGGATGCCTCAGCAGCTCCTGGAATATGAGGGTACAGAGTCTGTAAGTGATGAGGGAGCAGAAGGCTGGCTGAGGACAAAGCAAAAGCGGGCACCTTTCACCCTCTCTCTACCTGCTCCCCTCGGTAATATGTGTGACATTCCTCAGGCACCTCTGACTGCCCTAAAAGAAAAACAAATAGTTAACTTGCAGAGATCACAATCCTGCAAGACAGGAGTCTCCCTCCGTCTACAATGTCCTAGTGATTTACAACAAAGAAGCTATCTTATCAATAGCCCAATTTCCAGAGGCAAATAACTCAGTTCCTCAAGCCCTAACGTCGCCCTCCCCTCCATAAAAACTGAAGGAGGCTGAGGTAGAAGGAAATGTAAATAAAGTTAAATTTCTTCTAAACCTAAATCTCACTAACAGGGATATTTGATAGGAGGAATGTGACATTCCACCAGGAAACTCCCAGTTGTCTTCATGTTAGTGCCTCATTAGAGGGAAAAACGGCCTTGGCTTGACAATAACCAGGCCTGACAGTCTTCTTTACCCTGATAGCCCTTCTGAACACCCCCTTTGTCCTCACCTACCCAACTCCTGTGTATATAATCAGCCCCTCCTCAGGATAGCAGGGCAGCAGCTCTTCCTGCCCATGAGTCCTGTCCCCATGCTTTAATAAGCCACCATTTTGCACCAAAGATGTCTCAAGAATTCTTTCTTGGTCATCGGCTCCAGACCTCATCCCACCGAACCTCACCTGTCTTCTAGAACTTCATCATAAGGATCTCACGAGGGATTGCAATCAGGAGCTGAACACTAGTGAGAATGTAGACAGCTCCTCTCTCTCTCTCTTTTAATTCATGGCATCAGTATCTATTCAACCCCTAACTGTATGCCGATTTTAGGTTACAATGACGAATTAAAAAAAAAAACAAAAAACAAAAAAACAAAGACTTTAGCTCCTGCCCTTATAGAGCGTGCCTGTCTGTCTGTCTGCCTGCCTCTCTTCACAGGAAATGTTGTCTCTGCCTCTCTGTGCTCCACTCCTCTCTCGGTCTCTGTGGACATTCATTTTGGCTTTGGTGAGCATTTGGCCAGGCAGCTGCTCGTCCACAGTCTTCATTTTAAGTAACCTGCAGACCCCCCCAGGCCTGGTTCCGAATTCCTGGGGGAAAGCATCTGAGATGCTTTAAACTGCCTCCTGCTTGGAGGCAGGGTCCTTGGTACGTGCCCTGGTGTGGGGCTGAGTGTCCTAGGAGGGGAGGGGGCAGCCCTGCTGTGCCAAACTGTATCTGCTTCATTGTTTTCCTCTTTACTAGTGTGACTGGGGGGGAAATGATTTTTGTTTTCTTTCATAATGAACTTCTTAACAGCTCTCCCGCAATGATGCGGCTGCTTCCGGGGTGGGGGGAGGATGGGCAGGCCCATTGCGGATTTGTTTACACTAATTAGAAACCTTTGTTGGGGAGGAGCTTGTTGGCACGGAGGGCATTGATGCCCTGCTTTTTTTTTTCTTTCTCTGGGCTAGTAGAGAGCCAGAGCGTCTGATTCAGTGGGTCTGAAGTAGGGCTTGGGAGCCTGCATGTCTCACAGTTTCTCAGGTGGTGCTGTTGCTGCTGGCCCAGGGACCGTGCTTTGAAGACCATTGCCCTATTTCCATCCACTCCGATGCCACCATCCGCCACTCATTCAGAATTTCTCTTTCTCTTTCTCTCCCTTGGCACCCACACAGAGTAGGCTCCAATGCCCCATTATCCTCTGACGTGACTATCCTCAGTCCTTTCTTATGCGTCTGACCACACTACCTGCTCTCCTCATCATGTCTGGGGGACTTTGAGAACCTTCTAACCATCTCTCCTTCCCTCTCCTCTGACCAAGAGCAGCTCACCTTATACATCCTAGCCAGACTCATCTGCCCGGCGCACGGTGCTCCCCAGGCCACGATCCTGCTCATAATCCCTGGCTATTACGAATAAAGCTGCTGTGAATGGTCAAGCAAAGTCTTTGTGTGGACATATGTTTTCATTTCTCTTGGGTAAATGCTCAGGAACAGGACTGCCTCAGTTGCTCCCCCTGCCCTGGAGTCTGATTGAAATAATAGCATTTGGGCATCCAAGCCTGAAGGATGGATTCCTGGCTCAGAGAGGAGAGAAGGGCATCACAGTGGCTTCTGAGTTCCTTCCTCTTAGAGCAGACTTATCTTTCATCTAGTTAGTGCTGTCTCTGGTGAGTTTGGATGCATTCATCTCTCTTTGCCATGAAATCTGGGGCTTGGTTGCTAATGGTTTTACAGGAATCATCTTTGTCGTGTTGGAATCCACTGGTATATTTATGCCACAGGGCAAATGTTTGACTGGATCTTTACCCACCTTCCTTAGAAGGGAACTTCTACTCACTGATTTCCTTCGGTCTCTCTCTCTCTTTTTTAAAGGCTTTTAAAATTTTGTTTTATTTATTTATTTGTCAGAGAGAGAGAGCACAAGCAGGGAGTAGCGGCAGGCAGAGGGAGACATTAGCTTCCCACTGAGCAAGGAGCCCAGTGTTGGACTCGATCCCAGGACCCTGGGATTATGACCTGAACCTAAGGCAGATGCTTAACTGTCTAGCCACCTAGACATCCTGGTTTCATTCAGTCTTTTTTTTTTTTAATATTTTATTTATTTATTTGACACAGAGAGAGAGAGATCACAAGTAGGCAGAGCAGCAGGCAGAGAGAGAGGGGGAAGCAGGCTCCCTGCGGAGCAGAGAGCCCGACTTGGGGCTTGATCCCAGGACCCCGAGACCATGACCTGAGCCGAAGGCAGTGGCTTAACCCACTGAGCCACCCAGGTGCCCCTCATTCAGTCTTTTAAACTGCTGCTCTAACCTCCTCTCTGCCCCTGAGCATTCATTCATTCATTCATTCATTCATATTTAGTGCATGTGCACCATGTGCCAACCACTGTTCTAGAAGTGGAGTTCTTCCACTTCACATCTTCAGTCACTCAGGTTTGCCACTGCCCTCTTTAATTTTCCTTCTCCTCATCACCCAGCCTTTGGATGGATGCTGGCCAAATGTGCTCTGGGGAGAGGTAGCTCCTCCCAGCTGCCCCCAGCCCATGATCTGTCTCCTGTTTCTGGGGTTTGCTCATGCTGTTCTCCCTTTCTGGAATGCCTCCCCACCCTCATCTTCCCCCCAAGTCTCCCAACCCCCTGCTCATTTTTCAGCATTTGCTGGATCTGCTGGAGCATCCTCTGCCTGGGGACGTTGCTGATTTGGAAGCTTAGCCTTGGCTCACAGAGCATGATTGCGGGTGTGAAGGTTTGCTTCAGGGTTGTCCAGCTAGACTTGAACTTGGCCATGTTTAGGACTGTCCCAGTCATCTTTGTATCATAACACTAATGGATAAGGGATGAAATGCTATTGTGGGCAGTAGGATGGGAGCAAAAAGGAAAGGATATAGAAGAACATAAAAACCACTCATGATTCTATCACCCAGAGATACATTCTGGAGGGATCTTAAAGAGTTTTTTTGTGTGAGGGGTGCCTGGGTGGCTCAATTGGTTGATCATCTAACTCTTGATTTCAGCTCAGGTCATGATCTCAGGGTCATGAGATTGAGCCCTGCATTGGGCTCTGCACTCAGTGGGAAGTCTGCTTGGGATTCTCGCTCTCCCTCCTCCCCTCCCGCCACCATGTGTGCACACATGTACACACTCTCTCTAAAATAAATAAATCTTAAAAAATTATATGTGAGGTACAGTGTATCTTGCTTTTCTACAGACATTAATATATTAATATTTTCTCATGTCCAGGAGATTTCTAAAGAGGATTTTAGTGACCTCTTAAAATCTTATAATCAATTCCCCCCCTTTTTTTTTAATAGTTGGGCATTTATATTATTTTCATTTTTTTGACATAATAAAAAACCCATGTAATGTACTTGTGCCTTAATCTGTTTGCCTCTGATGATTTCTTTGGATGGATTCCCAGGAGTACAATTACTAGGTCAGAGGGTAGCAACAGCTGTTAAGACTTGAGAAATAATGGCAACTTGCCTCCCGGAAAGATTGTAGCAATCTCTGCTCCCATCCGCGGGTTTTGCTGGCTAGGCTTTAAATTCTTTTTTTTTTTTTTTTTAAGATTTTATTTATTTGACAGAGATCACAAGTAGGCAGAGAGACAGGCAGAGAGAGAGAAAGGAGGAAGCAGGCTCCCCGCTGAGCAGAGAGCCGGATGTGGGGCTCGATCCCAGGACCCTAGGATCATGTCCTGAGCCGAAGACAGGCTTTAACCCACTGAGCCACCCAGGTGCCCCTAGGCTTTAAATTCTTAAAGAAGATGGAGGCAAAAAACAAGACACTAATGGCCTTGTAATTGTCTATGTCTTCAATTTGGAGGAAATGGCAGCTCTCCCTGCTACAGGAACTGAACTGGGGAGCAAGGCCTGTTGCCGTGCAGAACCTTGGCTGGGAGCTTGGCCTTTTGTGACAAGGGCCAATGTTGTCAGCACAGTCGCTCCTTTCCAGGCAGGACGCTGGGACTCAGGAGCCTCCTGGAGGGACAGCACAGGTTTCTGAAGCACAGAGGGAGAGAAGCTGCTTGCTGACCTCTGGGCACCAGGCTCGAGGCAAGACTCCATTAGCCACACATCTATTAATGAGCAACTCAAGCTTCAGGAAGCACATCTGGTTCTCTAAAGCCTATCAGGAATGAAAAGAAAACAGAGTGTAGATGAAGCGTTTATTGCTGTCCCCGTGTAGGGAGATCACTGTTGTGCATTCATCTGCCTCAGGCCGGGGAAGCCCGGCAGCAAATGTGGTTTCTAAGAGGTCAGTCACTTGCCTGACGGGGAACTGGAAACTGAACTTGCAGCCTCTTGGACGCGTGTACATCTGTTGAAGTATTACGCGTGCTCTGTTGGTATTGCTTATTCCTGGGGACATACCGCTGGCACAGGTGCCGCTTAGAGGGCACTTAGGAAATAAAGTCAAATGGACCCTCATCAAGGTCGTATTTTCCAGCCGATGTATGTAACAGGGGGCAATCTCTCATAAATTATGTTTTTAAATTGTATGTTGTAAAACTGAGTGACATTGTATTGTCCCTTAGCCGATTGAAAACGTGAATGAAGATATGTAATGTGAACAGAACGGGAGATAGTAAACTAGTACCCAGTGAGTGTAAAACTCTCTGGTGTTAATACTCTGGTCCCTTTAAAACTCTCTAGTTCATTTAATCCTTAAAGTGGGAACTACTGTCATTTCTTATTTCTGTAGATGAGGAAACAGAAGACTTAGAGAAGTTAAGTAACTCGATCAAAGTCATAAATTCAGTAAGTGGTAGAAATGAGACGAGAATCTGTCCACTCCAGAAACCCTGCCCTTCTCACTATTGGGGGTTGGTGGGCGGTGATTTTACATCTGGCTTATGTAGGAGCTGGAAGAAAGGGTGATGTGAGCTGGCTGCTCTTATGCAGCCCTAGGAAAGGCAGGGCTGCACACCCCTGGGAAAGAAAGCCTGCATGGCTTCTGTGCTCTGAGAGGGGCAGATGGCCCTCAGGCTCCCCTGTGGTCTTGACGGTCTGGCTCTGAGTGGTCATCGCTGCCACAGGTGCTTCTCCTCTACTACTCTCTGTGTACAGAAAAAGATTGGAGGGACATACACAAGTATTTTATCTGTAGACCAGTATTGGAGGGATGTAACCCAGGATAGCAGTATTTTGGCTACTGTTATTGCTAGTGATAGGATTGTGGGTGATTTTTATGTTGATTTTATTCTTTTCTATAATTAATTTTTAAAATAATTTTTTAAAAGATTTTATTTATTTGACAGACAGAGATCACAAGTAGGCAAAGAGGCAGACAGAGAGAGAGGGGGAAGCAGGCTCCCTGCTGAGCAGAGAGCCCAATGCAGGGCTTGATCCCAGGACCCTGGGATCATGACCTGAGCCAAAGGCAGAGGCTTTAACCCACTGAGCCACCCTGGTGCTCCTAAATAATTTTTTTAAAAATAACTTTTCTATAATTAATTTTTTTTCTACAGTAGACATAAGCAAGTAGCATAAACAAGTTATGTTTCTGTTAGCAGTAAGCCAGTTAAACCCAGTGATTGAATTTCCCTAGACCAGTATGTATTGTCTACTCTGGATGGTATTGTTGCTTGTGTAAGATGAACAAAATGTGCTCCTTGCCCGTAAGAAACTTATGGCCTAAAAGGAGGGGCTGATAGAACCGCATGTAAGTCAGGCTGACAGGAGACCCCATTAAATGCTAGTAGAATATAACGATGTGTGTGGAAGGCACACATATATGATACAACTCTCCTTCTAAGAAGCTCAGAGAAGCGTTTCTTGAAAAGTGTAGCCCTGGATCTGGGTGTTGAACAGGGGTTCTCAACCAGAGGCTCTTTTGCCCCGAGGGGACATTTGGCAGTGTCTGGAGACATCTTTGATTGGCACACCTGGGATGGAGGGAACGTTACTGGCATCCAGAGCTACTGGCATTCAGAGCCTCGGGGTACTGCTGAACATCCCACTGTGCTCAGGACAAGCCCCCTCCAACAAGGAATTATCTGGCCCTGGAGGTCAGTAATACTAGGGCTTCTAATCCAGTGCATTAGAAATGTGTGGGATGTTGGCAGATAGAGGCAGCGTGACGGCAGAGCCCAGCAGCGGGAGCGCAGGAGGTGTGTGCAGGGCTCGTGGAGGGCACGTGGAGCTGGGGCGGGGGCGGGGTGGGCCATGGCTAGATGGTGGAGGCCCTCGCTTGCAAGGTGAGCAGTTTGGCTGTTTTCCAGAGGGCAGCAGGGAGCCACAGAAGGTTTTTGAATGGTGCACTTGCTCCGTCAAGAATGGTGTCCGTTCTTGTCACCCCCACTTCGCTTCCTTGCTCATCTGCACATCCACAGAGACTAACACACACCTCTGTTTTCCTGTTTTCCACCCCAGTCCGTCCATTCTTTGTTTTCCTCCCATCTGAAGGAAAGCTCTGTCAGCACTCTGCCTTGCTGACCATTGGTTCCCATCTGCTGGTGACAAACGGATACAGAAAAAAAAAAGATCCCCCTTTGACCACACTCCTTGCTGCAGTTTTCCGGGAATATGCCACAGTGAGAGGTGACCATTCAGGTCTGTTCTGATGGCCCTGTAAGCCGCTCTGGTTTCTGGCTTATCACCATGCATTGGGTGTGGCTAACATGCTCAGACTATCTCAGGATGCAGAGTTAGGGTGGGGGGACAGTTCATGTCTGGACTGTGCGAGCGGCTAAGCAGAGACCGGGACTTGGACCTGGGTCAGACTGCAGTCACGGGACAAAAGAATGCCTGAGCCAGGGGAGGGGGTGCCCCAGAAGGCCACAGCATGCTCTCCCCATCTGTTCACTGCTGGCTCACCAGCAACAGAACAGTGCTGGACACCTAGTGTACTAGGTCGGTATGATGCGTACCAGGGCAGTAGGGCAGCGTTCTTCTGAATGAAAGAATGAGAAGCCCCAGGTCTGGAAGATGGGAGTGGGGAATTGTGATGCCACAAGATCATGCTGCCAGCTGGGAGCAGAGCTGAACCTAGAACTAGGGTTCCTGACTTGCACTTGGGAGCCCTTCTCCTATGCCACTTCCTCCCTTCAGTGCACAGGGACCTGGAGGGGTCATCCTGAGGCCTAGTGACTATAGATCCTCCTGAGGCCGGGCCCCTTTCCCCCGTGGTGTATGCTCCAAACCCCTCCTGTTCCTGGAGTTCCACAGCTCCCCAAACCAATCAACTAACCAGCCAGCCCACCCTAAGAAAAAACTTGCCTTCTCTACTGGCTGCCAAGGCAGAGGAGCTGGAGAGCCACTGTATGCTGAGATGTCACAGACGGCCTTTTACTTAGTTACACCCCTCAGGGGTCTCTCTGGGATGCCTCAGCCCAGGCATTTCTCGACAGACCAGCTGGGGCGGGGGTGAGAGGCAAATAGCCTAGAAGCACTCAGGCTCGGGCCTTCTCTATCATTTACAGTAAAGCCTTCTTGGATCTCCCAGGGGAACGGGAGTGGGGTGGACTTCTGAATTGTTTTCTCTCTTTATTTGGGAGGCACCCAGACTGGTGTCCTCTGAGATCCCCCAGAACCTTTTGGGAAGAGGCATTTCCCTGATGTCACACACCCAGAACCAAGCGATAGATTGGGGTGTAGAATACTTTGATGATTCCGCTGAGACAGTGGGACCCCTCCCCACAACCTCCAAAAAAGGTCTGCGTTGAAATGTCAGTGTTCTTTTCCCCACACCAACCCCCAGGGAGAATCTGCCTTGTGGGCAGTGGCTGTCCTTGGTCTTCCGGCTACAGGGCATTCTTGGGTCTTATAGGCCTAAGAGCTTGACCCAGTACCACCCAGGGCTAGTTAAATAACTCCCAGTGCTGAGGGCCCTGAACCTCAGAGGTGGTTCCTGCTTTGTGGGCAGCTTAGGGTGCAGGCAAATGGACAGCTAGGCCACATTCCTCCCTTCACAGGTGCTGACCAGCTGCGTGGTCAGGGAAAGCCACTGGGCTGTGAGTATGGAAGATCAAGTGAGAGCTTTGTAGCACAGTGTACAGCCCAGAGTGGGTACTGGGCCTCCATGTCCAACAGGTTTGTGGCACTTACTCCCATGGGACATCCTGGGGGAGAAGTGGCTGTCCCTGACACAGTCCTTCACCCTTGTTTGCTTGCAGCAGGAACCAAATTATGTTACTGCTGACAGGATCCTTGGTATGTGGACCTCTGCTTGGACGATCTCATTTTAAATGACCAGTCCTCGTGATCAAATGAAAAGATTTCCTCAGCAAAGCCCAAAAGTAATGTAATACACGTAATGTGTGATTTCAATATTTTATTGATTTTGTGGCATCAAAAAAGTGGGGACCTCATTAGTTCTAGCACCCAAGATTTGAAATCTCACATTCAAATTTCAGGGCAGCCACAGACTCGCTGTGTGACCTTAGCCCAATTGTTTAACTTCTCTGATTCTTATTTCCAGTCTGTGAAGTGGAGATTGTAATCATGCCTGCTTCACAGAGTTTTCGTACAGTGGCTAAACCCGTGCCCAGCTCGCTGGGAGCATTCAGTAGGGCGCTGGTTACTATGTGACTTTAACTTGTTTCTCCCAACTATGAAGCTTTCCTTCGTAGGCCCACCCTATGATTGGGGGCCCACAAATTGAAAGAACGCATATTGCTTTCATTCTGAAGGAAACAAAATTTCTTCTATTTTCAGCCTCAAAGCCAATTCTCCCAATCTGGGAATCTTTCTCTCCTTCTCAGTGACCTAGTTTTATCTGTTCTTTTCAAATCTGCAGAAACAAATGGCACAGTCCTTTAGGAGTAGTTCTCGGGGCGCCTGGCTGGCGCAGTTGGTGGACCACGTGACTTGGTCTCAGCATCATGGGTTCGAGCCCCATGTTGGGCATGGATCTTACTTGAAAAACAAAAACCCGGGGAGCCTGGGTGGCTCAGTGGGTTAAAGCCTCTGCCTTCGGCTCAGGTCATGATCCCAGGTCCTGGGATCGAGACCTGCATCGGGCTCTCTGCTCAGCCAGAAGCCTGCTTCCTCCTCTCTCTCTGCTTGCTTGTGATCTCTGTCTGTCAAATAAATAAATAAAATCTTAAAAAAACAAAACAAAAACCCAAAACCCCAGTAGTACTCATTATGTGGTTAGGAGGCATATCTTTATTTTCTAAACAAAGCAAACTATGTCTTATATTCCAACTTCTTAACTATTAGGTAGGTGGTATTCCATTGTACCTTGTAGAACAGTACCAAGGATTACTTTTACAAGCATCAATAACAGTTATTACCCAGACCAGGGCCTCACCGTCCTCACCAGGGTTGGGTTGCATCTGGTGGTGGTCAGAGTCCCTGGAGCTGTGCAGTCAGCACAGCCAAGGGGTCCACATTTGCTGGCGAGGTCACAGGGAAGCAGGCTCCGTGCTTGCGTCACTGGCAATGCCAGTGCTCTCCATGCAGGGTGCACGCTGGCCAGTCTGGAGGCGCTTTAGGAGAACACCAGCTGGAATCTGTGTCTCGCAGCCATCCTCTGTGTTTGTTCCCTCTCTGCCCCTCATAATTAATGTAACTCCCTCATAATTAAGACATGTGCTGGAGAGTCTCCTCTTAAAGCTTAAATTTCTCTCCCCAAAGGAAACCTGGCTGTTTCCTAGCTTGCTTTCTTTTCTCGGGCTGTTGGGGTTGAATCAGGGAGGCAGGAATTCTGGGCAGGCCAAACATCCCTGTTTCAGACCATCTTTGTTCTTCCGTGAGCATAGGAGTCAGGTGTAGACAAGGTCTGCCTTCCTCTAGCTCCTCCCTCCCCTGTGGGTGGGATGACAGCAGTGACCATACTAGCTGCCCCAAAACTTTTTTTGGACAAGCTCAGTGGCCAGGAATCATAATTTCTTATGAATCACATGATTATTTATAACCGAGCCTCCTCAGATCCTTTCTGGAACAAATCAAGGTATAAAAAAATAAATATTTAAGATATCAACAGCAGGAACCTATTTAGTGGTGTAACTTCTGGAAAGAACATAATAAACAGCATTTTCTTTCTTTCTCTACCAGCAGACCACTTAAAAAAACATATTTGCATTGCTTGCTAATTTTCACTCATTTTATGTCATGATATCCTCTAATGAATTGAGAGATGACAGTGCCTTCTAAAATTGGTACATTTTTTTTGGCTTGACAATTTCAGTAAATTAAGTAAATAGCATTGTACCATGAAACAGAACAGGTGTAACTTGAAAGGTTATATATTCCATTTTTTATTCCATTTTTTCTAAATTTGTTAGATTTTTTGTTAGAATTTGTTAGACTGAACCATTTGTGGATTAATGAACTAATGGCTTATACAAAGTAAATTCTGTTCTTTTAAATGTTCAAATATGGATGATTTTAACAAATATTCATGTCAAGATTTTTTTGGTTCATAAACATCATACATTTACTTTAATTGTGGTAAAAAAAACCAACAACAATATTTACCATCTTAACCACTTTTAAGTGTACAGTTCAGTGATGTTAAGTATATTTGCATTATTGCTCATCCAAACTCCAGAAATTTTTCATCTTGCAAAATTAAAAATTGAAGTTCTATACCTATTAAACAATGACTCCCTATTTCTTCTCCCCCCACCAACCCCTGGCAACTACAATTTTACTTTCTGATTCTTCGAATTTGGCCTATCTAGAGTAGTATCTATGTAAGTAGTAGATTTATCAGAGGGAGTCTACTCAGGGAAATGAAATCATACAACATGTCTTTTTTGTGTCTGGCTTATTTCACTTAGCCTGATGTCCGCAAAGGTCATCCGTGCTGTAGCATGTATCAGGATTTCCTTTATTTTTTTTTTATAAAGATTTTATTTATTTATTTGACAGACAGAGATCACAAGTAGGCAGAGAGGCAGGCAGAGAGAGAGAGGAAGGGAAGCAGGCTCCCCGCTGAGCAGAGAGCCCGATGTGGGGCTCGATCCCAGGACCCCGGGATCGTGACCTGAGCTGAAGGCAGAGGCTTTAACCCACTGATCCACCTAGGTGCCCCTGGTTTTAAGGCTGAATAATATTTCATCATATTTATGTTTATTAGTCTCACACATCTTGTCACACATAAAAATCACATTTTGTTTTGTGTGTATCTCTTAGGCTATTATGAATAATGCTGCTATGAACATGGGTGTGCAAATACTTCTTAAGACACAGAACCATTTTTAATCTTAGCTGCATTCTACTCTGTTAACTTGGCTTATTTTAACCATCAAAAACTCAGTAACTTGATGTATGGGGCCGGCCTCTTCTGGCAGTCTGTGCGCACTTGGCATTGTGGGATCGTGAGCTTGAGGAACACAGCCTCCGTGTAGCTGAATGACAGAGTCAGAAGGATCTGGTTCATACCTGAGCAGGTGTATCTGCCACAGGCCCACATCCCTGCTGCAAGGGGAACTGGAAAAGTGAGCATTAACCATTTTCAGCTTCAGGTATGTAAGGTTACAACGTCACTACACAAGGCAGCGGGGGTCATTATTATTCAGGGAGCCAGAAGAATGATAAATACTTGTTACACCAGCTTACCAGCATCTAGAATTTTCACACACATTAGGTCACAGCTTTCCTACTTGCCTAGAATGGCTTGGTGTGGCTGAGGAGACCACACAATGACACATGGGTCTGGGGTAGTGGACGTATAGCGTAGGACCACCAAATTCCTGGTGCTCGTGTCATCTCTGGAAACACTGGAAAGCCTGTGCACTTTGGTCCATGCCGGTTCCTCTCTGTGGGTTGTCTTCTCTACCTCTGTCAACTAGAACCAGCTCTTTCTTTTCTGTCAGGTTCCACTTGAGTCCAATGCCTTGGGAATCTGCCATCCTTCCTCTCTGCATATTTTCTTTTCTTTTCTTTTTTTTTTTTTTTAATTTACTTGTCAGAGAGAGAGAGGGAGAGAGAGCGAGCACAGGCAGACAGAATGGCAGGCAGAGGCAGAGGGAGAAGCAGGCTCCCCGCCGAGCAAGGAGCCTGACGTGGGACTCGATCCCAGGACGCCGGGATCATGACCTGAGCCGAAGGCAGCTGCCCAACCAACTGAGCCACCCAGGCGTCCCCTCTCTGCATATTTTCTTGCACTTGTTTCGGGGTGGGTCTAGTTTTCATGGGTTCTGAAGTTTTTACAGTGGAGATCAGGAAGTTTTTCAGAAAAAGTCATAAAAAATTTGATGAACACAGGGATGCCTGGGTGGCTTAGTCAGTTAGGCGTCTGCCTCCAGCTCAGGTCATGATCTCCAGGGTCCTGGGATCCAGCCCCTTGTGTGTGACTTTTGGCTCAGCAAGGAGCCTGCTTCTCCCTCTGCCTGCCACTCCCCCTGCTTGTGTGTGCTCTCTCTCTGGCAAATAAATAAAATCTTTAAAAAAAATTGATGAACGTGTTGCTAGGACCCCTCCCAGGGCCCACGCAGTTGAGGAGCCCTGAAGCTTTAACCTGATTAACTTCACTGTAAATCTACTTCTGCTAGTATTCATTCTTCCCCCGCCCCTCTTTCTTCCCTCATTTTAAAAATTAGAGGGGACACCTGGCTGGCCAAACAGTGGAGCATGCGGCTCTTGATCTCGGGGTTGTGAATTGGAGTCCCACCCACAATGGGTGTAGAGATTGCTTGCATGAATAAACTTAAAAATTGGTTAGAGTATTATTTGCATACAGTAAAATTCACTATTTTTATTGCGTAGTTCTGTGAGCTTTGACAGATGCGTATACTCCTGTAGGCACTGTCACAATGTAAGTATAGAAGGTTCCATCCCTGCACCCAGAATATGCCCCAGGCCCTCCGGTAGTCACCTTCTCCTCCCACCCTAGCCTCTGGCAACTCACCTGTCTTCTGTATTTACAGTTCTATCTTTTCGAGTGCAGTATAAATGGAATCACGCAGCGTGTAGCCTTTTGCCTTTTGAGTCTGGCTTCTTTCACTTAGGCTAGTGAGTGTGAATTTCGTGTGTGTTGTTGTGAGTGCCACCTGTTCTGTATTTAACATGGGGGATGCTTAGATGGAGAAGGCCCCATCCTTGCCCTCAGAGAGCTCTTAGTCTAGTGGAGGAGGTACTTGGGCCCATCATCCCAGGCTTTTCCTTTGATTCTTAGTATACACACAGCTTTGCCCTACTGCCTATCTTGTTCTGATATACCTGTCAACCCAATCACTTTGTGGTCATCCTGAGAATAAAATCTCTGACCTTCTCGAGATACTGTATTGGAGGGGAAAGAGCAAGGGGTTTGAAGCCGCGTGGACTTTGAATCCAGCTCACCCACTAAGCAGCTCTGTGACCTTGTGCTGGACTTAGAATTTGGCATAGAATGTACTGAATAATCTGCTGAATGAATGAATGAGACCTCCTTCAGTCTCGGGTCCCTCCTGTGTAAAAAGGGAAAAGCAGTCACAAGTTCACCTGATTGCTGTGGGGATCAGTGCCTGGTACAGTGCCTGGCAGGCATCACTAAAAGTTTGTTCCCCTCTCTATCCCTAGAGCCCTATGATATCCTTCCCCAGGCAGGTCCATGCGCATTGTACAAACCTCCAAGTGGGCTAGGCAGGATGATACCAGCACCTGCTGTGCGTGAGCCAGGAAGGGCACGAGCTGAGCAGAGAAGTCCCCAGGAAACCCCACAGGTACTCCACAGGTGCCAACCCCAGAAGTCCACCTCAAAGAGTCCCTCCCACTAATTCCTGGACCCTATCGGTCCTTTCCCCTCACCAAATACATTCCTTGTAGGGGCTTCTGAGGAAGTTCGCAGGAAGAGAAAACCATAACCCTTTACCCGGGGACCCTCTGGCTGAGTGTCCGGTTTCTGGCTCTCAGACACAGGGTTGGGGGAGGGGCAAGAGCTGGGAGATGAGCAGTCACAGGGCAGTTATTGTGAAGAAATTTGTTTTCTCCTTCAAAACATACTCAGCATAACTCAACACAGTGATTGTTATCAATCAGTTATTTGTATAATTACCTGTGTGCTGGCTGCCTTCCCTACCAGAAGCCCCAGGGTATGAACTAGGTGCTCAACAAATATTTAATATTGAACAAAAAATATTTTGTGGTTAAGAATTGGCATCTGAGGAGCATGTGGGTGGCTCAGTGGGTTAAGCCTCTGCCTTCTGCTCAGGTCATGGTCTCAGGATCCTGGAATCAAGCCCCACATCCGGCTCTCTGCTCAGTGGGGAGCCTGCTTCCCCCCCCATCCCTCTGCCTGCCTCTCTGCCTACTTGTGATCTCTCTCTCTGTCAAATAAATAAATGAAATCTTAAAAAAAAAAAAAGAATTGGCATCTGAAGTTACAATTTCTATAGAAAAGAACGGAATTAATATTTGTCATTCGTCTGTGGTGTTTCTGGTTCGTTAAATCTTTACCTACAGCCTCATTGAATCTGCACGGTGGCTGTTGGAAGTAGGTACTTTGATCTATAAACTTAGGGAAACTGGTTCAGAGTCATTGAGAAATGCACCCGCAATCCTGCAGGTGGTCAGTCATGGAGCTGGAGTCAATCTTAGATCTGATGCCAAAACTCAGCCTCTAGATTTTTCAAGAATGGAAATTTCTACAATTTAGACTTAAAAAAAATATTCAGACTGATACTTGAGCAGGATTTGAGTGGGTTGGCTTGCAGAGTTGAAAGCTTAACAGCATGAATTAAAAATTTGCAGAGTGTTTGTTCCGTTTTGTGCTTTTCTAAATTGGGTTTGGGAGTAATTCTGTAATGCAATTTAAATTGGGGTTTTTATCACACTGATTACAAACAGCTCTAAACAAGCTGTAAAACCCCTTCTCTGTGCTAAGGGAGGCAGTGTGGGCTGGGAAGTGGTTGTGGACTTGGAGGCAGGAAGCCTGGGTTCGAGTCCTGTTGGATGCGGAGGGCCTTCTGCAGACCTTGAAGCACTTTAAACTTCAGTATGTCATTGTTTCTCTGTCTTCATGTTCAATGGGAAAGGAACCCCGGTGATCTCAGAGAGTTGTGGTGTGCGGCAAATGAGCAAATATGCAAATGAGATGTTTGTGAGAGGCATAACCCCAGGAGGAGTTTTGTGTATGTCATTTGTTCCAAATCTGGACAGGAGTAGGGGTGTGGAGCACCACAGGAAAGAAAGACTGCAGAGAGAGGTCAGCAGAATCCCTTGCCAAGGCAGATGTGGCTTGTTTCTGTTCTGCCCAGATCAACAAGAGAGTGACTTGTTTGTATAAACAGTGTATGTACTTGGAACCCTGTAGTTATATTTGTCACCTGTGTCAATAAATATATAATACAGGGCCAGAGTTGAGTTCTCTTAGGCAAGAAAGCAGGCAACATTCACTCTTTCTCTCATGTGGTCCTCATCCATCCATCCATCCATCCATTCATTCAGGGATCACTGTAGCCTCTGAGCCATGCGTTGTGGTCAGGTCAATAAAGCAGCAAATCATGAACAGTGGAACCCGATAGACCTGGGTTTGAGTCTGGCCTCCTCCCCTGACTAATGTTAAACTCAGTTATTCAGTTTTCACTAAATCCCAGTTTCCTCATCTGCAATACAAGAAAAACAATAATACCTGTCTCAAATTTAGACAGAAATTAAAAGTGATAATGTTTATAATGAAGTCTGTGCAGATCTTGGCCCTTAATGGACATTCAGAAGTAAATGGTAGCTTATAGAAAATCTTTTTTTTTTTTAAACATCTTTTTTTTTTTTAAAAGATTTTATTTATTTATTCGACAGACAGAGATCACAAGTAGGCAGAGAGGCAGGCAGAGAGAGAGGGGGAAGCAGGCTCCCTGCCAAGCAGAGAGCCCAATGCGGGGCTCGATCCCAGGACCCTGAGATCATGACCTGAGCTGAAGGCAGAGGCTTAACTCACTGAACCACCCAGGTGCCCCAGTAGCTTATACATCTTAAAAATATAACTGCCAAGAAGCCAAAATCCATAATGGGCCAGTTCTGCTGTTTTTGTATTTTCTCCTCTATCCTCTTAGAAGGTCACAGTGAGTAAGCAGAAGCAGAGGCACAAAGGTTGGGACCCATGGCAACCAAAGCCCAGGTGGTTTGCTGTACCATGGGAATCTTGAGCTGTGCACCCAACCTGAGCAACTGTGCCCAGGTAAGCTTCTGGATCACCACTGTGAGTGAGGACGTGCTCTGCAGCAGCGTGGTAAAGATCAGGCTTGCTTAGCTGTGTTTAGAACCCAGGCCCATGGTACATCTTTCAGGGCTAGAGTAGTAACAGGGCCTGGAGGTGCATTATGGTTTATATGAGTCCTTGTTTCATTACGTATGGACCCTCTGCTATCAGGAAGTTGTTTTAGAGCTGGGAGGCTGATGCCCAGGTTGGCTTTAGCCGTTTTTGGAGACACACACGTACACTCACACTTATGAGTGTGAATTCCTCTAAATGCCTTTTTTAAAAAAAGGCCATGTTTATTGATATATAATTAGTAAAAGTCACTCTTTAGTATGATTTTTCTTTTGATTATGAGTTTGAATTCTAAGTTTTAATAAATGCATACAGTGTGTAACCACATGACAATCAAGGTGTAGGATAGTTCCATCCCCCAAATTCCTTCACTCTCCTTTGTAGTCAACTCCTCCCACCCTTAGCCCCAGCAACCACTGATCTGTTTTTTTGTCTCCATACATTTTCCTTTTTCAGAATAGCGTATAAATGGAATCATACAGTATGTTGACTCCTGAGTTTGGCTTCCTTTGCTCAGTGTAATGCATTGGAGGCTCCCAACTGTTTTTGATTATAGCAAGATTAGTAGTTCTGAGCTCAACATGGAAAATCAAAAACATTCCTGTATACCGTTAGTAACCAATAGAAAATTTAATTCAAAAATTCACAATACCACCAAAAATCCCAGAAGTAGTTAGGAATAAATAAAACAAAATATGTCCAAGATCTTTATGGAAAAATTTATAACATACCATGAAAAGACATTAAAGATGACATATATAGATGGAAAAGATGATGTTCATAGAGAGAAAACCTGATAACAAAGATGGTACTTCTTCCTGAGTAAATCTATAAATACATTGCAATTCCAACCAAAATCTGAGCAAAGTTTTTCATGGAATTTGGCAAGCTATTATGAAATTTGTATAAAAAAAAGCTGAGAGGGCACCTGGGTGTCTCAGTCGTTAAGCGTCTGCCTTCGGCTCAGGTCATGATCCCGGGGTCCTGGGATTGAGCCCCACATTGGGGTCCCTGCTCCATGGGAAGCCTGCTTCTCCCTCTCCCACTTCCCCTGCTGTGTTCCCTCTCTCACTGTCTCTCTCTCTGTCAAATAAATAAATAAAATAAGTAAAATTTTTAAAAAAAGAAAAGAAAAAAATCTGAGAATAGGCCAGATGATTTTAAGAACATTAGAATTTATTATAAAGCTCTGAGAATTAAGACACTGTGGTAAAAGTGCATAGTCAGGTGGTAGACCAGTAGAACAGAATGGAGAGCTGAAATAACACCTGACCATGTTGGGAAACTTTACATGTGATGGGCAGAACTGAAACCCAATGGGAAAGATTAGGTAAATGTTACCAGGACAATTGGGATCCATACAGAAAAGAATAAAATTGAATCCTGAACTCGCAACATACGTAAAGATATATCCAGATGAATTAAAACCTAATAGTGAAGAAGCAAATGTTATACAAATTTATGGGAAAATATATGTGACCAGGATTTCCTTAACGAGTTACAAAAACAAGCTATAAAATCAAAGATTTATATGTTTGTCCATGTAAAATATAAAATTTATACAGCAGAAGGTGCCACAAACCAAGTTAAAAGATTTTTTTATTAGAGAAGGATGTTTGCAATGCACCTGGAGGGAAGGATTTATACCCAGAATTTTCAGAGGAGTCCTAAAAATCAGTAAGAAAAATACAAGCTAATGGGGGGTAGAAATAGGTCAGTTAAGCAGCCCAAATGGCCAACAGAAGGCATGAGATACCATTTCCCATGTTTCAGACTGGCAAAAATTTTAAATCTCTATCCATTTGGCAAGAAGGGGAACACTGGAAGTCTTCTACACTGCAGAAATTCAAGTCAAAACTTGAAGAACTTCCTCGGCAAGTAGATTTGCATTGTATGGTGCATGGTACACGGTGTCGTACCCCACGATTCACAGTATGTATCTACCCTAGAGAAAGTTTCACATGTGCACAGGAAACATGTAGTAGAATGTTTATTACAGCCCTGTTTGAAATAGTAAAAAAAAAAAAAAAAAAAAATTGGAGGGGCGCCTGGGTGGCTCAGTGGTTAAAGCCTCTGCCTTCGGCTCAGGTCATGATCTCAGGGTCCTGGGATCAAGTCCCGTATTGGGCTCTCTGCTCAGCGGGGAGCCTGCCTCCTCCTCCTGTCTCTCTCTGCCTGCCTCTCTGCCTACTTGTGATCTGTCTGTCAAAAAAAAAAAAAAAAAAATCTAAAAAAAAAAAATTGGAAAGTACCTAAATATGCCTGAATAGGTACATATTTATATATGGATAAACGAATTGTGATATATTCACATGATGAAATACCATATAGTGGTTTAAAATGATCTAGAAAGATTTGTGTCAACATGAACCAAATTTCAAAAGCACAAAGTGAAATTAACATATTTCAATGGAATACAAGGAGTATGATTCCATTTATATAATGTGTAAGCAAGTATAACTTTTTTTCATTTATGCCTGGTTAACATAGTTAATTAAAACATGGTGAGAATGAACCGGGTTCAGGTTGGTGGTTATTTTGGGGAAGAAGGGAGGGGGTCTATATCAGGAAAGAATATATAGGAGACTTCAAATATATGTCATGTCTTAAAGGTTTTTCATATTAAAAATTATAGTGTATTTATTTGAATGCCAGTAGGAGCTCAAAAAGAAAGGAACATCCTTCTATTAGAATGGACTACTAGAAATGATCTTGGGGATTAATTCTCATAGAGAGTAATAAAAATTGATTCATAAGCTTTTAGAAAAAACCTTCAGAGAACAGCAATTAGAAATTACATTTTTTAAATTAGTAACAAAAAACACAAAATGTAATCAGTGTAAAATTTAATAGCCTTTTAATGCCCAAAGGAAATAGTATACCTTCATGACTTAGAAGACCTTTTGTGCAAATTCTTTGTTTTCCGGATATGGGACATCACTTTTAAAAATTATAAAATATAACATTCACATACAAAAAAGGTGCATAGAACATATGTGTACAGTTTAATGCACATTTGTAATTACAAAGCAGAACTCTGTGTGACTACTGCCTAGGTCGAGAAATTTTGCATTCTAGAAGCCCCTGAGTGGTGTGCCATTCCTTGAATTCAATCTGTTTTATCATTATATGATAAATACAGTAGGCCTGTTATTTTTCTTATATTAAAAAAATTAATTTTAGAAAAAATGTTCCTAACATTGATTTTTAAATTTTTCAACACAGTTCAGGGGAGCTCCCAGGTGGTGCAGTCGGTTGGACATGTAACTCGTGGTTTCGGCTCAGGTTGTGATCTCAGGGCCATGAGCTAGAGCCCCGTGTTGGGCCCCACGCTGAATGCGGAGTCTGCTAGGGATTCACTTTCCCTCTCCCTCTGCCCCTCCCGCTTGTGCTTTATCTCACTCTCTCTCTAAAATAAATACATCTTTAAAACAAATTTTTTCATCATATTTTGGGATTGGGAAATGTTACTCCAATACTAGGATGCCTGAGAAGCCTGTGAAAAACACTGTGTTTCATTGTTTGCAGAAGTCTTGGCCAAGGTTAGCAGCCACCTGTGTCACAGCTTGTACTTGAGCTGCAGGCCAGCACTTGCTGCCCTGCAGGCTCCAGGAGTGGTAAGCACTCCTCCTTGGTGAATGTAACTGGCATTGTAGTTATGGTCTATTCATGTGAACAATATCTCTCTTCCCTTGGCCAGAGCTCCAGGAAGTTGATAAGTAGCTGCAGAGTTGCGTTTTCCCTGACATTGACCAATGGGATAGGTATGTGGTCTTTGCCATTTGGGATTGTCTCCTCCTATCTGAGCATCTGTTGTCTTGCCTGAGACACTGGGCATTTAAAAAAAAACTCCTGGGAGTGGATTGTCCTTGATGACTGGGTGAAGAATCCATGGCCAAGGACTGGGAAATAGCACGCTAGACCAGGGTTTTTCCACTCTGGCACTTTTGGCTTTGGGGGCTGGATTGTTCTTTGTTGGGTAGGGGGAGGGGTTCTGTGCAATGTGGGATGATTAGCAGCGTCGCTGGCTTCCATCCACCTCATGCCACTGGCACTCTCTCAGTGTGGGAACCAGTGTATTTCCAGGCATCACCCAGATGTCTGGGGGAACAAAGTCACCCTGTCTGGGAACCCTTGCCTTAGAAGATGAGACTCTCTGTCCCTTGTAGATATGACAGCTGTGGAAGTGGTTGGGGAGGCAACCCCTGGATGAAGACCCCTAACTTAGAGCAAGAGACTGAATGAAGGGCAGAGACAGGAGAAATGTGTCAGGCAGGTAAATGGAGGCAGTAAGGGGTGAGGGCTCTAGGCGAGTAGTAAATGACAGTGGTGAGAAGGGAGGGTGGGTGCAGGGCTCTGAGGCTGAGGGGTGCGGTGTGAGCTTCTGTCCAGTAATAACTGGGAGGAGTGTGTTAGCCAGAGGCTGGTCTCCTCTCCAGAGGGAGGCACTCAAGCCTTCCACCGTCCCTCTTCTGGGATCAGCCTTGAGCGCTTAAGTACTCTAGATCCTCTTAAGTATGTCAGTGCTTTCCTCCTGACCTTGTGGGGAGAGGTATGTGAATCTGTCAAGTGGGTTAAGCTCCTTGGAGAGCGATTGCAATTCTTTGATCTTTATTCACTCAATAGACACTTAGCAGGTACCCACTTGGGGACGGGCTGTGCCAGGCACTAGGGACCCCACCAGTCAGACCAGGACTGCATGGTCTGGCCAGGGAGACGACTCAGCCAGCACAGGCCACCCCAGAAGGAGAAAGGAGGAGGGCCCTATTGTCAGGCTGCCTCTCGTCAGGTTCACATCCCACCTGTGTTCCTGCCTCCTCTGTCTCCTTTGGCCTCGGTGTCCCAGTCTGTGAGATGGAGTAGTGAGAATTCTTACCCCAATTGGGCACGGAGGGACTGACGTGCGAGAACGTGTCCAGCCCGTACATCAGTGCCTGGCATTAGTGAGCACTCAGTGATATTGCCATCATTATTGTTAACGATTTATTATTAAAACTCCTACATAAAGTCTGTAGTAGAGCGCCCAGAAAATTCTGAGGGACAAGTGACCAGAGATTCACGTGGCTTTTTTGAGCTGGGTCTTAAAGGATTAGTGGGACTTTATCAGGAAAAGCATTGTGGAGTTGTGGAAAGATCACGCACTAAGACACGGGCAGGAAGTCACAGATTGTGAGCAAGGCAGCACGGCTTAGAGGGGACAGCTGCTGGCCATGAGATCAGGAGGCTCGGGCAGGGGTGGGCCGTCAGGCTGGGAAGGAAGGTGCCTGGGGCCGCTGGAGAAGGGACTTGGTATGAACGGACCTAAGTGCCCAAACCCTTTGGCTTGGATGTGCTTCATTTGTTCTTTCTTTTCTCCAGAACGGATTAGGAAGAACTTGCCATTTGAATCCCACTCTCCTTTCCCTGAGCAGTAAAGTGCTAAGCTCACCAGGAGGCATTATTGAGCCTTTGGAGACTGAGAAGCAAATCCGTCTTGCTGTCCCCGTGCTGTCATATATGGGGTGGGGTGGCACACAGGGGGACACGGGCGGCCACTTCACCTCAGGAGCCCGGCAGACGGAGCATGCCCTCTCTTGTCTGGGCGCCCTTGGGCCTTTCCAGTTATGTGACCGCTCTGATGGCGATGGTGTTACTGTCTCCTCACCGGAGCTCGCAGAGGAACAGATCATCCAGCCAGACTGGGGTCATGATGGATTTCCCAATTCTCTCTTTTCGGCAGCTCACATGCTGCCTCAGGGCAGGGGCTGAGAACCATCCTGGCAGACGTGCTAATAACCGGGGCATCTGTGCCAAGGAGCGGCGTGTTTATTTCTCCGGAACCTGTGGCACCGTGCCTGAGGCTTTGCTGAATCAGCCTGGTGCCGTCTGGCGTCCCCCAGATGCTCAGACCTCAGTTCCAAGGTCACAGGTGTCCCCTGGAGGGCTCTGGCTTTTGCTTCACCACTCTCTGAAATGTCACACAGTGAATATGTACTTCCTGAACACTTGCTAGGCCCCCCAGGGGCAGTTATGAATAAGAAAGATGCCATCCTTGGCTTTGGGAAGCATATATTCTTATAGGAGAGACAGACACTGAATAAACCATGGCAAGTGGTGTGGATCAGGGCTAGGAAAGGGCTACGTCCAGAGTCACAATGCTATGGAACAGCGAGAGGAAGCTAGTCTTGGTTGGGGGGGTGTGACAAGGTCAGGAAAGGCCTCCTAGGAAAGTAAGATCCCCTGATATCCGAGAATGCTTGGGGCTGGGGCAGGGTGGAGTGGTTGGAGGGACCTCCCTCACCAAGCTGCCTCATGGCTGAACCCAGCAGTCTCCTCCATGAAGTGTTTCCCCCTCCCGCCCGCCCACTGCCTTTGACACTGTTGCCTTCTCTCTCTTTCTTAAATTCTTTTCCTCCCTCTCCCTTGTTTTCAGACTACTCTTTTGTCCCCTTTGCTGGCTTCTCTTGCTCCCCAGGCATAATTCTGGCCTTCCCAGAGTATGGCCTTGCTCTCCAAAGCAGTAGACAGTGGTGGTGAGAAGCCAGGCTTGGAGGAGGCCAAGCTGGCTGGGTCTTAGCCCCTGCTTTTCTCCTTATGGTCCCACAACCTTAGACAAGCAAGTGACTAAGGGCTCCACATGTTGGTATCCTGTCCATAAAAGAGGTTCCTTTACCAGGCCATTCTGAGAACTGCAGTGATACCTATACAGCACTTGGTGAAAGGCCCTTGTGTGAGTCAAGGTTACAAAATCCTTTCTCTTTCATCATCAGAAACTGACTCAGTTCCATTCACCTTCTGTTTTTCCCTGGAAACCTGATAAATATGGAAGGTCAAGGTGTCACCTGGCCACAGATCTTATGGGAAAGCTGACCCCTGCTTGGTACATTGAATCTGGCCAGGGTTCTCTGTATGACCTTTAAATAACCTGATGAGGAAGCCATGGGTTTGGGCTTCCAGAGTGTGGTGTCTCCTTGCAGGGACCTCCTTGCAGGGATCCTAGAAGCTCCATCTGTGGGGCTGTTACAGGAGTGTTGGCTCCTGTGGGGCCTGGGACCAAGGTGGCTCTGTTCCCAGACAGCTTACACCTGGGAGGTGACCTCATCTGTCATATGAAAGGATTAAACCCCTCCAGCTCTAAGATTTTGTCAGTTCATTCACTTAAAAATATCCATTGAGGGGTGCCTGGGTGGCTCAGTCATTTAAGCCGCTGCCTTCGGCTCAGGTCTTCATCCCAGGGTCCTGGGATGGAGTCCCATATTGGGCTCCTTGTTCAGCGGGGAGCCTGTTTCTCTCTCTGCCTCTGCCTACTGCTCCCCCTGCTTGTGCTCTCTCTCTCTTCTGACAAATAAATAAATAAATAAAGTATTAAAAAAATATATATCCATTGAGAGCCTTCCATTGGATAGGCACTGAGAACACATTGTTGAACAAAGCAGATTCATTCTGCGCTCCGAAGGCACTGATAGTTCAACCGGGAGAGGCTGTCAATCAGAGAGCGTCACAGGTAGTCGTACAACAGCATTTTGATAATGTGTACCTTGTGTCATAGGAGATTTGACCTAGTCGGAGAGGTCAGGGAAGTCTTCCATGAAGAAGGCATGATGGAGCTGGGATCTGAAGGATGAACAGGCATTAACCAGCAAAGAAAGGGAAAGGGACAATTCCAGAAAGCGAGAACAGCAGAGGCAAAGGCTTTGAGAGGGGATTGGGCCAGGTGGAGAGAATGAGGGCTGGGAGAACTATGGGGTCCGGCTGAGAGTCAAACCATTTAGTGATCTCGTGCAGCCATGGGCATGGCCAGTGAGAGCTGGTACCTAGACAGTCATGTGCTGTCATTTTATTTCCTCCTCCTTCTTAACAGCAGAGAGAAGCCAGTCAACGCAGGTTTGGGATGTGTGTCTCGGGAAGACTGCATTCAGAATTTGAAAGCTGATTCTGGCTCCAGGATGCTGGAATCCGGTGTGAGGGGAGGGAAATTTTGAAGGAACTTTAAGTGGAAAGGTTTTTTTTTTTTTGGAAAAGGAAGCCGACGGTGTGGGTGGGCTTTACAGAGCATCAGTGGGGATTAGCAGCAGGAGAGGAGAGTTTGACCTTTAATTTCAGAGGCCACGGGCTGCTCAGCTTGGCTTTCCACCCCCACTCTCACCCCCATTTTTGGCTTCCATGACCCCGAATCACTCTTTTATGTTGCCAAATTACAGACTAAAGGAAGATGGGTGTGAAGTTGAAACGGGACAGAGGTTCCTAAGCACAGCCCAGCCACGAGAAGAAACCTTCAGGGCATTCATAAAGCTAGATCAGGCCACAAATCAGCATCTCTGTTGCTTGGAGAACTGCTTTTGGCATTGAAAACAGACATTTTCCATCAAATAGGTTGAAAGAAAATCACATTTCTCTTTTTTCTCCCTTTTCCCTCCAGGCTTATATTTGGCACCCTTTACCCTGCATATTATTCCTACAAGGCTGTGAAATCGAAGGACATTAAAGAATATGTAAGTAGCACTTATTGGTGGGGTCCCGATGGTCTTGGAGAAGCTGGGTGTGAAGTAGTGGGAGGAGGAGGATGGCCTGTGGTGCAGGCACTGGTAGC
Source organism: Enhydra lutris kenyoni (assembly GCF_002288905.1). Classification (NCBI taxonomy): domain Eukaryota; kingdom Metazoa; phylum Chordata; class Mammalia; order Carnivora; family Mustelidae; genus Enhydra; species Enhydra lutris. The sequence goes on along the minus strand of NW_019154102.1, from coordinate 34,421,764 downwards.
AGGGCAAAGGAACCCTTCCTTTACCTTTCTTCTCATGAGGCTTGCCTCATTTGGTCCAGGAGTCCTCCCCATGTCTAGACCCCTGCAGAACCAGAGAAATGGAAGGGAGATATGGCAAAAGGAAATGGAATCAGGGATCACAGGCCACGCAGGCTGCCACATACCACTGTATGGCCTGAGACAAATGACTTTACCTCTTTGAGCCTCAGTTTCCTTGTCTAGAAAACACTGTGTAGACCACGGTTACTGGGAGATGGTCCACCACAGGGCCCTCCTGCCTCTGTGACTTTGGTGATGATTCCCATTCCAGTTGTGTGACCTGAGTACCCCGTGATTTAAACTCTGTTGCTTTATAAGCTTTTCAAGAACAAGAGCTGGTCATCGTCTTTCATCCGATTCCCCAGCACCCAGCGGAGGGCTGAGCATGTAGGAAGGGAATCTGGAGTACTTACAGTTGAAGGATTGTATTGTTGCTGGATGGTTCCTCTAAGCAGGAGAATCATCAGACACCTGCATGGGGTGGCTGATGAGGAAAGGATGTCCAGGTCATGTGGGACAGAAACCCAGGTCAGACTACAGAGGATGTGGATTAGGGCATCAGGAGTCTGAAGTCAAGTGCGGGCTCTGACATTTGATGGATGATATACTGGACAAGAAGTTTAACTTCTGGGCACGTGGGTGGCTCAGGTGCTTAAGCATCTGCCTTCTGCTCAGGTCATGATCCTGGAGTCCTGGTATCAAGTCCACATCAGGCTCTCTGCTCAGCGGGAAGCCTGCTTCTCCCTCTGACCCTCTCCCCTCTCATGCTCTCTCCCACTCACTCTCTCTCGCAAATAAATTAAAAAAAAAAAAAAGAAAAAGAAAAAAGAAAAGAAAATAGCTTAACTTCCAAGAACCTTGGTTTCCTAATCAGAGGGGTGGATATCAGCAATCCTGGCCCCTAGTGTTGTGAGGGACAAAGGGTCTTTGCTTTCCCTCTTTTACTCAGAAGTCATTTTGGAAGTTTGCCACAGGTAAAGAAATAAAGTGTATCTGAAAGTCACTTTCTTTCTCAGATTTTCCAGGATGTGTCTTTATGATGAAAACCAGCCACCTCCAGGTCAACTGCAACAGGAACTCACCCCCTCATTCCCTCAGTTTCCCTGAACTGCTTGCCTGGGCTTGCATCTGCTAAGCAGGGCATCTAGACAGGGCTGGGTTCTCTGGAGACAAGGTCCCTGGTATATCTGAGGGAATCTCAGTGTGAACTATAAGTGGCTGTTGAGTTGCAAGCACACAACCTCCTGGTTCTCTACTGGCTTGGCACAGGGGTAAAGCAGGAGGCAGCCTCTCCCACAGTCTTTCTCCCGACCCCTTCCAGCCACGAGTGCAGGGAAGCTGTGCCACGTAAGGAGGCATAATTGGGGTCATCGTGGTTCAGGGTCTGATACTCCACTTTGCAGGGGCAGAAACTCAACTCTGTCAGCTCATCTAGGAGAAATCAGACCCTGGTAAATTGTTTCGGTCTGACCAAACTCACAGGAGCCTGGTTTAGGACTAAAATGGCAATTCATTAATTTAGACTGAAAAATATAACTGACAAGCAGAGCAGCTGTTTGTGCTGGCTGGTGAGCATGAGTTTTTTTCAGTAGGGAAAGCTTGAGAGTTAAGATTAGAAGGTTTCTTGGTAAAAATGGAATTGAAAGAAAGGAGCTGAGTCGTATGAGAAGAGATCTGCCTCCTTTTCCTGTACTTGCTCACACGCACGCACACTCTCACTCACTCTGTCACACATGCTCTCACGTGCTCTTGCACGCACCCTTACACATGCTCTCCAACACTTTCTCACACTCATGTGCTCTCACACACGTTTTCTCATTCACACAGCCATAACTCACTCACATGTGCTCTCACACACTCACACTCACATATTCTCTCACACATGTTCTCCTACTTACACACCCACACACACTTCTACACTCACATGCTCTCTCACTCATATATGCTCTCACTCTCTCACACTCTCACACACATCTCTCACTCCCACACACTCACACGCTCTCTCATTCAGACACACGTGCTCTCCCACTCCCACACTCTCTCACACATGTTCTCCTGCTTACATAACCCACACACTTCTCACACTCACGTTCTCTCATTCACCCTTACGTAGTCTCACACACAACACTATCTCTCACACATGTTCTCTCACTCTTACACTCACATGCTCTCTCACACACACACACTCTCACACTCACACATACTCTCACATGCACTCTCGCACACATTCACACTCACCATTACACTGGCCTCTTTCCCTCATTTTGACCATTTGTCCAAGAGAGAAACAGGGAATTGCCTTTAGCTTCTGTCTGGCCCTCCCCACCCAACCCTATACACACCCCTGGTTCCTGACTGTGTCCTTCATCTCTATCCCCTTAATGGTCCTTCAAACCAGGTCTCTCCTCCTGTGCTGCCACTCTCTTAAGTGTTGTTCTTATCAGGTTTTTCCTGGAATGTTTCAGTAGCCTCCTGTATTTGTTTTCTGTTACCCCTGTAACAAATTACCATGAACTTAGTGCCTTAAAACACACAAAGATATTATCTCCCAGTCTAGAGGTCAGAAGTCTAATGGGTCTCACTGGGCTAAAATCAGGCAGGGCCACATTCCTTCTGGAGACTCTAGGGGAGAATCCATTTCCTTATATTTTGCAGTTCCTAGAGGCCATCTGCATTCCTTGGCTCCTGCCCCTTCCTCCGTCTTCAGAGCCAGGGTAGCATCTCTGAGCTTGCTTCCACAGTCTCATTTCACTTAGATGACAGCCTCTTGGTGACAGCCAAGTTCACATCACAGGAAGGCTCTGGTTAGGAAGTTGCTGCGGAGGTCCCCACCAGGGACACTGGCTGCCAGCTGTCTGTGCCTTTGGAACATTCCCTGCAGATTCAAAATCCTAAATACAAGCATTTGACTTTTTTAAGCCTATATAACTGGCCTTGTGTCCCACAAAGATCCTTATGCTAGAAGACTGTCCCCAAATTAAATGGCATTGGACGTTGGTAGTAAAAACAAATAAATATAGATACAGATATAGATTATATCTGTTATATCTTTGGCTGCTCAGCACCCACATCCACTCCTTTGACCATATTTTGGCTTTAAAAAACTTTCCAACAAGAATTCTGTATGATTTATGTACTTGGTAAATCCAGTTTTTTTCAGCTGAATCCAGCACCAGTCCAGTATCTCTGGCAAAGACCTCTCCTCCTCTGGCTCTGATCTTAATATTCAGCACTCTAAAAATTAAATTGTCAAGTGAACCATCACTGACATATCCCTATAGTATATAGACATATGCTATATGAGGGCGAGAATGGGAATACATAAAAATAAAACTAGTTAAAATATTTAAATCTATACATGATACAGAAAGGAAGAAAATATGGATAGAAGTTATAGTTCTTAGTCATGCAAGTAGTCTTGAGTTCGTAGCTGGTATTCATGTCTTTTGTTAAAAGATGATTTTTTAAAAGGGTCAAATCATGACTCTTGTACAAAAACAAAGTTGACACATGTTGAAAGTTTTACTTAACTCATAAATTAATAAGGGAACCAATAAAGGTGTTTAAAAAAAAATTCAAAAGAGACTCCAAAGAGCAGATGTATCTAAGAAATCAGGAACGATTAAATGAATTTGTTAATAGATATTTAGCTGATTTTGGAGGAGGGTAGGGTGATCAATTGCACCTCCATTGGACAAAATTTATTTGCACCTCTAGACAAAATCATTTGCATTGCAGTCAGTTTTCTGTAACTTAAAAAGTTGTAAAATAGTTCAAAGATACTGAAAAACAAGACACCTATAGAAGCAAGATAATTCAGAAGGAGGCTCTGGACAGCATCTAGCATTCTACAGATCATCCATTCTAAACTCTTTCACAGTTTTTCCTATTACTTCCCTCATCTACCATCTAATTCATGTTCTTTTTGTCTTCAGTTAGAGCTTTAGTGAGTGGGATTCCTTACCCAGGGCTCTGGCCTGAGTCTTCCTTTGTGGGGAGCCGGAGGCCTTAGCAAAGGTCTTGCCTGTGTAAGGTTGTAGTGATGATCCATTGACTCTCACCTCTGAGCAAGGCGGTACTCACTCACACAAGGGATCCCACCCAAATCCCTCCAGAGGCTCCTTAATTCCCATCTACCCTCCTTCCTGCCACATTGTGTAGCAGCAACCCTGTTCCCCCCTGGTAATCAGGATCAGTTCCCAGAGACATCTATTTCCTAGAGACATCATGGTCCTGAAATGGCCAGGTAGGAGTGTCGTTTCTGCTTCCACATCACTGGAATCATTTTGTATCCCTGGTGAAAGCACCCACCCTTCAGGTACTGTAAGAATTAAACAGCAGAACTCAGAGATTTAAAGGTAAAACACAAAAATGTTGTGAGTCTGTTAGACCAGTGATTCTCAAACTGCAATGTGCACATAGAATGGCTAGAGGATTTTATTAAAATGCAGGTGCTGATCCATTAGGTCTGGGGTGAGTTCTGAGATGCTGCATCTCTAAGAAGCTCCTAGGTGATTCCAGTGGTGCTGGTCCACGAACCACAATTGGAGTTGCGCGAAGCTGGCAGTAGGCTTACCCATAAGCAACACCACTCTCAGTTCCTTGGTCCCTGAACCTTTAGATTCTGGCTAAGCTGCAGAAGCATGTGTTGCTTCCTGGTTCACGGAAGAAACTGCATCCTCCAGGTCAATGCCTCAACCCCAGAATGCCGACTCTCTTTCGGAACTCTCCTATAGCTGTTGCAACACTTTAAAGTCCGCTGTCTGGGGCGCCAGGGTGGCTCAGTGGGTTAAAGCCTCTGCCTTCGGCTCAGGTCATGATCTCAGGGTCCTGGGATCGAGCCCCGCATTGGGCTCTCTGCTCAGCAGGGAGCCCGCTTCCCCCTCTCTCTCTGCCTGCCTCTCTGCCTACTTGTGATCTCTGTCTGTCAAAAAAATAAATAAAATCTTTAAAAAAATAAAATAAATAAAGTCTGCTGCCTCAGAGCAGCGGGTGTGTGGGGGCACGGTAAGATCATGACTCCCCAGCCTCTCAGCCTCTTGTCTTGGGTTTCTTTTCCTGTAAAAGAAGGTCCTTGGTTAGAAGGAGTGTTGGGTGGCAGGCATCAAAATAAAAAGGACACTGAGCCCACAGCTTACTCTACATGCTGCCGGAAATATGGCAGCAGGAAAAGCAAGTCCACATGCAGAGTCAGTGAATCTTTCAGAAAAGACGCTGCTTCCCCTTCTGTGAGGGAAGGGGCCTGGTGTGATGAGCCTGCTCTAAGGAGTCTGGCTGGGGCCATGAGACATGGTATCATCATAGACATGCTTGTGCTACTGCCGGCGACTTGGGCTCTGAGCTGTGGCTGTGGCCAGGTCAGCCTTGGTGAGAGGGATTCCACAGTGCCAGGGACACCTGCTCCCTCTGTCCCTCCCACGTGGCTGCTGGCACGTGAGCACGTGGACATGCACAGTCATCCTGAGGAAGGTGTCTAGCTGACATCCACAGGGCTGGTCACCTCATGTACTTGATTACCAAAGGCCTCCTGTGCCATGGGGACCTTGTGGTGAGCAGGAACGGCGCCACATGGGTCCACATTCCATGGGCCTATTCACGTCATTCCCAAACCCCTTCTTTTTTTTTTTTTTTTTTAAGATTTTATTTATTTATTTGACAGGCAGAGATCACAAGTAGGCAGAGAGGCAGGCAGAGAGAGAGAGAGAGGAGGAAGCAGGCTCCCTGCTGAGCAGAGAGCCCGATGCGGGGCTCGATCCCAGGGTCCTGGGATCG